>NC_133757.1:62040500-62362500 GCF_036562045.2 Rhinolophus sinicus
GGGAGATCCTGGGGGGGTGGGGAAGAAGGTAAAATTCTAGCATTAAGACAATATTAAAAATCTCTGCACCTACACAGTGTAAAAATCATTGAGAATTGTAACTTCTGGGCAAAGTGAAAGTGGATGATTTTTTTAATGTTTGAGGAAAAAAATATATGAGCCTCAACTTCTTTCTCATATCAGGCAAAAATGGGACTTGCCTGTTAGCCACACAACTGTCTCAGTTTCCTACTTCTCCTGGCTGACACATGGCCATTAGCACATCTCTATTATACCATGGCTTGGTCACAAAGAGGGAAGAAAATTTGCATTTTGTGAGCACTTACTACGTGCCAACTGAAGGGAGACCCTATGCTGTCCTGAAAACCAGCAGGTTTTTGTGTCTAAGACTAAAGCGTCAATCCTGACTCAGCCCTTTCCTAGGCATATGACTTTGGAAAAGTTCTGAGTCTCTCTGTGCCTCAGTTTTCTCATCTGCAGAATGGGGTTCATCCTTCCTGCCTCCCAGGGTTGGTTTGAGGCTTCAACAAGACGGTGCATGGAACTTACCCAACGTTGTCCCTGGCTCATAGTAGATGCTCAATCAACATTCCTGTGTCCTCCCCCGACCTTCCTCCCCACCTGTGCCTGTCTCCCCCAAAGCATGTGGCCTTTCACACAATTCTCTGTGGTCCCCTCACAGCTATTCCAGCTCCTGCAGAACGTGCTGAGCTGCTATGACATATGAGTAATGAGGGGGTCTGTGAGTAGTGCCTTAGTGACCTAATGTGCTCTTACTGTGGCATGCCTTGATAATGGCTGTGGGATGGCAGTCAGACATCTAGAAAGCAAATGTCCCCCCAGCCCCCAAGCCACACTCGGACCATCTGTGAAGTCTGTAAAGGGAAGCATAATTGGCCTCCACAGGAGTGCTGGCCATAGGCAGAGCTGGGATCAGATCAGAGCACTTGTTTCGGGGACATGGACAATGCTGGAGTGTGGGGACATGACTCTAAATGCTGGACTCCCTGATGGGATTTGGTGGTTAGGTCCAGCCAAAGAAGCCCAGCTTTCCTCTGAAGCAGAGCTTGCAGACATGCCCTGTGGGCCTGGTGAGATGCTGGTAGATGGCATTAAGAAAATAATAATAAAGCTTGTGTTTTAAAAATCAGGCAAGTTCATATAAAATCTACATTTCTTCTTTTTCTTTTGGGCAATCAGAAAATCCGGCACAGCTGGGCATACACTGTGACCACAACAGTGTCCTTGAGACGGCCGTGCACTCTGCAGGCCAGGCAGGCCTGCCGGCTGGCGCTCTGAGCAAAGCCTGTCAGGATTCACAGTGCTGCAGCCCAGGAGCAGGGAGGCCATGTGCGGCTGCTTCTTTAGAGGGAGACGGCAGCATCAGGAAACGCCTGAGCTGTGCACACGGATAGGCCTGGGGCAGAATCCAGCTGCTTAACTACTAGGTGACCTGGGTGTGTTCCTACAGCCTCTGCAAGCCTGGCTTCCCTGCTCACAAAATCATTTTACCTACATTGTGTGATTAGTGAACAGAAGCCCTAAGTTGATATTTGTTTTCTTTTAGTCCTCCTAAGTCAGGGAAATTATTTTATATTTAGAAAATAATTAAGTAGTCCTCCAACATTTAGCTCTCAGAGGAATGTATCTGAATTTTAGACATCTTTTGATGAGCGAGAAATAGACATTCTTGCAATGTTTAAAGATATACCAGCTGGTTGGAGGCTAAATGAGTTGTCCGTTTCTAAGTGGGAAGGGACCAGTGAGAGAAGGGGAAAGAAAGGAAGGGGTGGAAGAAAGGGAGTTGGCATTCCCGAAGCTCCCACTGAGTTAAATGTGGCACTGGGTCCAGGGAAGGAGACTCCTAGAGCAGAGCTGTCCAGTAGAACTTCCTGCGATGATGGAAATGTTCCATGATCTGCTCTACAGGATAGACATTAGTCACACGTGACTGTTGGACGCTTGAATCAAAGCTAGTGAAACTAAGGAACTAAGTTATTAATTTTATTTCATTTTAATTCCCTGAAATGGAAACTTAAAGAGTCTCACGTGGCCTGGGGCCACCACACTGGGCAGCACAGCTGTGGACCACTGAGTCCCCCTGACCCCACCCTCAGGAGCCCAGGTGGAGCCAACTCTACCTTCCATGCTGAAGCTGCGAACGATGTTGGACGCTGGGGTGGACGACTTGTCAGTGGTGTATCTGTTGTACAGGTCGATCATGTACTGCGGTGGCTCTGCTCGGGTTTTGTCCTGGGAGGGGACGCCACTCAGGTTGAGGCTGCGCAGGAAATCCACCTTCATGTTCTCCAGGAACATCCTCAGGTCGAAGGTGCCCCCTCCATGCTCACCTCCGGGCCCCCCTAGCAGGCGATGGGCATCTCCCCCTGTCAGCATCCGGCCCCGGCTCTCCAGAGGCTTCCCCTGCCCAGAGCAGGTCAGCAGGGAGAGCACAGGTAGAGCTACCCACAGTGCCCCGTGGCACATCTTGGGACGGTGAGCTTGCCCTGGACAGGAGACTGCCGGTGGCCACCTTGGGTTAGCGGATGTGGGGAGGAGCCCAGGAGGAGCCAACCCGCATCGTCCTGCTGACCGCGCTGCACCAAGCACCCTGGCCAGTTCCCAGGCTCTCACCCGCCGTCCCAGTGTCCTCCACTTGTTCTTATCTGGCCCTCAACGCGAAGCTCCAACCTCTTATCTAAGGGAGCTCTCTGTTAATGAAGGCTCTATAAACATCTGACAAACACACAGGGCTTGTGGGAAGGACACGGCCTGCTGCAAAGAATCCGAATTTCTCCATGGGGTTATCGCCCCTTAATTAGGATCCTTTCTCATTTCCTTGTCAGCTCTGTTCAAAAGAACCTCAAGACGGGGTGACATATGCTCCATCTCCTGGACCATGGAAACAAAGAATCCAGGAAACAATCATTACCAAAAAGTCCTCCAAATAGAGAAACAACACAAAATCCCCAGAGGACCCTGCAGACCCAGGCTGGAGTGGGTGGTGGGGTGGGGGCCGCAGCAGGGTGTGTGAGAGGCCTTCTCGCTGTGGGCTTGGGACCTGCAGGTGTGGCTCCCGTGCTCTGTGTCTGGGTGTCTCATCTGTCAAGCGAGTTCCCAGCATTAGAGATCACACGTGAATGTAGTACATGATTCAGTGGCAAAGACAAGGTGAGGGTTCAAATTCCAGCTCCCTCACTATTCCCTGTAGTGGGCTCTGGAGCAAGTAAGTCACTTCTGGTGCAGAAGAGAGTTGTGAGGATTTAGATAATTACGTGCTTGGTGTCATGGCAGTCACTGCAAGCCCTGAATTGGGTGGCTGCGTTCTGGCTGCCACTTCTCCATGCCAGGTCTGACTGAGCTGGGAGCTGAGGAGGAAGCCCTATGCATCCCAGCCTGCTCACTATGGACTCCACAGGGACCCCAAAAGAGCTATGTCACTGGTCTTCGGGGGAGTCTTTGCTCATGTCAGAGGGGTGGATGCCTAGGCCACCTTCCTCCATCAGGGGATCCATGCAATCTGGGGAGACAAAGCAGCGGGAGAGGAGCTCTGAGGCCAGTACATGCCCTGGCCTGAGAACAGGACACAGTAGGGTCCTGCGAGGCCCCAGAACCTGTGTTATTTTAAGAGCATCATGCCCACATGCAGCCTCTGTCCTTTCCATCATGTGTGATTTTGAACAAGGTAAAGAATGAACACAGTTAAAAATACCTGGGGGTCTGCTCTGAAGAGGATTGGAACATGAAGCTTTTCCACACTGGCGGTGCTCCTGGGGAGGGTGGCAGTGAGCTGAGCAGGCTCAGGAGATGTAGGAGGGGCCATGACAGGCTGAGGTCAGAGATCCCAGTGTACGCCCAGCTTTTCTCCCACTACTAGTGGAGGCAGGGTGACACAAGGAGGCCCCGAATAGCCAGGCCTGGACAGAACTTGCTGTCCCCATCTTTGGGGACACTGCCAAAGGAGAATGGATGGGAAGGGTATGGCTTCAGAAGTGCTGCTTGGAAAGGGGGCAGGAAGCATGCTGGGCATTGAGCCAGCTCAGTGCAAGAACTCTTGTGCTGATGAAGGGGTGCAAGGTCCGGGAAGTGGAGCTGCAGCTGTGCAGTGGGAGGGGTCTGGGCGGAGCTGGAGAGCAAAGCAGGATCCCCCACCAGCTCCAGGCCCTGGAGGCAGCCAGAAATCTGTCACACTCCAGACAGAGCCAAGGGATGCTTGGGGGTGGCCTGAATGTGCTCAGGAAAGCTCAAGGGGCTACCTGATGTTTCCTTAAAAACATGACAGATTTTCTTTTCTGATTATAATAGTAGTGTATGGTGCAGATAATTTGGGAAAAGCAAAACGTTGTAAAGAAGGAAATAAAAATAAACTATACTCTCTCTGTCTGGTGATGCCCACAGTTAATATTTTCAGATAGATGCAGTTCCACAGTCCCCTATTTAACACCTTGTGGCCAGGAGTGTTTTGCGATTCAGAAAGCTTCAGAGTTTGGAAATTGGTATGGCAAGTGTACTGTAATATCTCCCGTGGGGCTGGTGATAATACCCTGTAACCAAACACATTAATATTTCTGCAGTGAAACAAAGTAACAAGCCCACAATTCCATTCAGATCAAGTTCTGCCATGAAAGAAGTTAAAAGGAACTTCAGGTTTTCTGATAGTTTCGGGTTTGGGAATCTCAGATAAAGAACTATGGGCCTGTCTACATGTGGGGTCACCAATCCAGCCATGGAGGCTGCACACTAACAAGGCTTGGAGGCACTGGTCACACATCATAAGACTGTGATGTGGGTGGCACCCCCAGCGCTGTGCAATACAACATGCCTGTGAATTTCTGGAATGATCTGCCCCACACATTCAGAGTATCAGTATATCTGCATCTCCTTTATTGGTTTTAAATACTTGCATGAGGCCTCAGATCCATATTATTGAAAAGTCTAGTTTATTCCTCTCAGGGCATCTCTTTCCTGAATTGTCAAAGTGCACTGTAGGTTTATTTAGTCCAAAGGAGATGGAGGTGGGATGGCGTCAGTCCAGCTTCTTACTGCTGGAAGCAGGGAGGGAGGAAGGGATCCTAGCAGATTTCCCCTGCTGTTGCTTCTTAGTGACACTGGCTTTGCTGTTGGGGACAGGTCACACACATCTAACAGCTGTTTGTGCACAGCTGCTGGGATGCCGTGTCTGGTCCAGGTTTCTGTCCAGGTCTCCACGATGTCTCCCTGTGGGCACCAAGGTATCAGCTTTCTTAGGCACAATCCCAGGCTTACCTGTTCTCCAGAAGGCATGTCCTTGCGGCAGGTGGCTGGGTCGAGAGAAGAGGCCAGCTGTGGTCACATTCTGATCCCATTCTACCCTCTCTTACAAAATTCTGGGTTTTAATGGGGATCCTGGGTCACAGTCCAGACTCCCACTTTACTCAAAGTGGTGTGATTTCAGAGACCTGGTTACCTTTCTGTATAAATGGGCCTTGGTTTATCTGGACAGAGCTCCTTAACTTTGGGTCTTAGGGAACAAGGTTCGGGTCTTGTTCTCTCTTTTCCAGAAGATGTGGGGGTCCTCATACAAAAGGACACCTCTCCTGCCACCAGCTTTTCATTGCTGGGACTTCACAGAAGGGCTACCTTAATCGAGCCACGAAATATCATATTCACCTTCTTCTCCCCCTCTTCATCTCCCCCAAATTGTGTACCATATGATCCAGCAATTCCATTTTTTTTCTTTTTTTTAAATTTATTGGGGTGACAATTGTTAGTAAAATTACATAGATTTCAGGTGTACAATTCTGTAATACATCATCTATAAATCCCATTGTGTGTTCACCACCCAGAGTCAGTTCTCCTTCCATCACCATATATTTGATACCCCTTATCCTCATCTCCCACAGCAATTCCATTTATATGTATTGAATACATCCCCAAAATAATTGAAAGTAGAGTCTCAAAGAGATATTTGTATGCCCATGTTCATAGCAGCATTATTTAGAATAACCAAGAGGGTAGAAGCAACCCTGATGTTTATTGATGGATGACTGGATAAACAAAATGTGATATATATATCGTTTCCCCGAAAATAAGACCTAGCCAGACAATCAGCTCTAATGTGTCTTTTGGAAAAAAAATTAATATAAAGCCCGGTCTTATATTATATAAGACCCCGTCTTATATATTATATTATATTATATTATATTATATTATATTATATTATATTATATTATTATATTATATCTGGTCTTATAGTAAAATAAGACTGGGTCTTATATTAATTTTTGTTCCAAAAGATGCATTAGAGCTGATTGTCCGGCTAGATCTTATTATTGGGGAAACACAGTATCTATCTATCTATCATCTATCTATCTATCTATCTATCTATCTATCTATCTATCTATCTATCTATCATCTATATCTGTCTATCTATCTATCTAGATAGCTCAGCTGGCATGTTGTGGCATGTTGTGGCATGTGCCAGAATTTCCTTCGTTTTTAAGGCTGAAATATATCTATATCTATCTATCTATCTATCTATCTATCTATCTATCTATCTATCTATCATCTATCTATATCTGTCTATCTATCTATCTAGATAGCTCAGCTGGCATGTTGTGGCATGTTGTGGCATGTGCCAGAATTTCCTTCGTTTTTAAGGCTGAAATATATCTCTATCTATCTATCTATCTATCTATCTATCTATCTATCTATCTATCTATCATCTATCTATATCTGTCTATCTATCTATCTAGATAGCTCAGCTGGCATGTTGTGGCATGTTGTGGCATGTGCCAGAATTTCCTTCGTTTTTAAGGCTGAAATATATCTATATCTATCTATCTATCTATCTATCTATCTATCTATCTATCATCTATCTATATCTGTCTATCTATCTATCTAGATAGCTCAGCTGGCATGTTGTGGCATGTTGTGGCATGTGCCAGAATTTCCTTCGTTTTTAAGGCTGAAATATATCTCTATCTATCTATCTATCTATCTATCTATCTATCTATCATAGATAAAACGAAGGAAATTCTGGCACATGCCACAACATGCCACAACATGCCAGCTGAGCTATCTAGATAGATAGACAGATATAGATAGATGATAGATAGATAGATAGATAGATAGATAGATAGAGATATATTTCAGCCTTAAAAACGAAGGAAATTCTGGCACATGCCACAACATGGATGATTCTTGAAGACACGCTAAATGGAATAAGCCAGTCACAAAAGGACAAATATTGTATGATTCCACTTATATGAGGTACCTAGAGAAGTCAAATGCGTAGAGACAGAAAGTAGAATGGTTGTTACCAGGGGTTGAGGGGAAGGAGGAATGGGGAGTTATTGATAAATGGGTAGAGTTCTAGTTTTGTAATGTAAAAAGTTCTGGAGATGGGTGGTGGTGATGGTTACATAGCATTGTGAATGTACTAAATGCCACTGAACTGTACACTTAAAATGGTGAATTCTGTTATGTATCTTACTACATTTAAAAAATTTTAAATGTATCATATAGAGTTCCTTTTGTTGCAAGTTACAGCAAAGCAGAATCCAAAAAGGCTTAAGAAATATGGATTATGGCTAATAATGAAAGCTGACAACTTCAGCAAATGTTTGGCTTTAACACAGCCTGGTCCAGAGTACAAGCAATGTTGGAGTGATATCTTCTCCACTTTCAGAGCTGCCTTCCACTGTGTGGTCTTCACACTCCTTCTGTGTCTTGGCCAGAAAGCTGCAACAGGTCTGTATCCAGTGGAGGAGGGGCAAAAGCTTCTGTTCCAGGAAGTCCCAATTAGTCTCATGGTATGTCCTTGGTTCTCATTGGACCATCTGCACATATGCCAGCCAATGACAGTGGCCAGGGAAATGCAATGGCTTGGTTGGTTTAGTTGGGGGTGATGTCGCTGGCAGCAGCATAAGAATCAAATTGGGATGAATCCTCAGAGGGATCTAGATCTGGTTACCAGAAGGTGACGACACTGAAGGATTGTGTAAGTATCCTCCCATGCCATGAAAAAATTTTCGTATACTTCATTTTTAATGACTGAACAATATCCAACCATATGGATATATCCTAATGTATTCAACATTTATCAACTATAGGACAATGAGACGATCTATTAAGATAATGTTGTAAGGCACATTGTTATAGTCTATATTTTATATTATTTTCTTAAGACAGTTCATCAGAAGTGGAATATCTATATCAAAGTATATGTAAACATTTCAAAGCGCTTGGTAAACATTGCAAAGTTGTTTTCCAGACTTTTTTTTTTTTAATTGGGGAATATTGGGAAACAGTGTGTTTTTCCAGCATGTCAAGTCGTTGTTTCTCAATCTAGCTGTGGAGGGTGTAGCTCAGCTGGCAACCTTATTAAGGGCTCGTGCTCTAACCAACTGAGCCATCCGGCCACCCCCAGAAATGCTTTTTTAATATTCTCTCCCATTAGCAGAGCCTGAGAGCATGTGTTTTACCACCCCTTCACCAGTAGTTCTCTCTAGTTTTTAGTCATTTGATGAGCAAAAATGTGTTGATTTGCATTGCCAACTGAGCTGGACTAATTTCCCCCAGGTCTGGATGAGCCACGCCACAATGTCTGGACTTCAGTCTTCCTGAAAGTACTGAAGGTACATGGCAGCCTTCTCACATCAGCTGGTCCAGGGCTGTGCTCAGGTGTTGTATGTGGTGGCATGCTGTGTGTGGGGACAGAGCCCCAGAAAGTAGTTTCCAGGCTCTCGGCCTCACGTGGAGGAGTGCTGGCTCGGGTAGTAGATGGCCGTCAGCTGTGGCTGATTGGCCTTCAGCTGTAGCCAGTTAGCCAATTAGCCGCTAATATAATTGCTGCGGCTACGGAGAAGGAGAGCCGAGGAGAGTGGAGGAGAGTGAAAGAGAGTCGTCGGTGGGTTGCAGACAAAACGGACAGCAGGTCGCACGTCCAGTGAACCCAGCCTCCAGTGAGACCGTAGTGGTATGACTCCCCTACCTATGGCTCCGTGGGTGTTCCTTTTTGGCCTCACCATATCCTGCGTTCTTATGAGGGGAGCGGGAGCAGATACCTCGCAGGCCTCTCTGCACGACAAATGGCACAGCGAGCAGGGTCTCCCGCATGACACTGTGTGTCTGGGAAGAGCACCAGAGGGACCCACAGATGCCTGGGTATTCCTCAGGAACACTGAATGCCTTTAGCACAGAGCCTGGCACATGTTAAGTCCTCCACAAGTTGTCATTATTGCACTTGTCAGTATGAAGTCGGCTCTTTCTATCACTGTCTCTCTCTCATTCCTGGGGCAGCTCTGTCCTTCCTTCTGCAGAGACCCTGCTTAGGCTTTGCTCTTGGTTAGGAATACCTCATCTCCTGCCCACTGCCCTCTACCTGGTCCAATCCTGCCAGTCCTACAGTGCCTGTGTGGGACTCCCATCCACCAGCCTGTGTGTTTTAAGCAACAGCACTTGTTGGATTTGTCTGATAAGTATTACACAGGGCCCTGGGACTGCTATCTGCTGTTGACTTGAGGTGACACACACTTCCTGCAATTTGACGTGCCCATGAGCCAGTCCTGTGCTCACAGCGGAGCTGAGGTCCCTCCCGGGCAGGCTGCTGGCTCATCTCCTCATAGGTCCTTGAATACTGTGGGGGCGGAGCCCCAGAAAGTAGTTTCCAGGCTCTCGGCCTCACATAGACAGGTGCTGGCTCAGGTAGTAAATGGCCATCAACTGTGGCTAGTTGGCTGTCAGCTGTAACCAGTGAGCCATTGGCCACTAATATAACTGCTGTGGCTATGCTAGCAGAAGGAGGAGAGGGAGGAAGAGAGAAGAATGGGGGCTAGCAAGAAGATGGCGGCTGGGCTGGCAAATGTGGATGGCGGTTTGCGGACAGTGTGGATCCAGCCTCCAATGAGAGTATAGTGCTGCCAGAGAGAATATAGTGGTATGACTCCCCTACCTATGGCTCCGTGGGTGTTCCTTTTTGGCCTCACCATGTCCTGCGTTCTTGTATGGGGAGCGGGAGCAGAGACCCCGCCGGACACCCTGCACGACAAATGGGGCAGCGAGCAGGGTCTCCCGCACGACAAATACCTTGGGGCGCTCCACACGGTATGTTGGTCAGGCCAGCTCAACCTGTCCCCATCTATACTTGATGCTCAGACAGTTATGCATTACTGTGCTGTGGTGATTTTTAATCAGAGACTCAGTAGCCTCATGTCCTCCCAGGACTTGTGAATTACAGAAACAGACTCATCACAGGCAGCTGCAATGGGAGAAGTATAACTTAATGATGAAGAGCGGCAGATGGGCCTCATCCAGGTGTTTCAAGGATTGTGAAGCTCATACACAGAGCAGACATTGACCTCAGCCTTTATTTATGGAGGTTGGAGAAGATCTGCTGGAATTTCTGTGATATGGCAGCCTCCAGGGGGTCAGGAACCACTGGCGTCCCAGGAGGCATGACTACAAGGACCCCTGGCCCTCTGTGAGCTTCTCAAACTCCATACTCACCCACATATTGCTCAGAGGAATGAAAACTGGACCTACCTTGAAGCTGTAAGGAGAGCATGAGCCAAGCAGAGCAGAGGGTAGATGACTTCCTAGCTCTGGCCTAGTCTCCCTGAGGTGCTGCTTCCATTTGGCAGCCAATGTGAACTCCCTGTCTCGAGACTGCGCCCAGGTACTTAGCACACTCATTACAACGGTGGTTCATAAAGTGTGGTCCCTGGACACCACCGGCAGCATTAGTGTCTGGAAAGTGATTAGAAATGCAAGTTTTGGCCTGAGTCAGAACCTCTAGGGGCAAGGCCCATCAACCTGGTGAAGCCCTCCAGGTGACGCTGACTCACGTTCAACTTTGCACATTGGTTTTGATAAAACAGGAAATTCATATGAGTCTGTCAAGGGATAAAGTATGTACATATTGCCTAACATGGTATTTTGCACATCACAGATGATAAATAATTGAATAAATAAAAACAAGTCCATGCTTCTGCTCACCCACCCCCTACTCATACAAACAGGACTTCTGGGAGAGACTGGAGGAATTTAGGATGGGATGAGACCTGAGTGAGAAGGAAAGGTGGACCACAGCTTGAATGAGCATCATTAGCTCAGGGAGAAGAGTGATGGGAATGGAAATCTCAGTATCACTTTACCAGTAAAGGATTTTATGTTTGGTAAAAGGAAATAGCCTTGAACTGTAACCTGAATGTTTTGGTGCACAGTTTACATCAGAGCTGGCAAGCTGGTTCTGCTCTCTTGGTTTTTCCACTGAATGCCCCTCTCGCCCTCTTTGGTAGGTGGTGCCATCAAAAACATTTTGCACATGCTGGTACTAGCAATGTGTTTATGCTACCAGCCAAGTCCAGCTCTTCCATCGTGGTGGAGTCATCTCTGTTCCTCTTTCTCTGGAGTCCCTTCTCAAACCCTCCCTCCCCCACCCCAGCATGGACTTGTCTCCATCCTGGCCACAGAAGAAGCATTACTGATAGTTTACAGCTCTGATGGCATTTTATGAGTAAATCAGACATACAAAGAAACCTGTTGGGACACCGCAAGTAAGGCACCTGGTAGTACCTGGATGCAGTCTCCTCCCTTGTTCAGCAAAAGAGTTTTATCAGTTTTCCAGTTTCCTCCCAGCCTTAAATTTTCAAGCCTCAGTTGCACTGTTTATATTTGTCACATGAAGTAATCTATAAGGCCCTACCCTTCCAGAGGATGTGTGACTTCAGGAATAGGACCTGGTGGCAGGCCACCACACTGCTCCCACCAGACTAACACAGACTCAGCTGAGGGACCTCAGGGATCCATGCGCATCTGGGCTGTGTGATGGAACCTCTTGCTCTTATGACAGTGTGATGTTAATATTTTGGTTTTAAGAGGAAAAGAAGTTGTCTCATATGGCATATATTTTGTTTTAAACCTTGCTTTATTGTGAGGTCACTCAGTGCCTTTGGGAGTGGGCCAATGGTAGTGGGGTCACGGGCCAGGAAGCTGAGGGGCAGCGCCAGCCGCACGGTTTTGAATCAGTCAGCCTTGGGCATCAAAGTTGATAAGACATGGGTGGCCACATTACTTACCCGTCCTGAGCCTGTTTTTCTGAGGCACCAACTGGGTAGTAAGTTGCAAGGTTGTTGTGAGGCTGAACGAGAAGCCACATCTAAACGGCATGGTGCTCTATCAATGTAAGGGGTCATCGATGACACCAGCTCCTTCCACCAAACCCCAGAGTCATCATCACCAAGTACCATCCATCCCAGTCCAAGCTCGAAGCCCCTGCCCATGTCTGGACCCAGGGGTGACCTTCTCAGCCTGCTTCCTCCACCCCCAAAATCCAGAAATGAAACAGAGGAGTTCTAGGCTTTTAGGGTGACTCAGAAGACCTCCCAGAAACTGAAAATGCCAGAAAAATAAGACAGAACTATTATAGGACACCCCATTTACATCAAGGAATGGAAAAGGGGCAATTTAATGAGAGAAAATTGAAGGGGAGAAAGAAAAGTGAGGAATCTGGTATTGAGAAAAAAGGCATTGGGAGCTTTTTTTATGACTACTTTTTTTATGACTACTTATTTTGTGATTAACTCATACCCTGTCGTCTTCCCAAAAGGCTTAGACGTGACAAACCAAGCACTAAGTTTGCAGATCCATTTGAGATATCCCAGGCATCCACAGCCACTTGAAGGGAATCACTGAGTCCCGGTACAAACCCTTCGGATAAAGGAACCCCTCCCTCACCTCACCTGATCTCTGCCCAGGGCAGCTGTTCACATTCATGTACCAGGACCATTTAGAGCACCTCCAAGGAAATGCTCAGCAGACACTACTGGGCTCCACTCAGGGACCCTCAGATCCCCCTACCTATCTGTTCTAGGCAATCTCTCACGAGTTGCTTTGTCGCCAGTAGTTGTCACTGCAGCCTTCTTCAGAGGCTGCTTGGGCTTCTGGAGCTCCCATGGCTGCCTGCGCAGAGGTCCAGAGACCTGGGTATTTCCATCCCTTCCCACCCAGCCCCACCCACCTGGAGGCAGCCTGGAGAAACGTCTGAACATCCAGCTCCCTTGCCAAGGCAGGACTGACTAACCCTGAGGTATATTTAAGCTCCAGACCTTTCCACAGGATCCAGGTGAGCCTGGGATGCTTAGTTTCTTGCCCTCCAGTCCTGCTTTACCCCCTCTATACCCGTTTCTCCTGGGAGCAATTCCTCATAAGTCCCTTGTGCAGGAACCCTGGTCTCCGGAGCCCAACCTAAGACAGACTCCTTGGGCTTCTTTTCTCCTTCTAAGTCCCCTCCTGGAGGACTGCTCATGGCTTCCCAATCTCCTCCAAGTAAGACTTGGTGCCTTGTCATTGTCTCACATCCCTGTCAAAGGACTGTTAGACACCTGCCCCAAATTGTACCCAGATTCTTCTTCAGGAATTCTGGTTAATCAGCTTCGGGCAATACATCTGTAGGGTGATGCCAACTCAGAGGTAATGGAGCCATTTGGGAGAGGTTATTTTGGGACAGGCCACTGGCAAGGAAGCAGGGTGGTCCTTCTACAAACACACACAGGGAGAAGCAGACATTCCATCCCCTCAGGAACCCCTGTACCTCGGGAGAGACGCCTCACTGCTTCTGTTGAATCTCCTGCTTGAATTTCCCCAAGTGAAAGGTCTGTGACCAGGCAACTATAGACATTCGTTCAATGTCTCAGACTTCTCCCATCACTCACTGTCCCCTCTGAGGCTAAGACTGTGAGGAAGCCTTGTAAGGCTACTGGGCTGCCTGGGCCAAGTCCTGCCTGGATGAGTCCAGGGTGGGAGCTGTGGACTGGAGTGGGTGGGCAGGATCCTGGAAGGCATAGGAGCAGTCAGTTTCTGGAGCTTGGGACAGAGATAGAGAGTGGAGATGGCCTAGTAGGGGATTCAGCTGATTCTAAAAGAAGACTGTGTCCCCAGCAACCACCAGATGTCATGCTTACGGATGGAGAGCCATCAATACTTTGGAATGGGTAACATTTAGTTTTCAAGATACCACTGTACCTTTAATTTATTAGCTTTCCATAAAAACACATAACATACACAATCTACAGTATAGAAAGTATAATTTACAAAAATATAAAAATATTGCTTATTTTTTAGTATTCCAACATATTACTGCATGTGTTATTTCAATAAGCATGTTTAAACAATGCACACTTAACCAGCATGCTCACCTCTGTGGGGAATGGACTCAACTCCCTCTTTTTTGTTTTAAAATAAAATATATATTAAGAAAAAGAAACCAAAATTGGTTATAGGTGCATATTGTATGTATAAAAGCTTCTGCAGTGGAGTTTGAAAGAAAGCATCCATTTATATCATTATTTAGGCCCTGTTTTCCAGTATCAATAAGTGGCCTGAAGTGTTTTAAACTGATTGTTTAAACAAGGTTCTTTCCACACGAAAGGTGAGGGTTCCCTCAGGTTTGCCGTCTTCTTTGCAACTTATGAGATGATGATCACCAAAGCCAACACTCTGGACACATTCGGTTTGCAGGCCTTCAGAGCAGACGGCATGTGTGGTGGGCAGCCTTCAGGCCAGGGCTGATTCCCAGATTCCTTCAGGGGATTCAGACTGGCATTTTAGAGGCTCAGTCAAAGGAAAACCCAGATTGATGCCCTGGGGACAGATGCTCCTGGGATGCAGCAACGTTGCCTGTGAGCTCTGCCTTGCATTTGCAGCTGCACCCCAGTCAATCTCTGACTCCAGGGCCTCTGAGGACACTGCTCTGTGGGGCGCGGGGTGGAGGTTTCCTTCCACCCCAGAGCGGCTGGTCTTACCGGCAAGCACAGGTCTCCACGGACATGTTGGGGTACACCTTCAGGACCACGTTCCGGTTCTCATCCAGGAAGAGGACGCCAAGGGAATTCATCTTGTCAGGAACGCAGCAGGGCTCTGGGACACCTGGGACAATGCCCACAGCCCTGACAATGCTCTGGATGGTGGCGTGATTGGACGGGCGGACGATCTGCAAGGCAGGAAAGGAGCGTGGTTACTGGGGGGCTCTGCCCTCACCCACCCACTGTGCCATCTGCACGTTCTTGACTCCGGCCTCAGAAAAAGTGTCAACCTAAAAGAAAAGGTGAGATCCCAGGGCTGGTACCCCTTTCCTCCCAAGTCAGCCTCAGACTGAGTCCCAGGGAGGTTTGCAAGAGCCTCTGCCTTCCTGACCCTCAGGCTTCCCAGAGGGAAGCCACATCCCCTACATGGCACTGGCCACTTGGGGGCACCTGTGCCTCACACATCCGAGGAGCACCTGGAACTGGGCAGGAGCATTTAGAGGAGAGGCTGAGGGACGTGCCCAGCCAGTTCTACCTGGGGCCACAGATGCCTAGGTTTACATTCCTCACAGTCTGGGGAATACAGACATGTTTCCGTATGATTGTGTTCTTAGCACTGAAGGGGAAAGCCTGCACGCTCGTGTACGGCAGAGTGATGGGGCTGGACACTGACATTTTCTAGCTGGGTCTGACTGCAGGTGCCAGATGATGCTTCACCTGCGTCACTCCTTTTTGTCATCCTATCAGTCATATGGGGTTGGTGTTACCTTAATGGTGAAGAAATTGAGGCTAAAAATGACTGAAAAACTGGACCAAGACCCTTTAGTTAGCATAGCCAGGCTTAGAAACCATGCCCGCTGGGGCCACACCAGCTCTCTTCCTCTCCCCAGGCAGCCTCTCACATCCAGAAGGGTCCCAGTGGCAAGCACAGACAATGCCGTTCCTCAAGTACCTCTGACAAGATGAACAGGACCAAGCCACATGCACTGCAGTGCATCGCCAGCCAAGGAGAGTTTTATATATAGCATGTTGAAGAGAAAGGCATCCTGTGTGGGGAAGCCAGGAGGAGAGGGAGGCAGGGACATCTGATTTGCGGGGTTCAGGCTGGTGTCAGGGAAGGTGGGAAGGCAGCCAGCTGGGTTGACAAGGTAATTGTGGGGTCAGCCAGCTGGAGCCTGCTGAGTACTCTTCCTAAATCTGCTAGGTCCTTCTAGCAGACGCCTTTCTCTGTAGGGCACCTCCCTTCCCCTCTCTTGCACGTGTACGGCTTTGTGGAGAAACCCCTTAATTCCCAAATAGGGTAATGCCGCCCTACGTCTGGGTCTGGGATTTCCCAGCTGGCTGATTTATTTAGGTTCGAATTGGATTTATGCACTGACTTCCTTTCTTGGAGAGGAAGGCATGACCTGGAATTCAGCAGAAGAGCTAAGCAGGAGGAAAGTGTGCGTGTGCGCCCCGAGGGTGGACATCAGCTGGCAGCCAGCCCACCACAGCTCAGGCAGTGGGTGGGGAGATGGATAGACAGAGCCACAACGCAGCCTGTAGGGAAGGTGAGAATCTGAAAACATTCCCAGCACAATGGCTGAAACAGCCCCATGGTATGTGTTCTGCAGACTCCCTCACAGTGAGAGCTGTTGTCACCTGGGTCCCTGTCCTGAGTGGGAGGGAGGAGGAAGTCCTTTGGGAAGCCACTGAGACCAGCTCTGTGTGGGCGGGGACGAGGGGTGGGGGGGAAGTGTCTACTCAACCTCTAGATTGTTGCTTTGTGGGAACACACACCTAAGGAGATGCATTCTCCTCTTTCCAAAGGAAGAAATGTTCTGATTTAAAATTTAAATTCAACCAAGTCAACACTTTCAAAAGCACAGCTCAACCACATCAGTCTGTGGGTTGTATCCACCCAATAGGCTACCTCGTTGGGACCTCCGGCTACCTATTCCCTGCCTCCAATAGATGGGAGGTGTCGCTGGGCGGAACACACCCTACCTTGGGCATAGGGAACTCGCAAGCTCCTGCGCAGTAGTAGGCGTCAAAGGATTTGGGCGAGATGATCCATTCATTCCACCCAATGTCTGCAAAGTCCACCTTCAGATACCTCCGCGAGCAGACTCTCGGCTCGTCCCACTGCTTCCTCCGGGCTTTCTGCATCGTCTTTTCATCGAAGTGCAGCATTTGCGACGAAGCCATGAACACATCCTGTCCTTTCTTCTTGCGGTCCTTGCGCCCCGGCCGGGGCTTCAGCGCCCGGAAGGGGCTGGGCCACAGTTCGTGCTTGTGGTAGTGCTGCGCGTGGGGGGCTTGGGCTGGCCTCTCGTCCAGCCCTGGCAGCTCGTTGTCCTGGAGGGGCCCAGTGGCCTGTGTGGCCCGCCGCACGCGGGGGTCTGCAGAGCTGTTGGGGGCTGCGCGGGGCTCTGGGTCTCCAGCCTGGAAGGGGTCATATCTCTGCAGTGTCACTGCCACACTATTGGGCTCTGAGATGGCCAGGTCATTGGCATAGATGAGGATGTAGGGCGCATGGGGGCTGGGCCTGGGCGCCCCGCGGTCCTTCTCCCCAGAATCCAGCTGGGCGGAGAGGAGCAGCTCGCCATCCCGGCGGGCCGCCTTAACGATGGGGGAAATGTCTTTGGCCTGCCACAGGCCCCGTGGTGGGGGTGCCAGGGCCATGGCCCCTCGGAGCAGCCCCTGTGTGGCTGTGTTCTGCGAGAGGCTGCGGAAGAGCAGGTGCTGGCGTGAGGGTGGGCCTGGGGGCAGCAGGCGGCAGGACGTGTTCTTAGCCCGCTGCTTGCATGCCACCTCGCGGGCCCGGGGCCACCTTGGCTCTGAGTAGAAGTGGAATGTGGCCGTGAGGATCATTTCCGAGTCCTGCATGGAGGTCAAGTTGAAGAAATACACAGCCTTCTGGTTGATCACTTCTGCAAGGGAAGGACAGACCACAGCCTGTTAGGTTCTTTCCTGCACAGGACCCTGTGCTCACAGGGTCTCCCACCCAGGGCTGGGATGGAAGAGGAAGACCCATTTAGGGAGCATTTCCAGGCCAGCCAGGCTGTCCTCTCCTGTAATCCTCACGTTTAACCTGATGAGGGCGCCCGCTGTTAACCTCAATGAGTGGATGAGGAATTAAGGTCAGAGAGACCAGGGATTATCAGTATTTCATTGCAAAAGAGAAGACAGTAGCAGCAGACAGCGTAGGTGCCGGGCCTGCTGGACCTTAAAACTCCTGTCTGGCGGCCCATGCCCCCCCTCACCCCCACTTCAATGCCTCTCAATGAACAAATTAACAAATTATCTCTGACACCTTCATTACTGAGACAAGGTGGGTTCAGGTGTTCAGGTTGGGTCGAAGCGCTGCTTACAGCAGTCCTCCTGTATTTGCACAGCCCTCTCTTTTAAATATATTAAATATAGCCAGTATTCCAAATGAGGGGAAATAAGTAGACAGCCTCAACTTTTCCTGCATTCTGGGTGCCTTCTGAGGAAAACTGGCATAAGAGCAGAGCCATTTGGGTGTCTGCTGTTTGTTCTGCCCAAGGGCTCTTAAGTTTGTTTTACAAAAAAATAAAAATAAATAAAGATTTTACAAAGAAAGAAATCAGGGTTGCACAAGGTCACTCAACACGATTTCCAATGTCCAGGTTGCTCTCCAGAGGCCTAAATCATGATAAAAACCAGGATCACTCAAATATCACATCTGCAGCTCGAGAATGATCCAGCCCTTGCATCCCTGGGGCTGTTCACCACCCCTTCCTTCTCTCCTGGTTCTATCAGGTGTACCCCAGGGTTCAGGGCCACGCCCCCTCATCTGCAGCCCCAGGATACTGCCTAACCTGGCAGCATGAGTTCTCTGAATGGCCAAGTCCACTCTGGGGTTCCAATGGGAGGGAGGAGTCATGCTCCAGCCTCCCGGTGATGCTGTGGACAGGCAGGAAGTGAGAGCTACCAGGTAGGCTGCCTCCTTCCTGCTGCTTACTCCTGCTGCCAGTGTCAGTGTGCTGGGCACAGCTGGGGGAGGAGCAGAGCTTCGGAGGGCAGGACTGTGTATGTGTGCAGGGATGCTGGGTTCTCCAAGGGCATGTGAGGGGCCACCTGCACCCATGGGATCAGCTGGATTTTTTTAAAACTAAAACCTTCAGTTTAAGGTTAATTGTTTCTACTGGGAAGGAGGCATAATTCAATTGGGAATTTTCATATACTCTTAAGGGACTATGAGAGAAAGGGAAAAAAAACACATTTATGGAGAGCCTGGTAAATGCCAGTCAAGGCTGAAGTGACACCCTAAAGATCCTGCATATCTAATTCTCAGAACAAACGCGCAGAGAGGTGTAGCAGCCCTCCACCCCCTCAGCGAAGTGAGGCCCGCTCCACACATAAGGAATAGTGCGTGGTCTTAATGCACATTTAAATTTGGCTTCCCCAAACCCTGCAGTCATGGCCTCGAGTCCTGCATTTCCCAGACCTCCCAGATCACTGCCTTCCTCTCCTGGACACGACTCAGGTCTAGGACAATGGGCCCAGGAATTTGCATTTTACCCAGCCTCCCCGGGGATTCTACCCATCAGAGAACTTTGAGGAGCACTGGTGGGCAGTGGCTGTGGGCCTGCAGCATCTGGACTGCCCTGTGGGTGGGGTGGAAGTTCCCCAACAACACAGCCCTCCTACCCCCACACTAGGAAAGGCCACACAGCATTCTCAGGCTTACTTTCCTCATCTGCTTCAGAGGGACAACAGAATCTCTCATGTGATTGTTTGGAGGATTAAATAAATAGCATATGTAAAGTGCAGACACAAAGGAGGAGCCCCCACATGTGGTTCCCTGTCCCTTTCACCAAAGGACCAGGGCTGGCAGAGCGAGCTCCTCCTCCACCAACTCAGGCACCTCCTACTGAATGATCCAAATATTTGAGTTGTGGCCCAGCCAATACAGCAGATAAAAGTGTTTTTCTCTTATCCAGTTGAGTTTTAACTCTATTGTTCTGCTGGCAGATTCCATGCCCGAGAACACTGAAGAAGTGCTAGGACAAAGAGCTGTCCCATCGCATCTCAGGAAACCTGCGGCCCTCAGCAAGGAGGAAAAGGCCGACTGGAGGAACAGAGATGGGGCTCCCAGTGAAAAGCACCTCAGCCCCCCTTCCAGTGACAAGGTAAAGGATGGGCCTGAGGTTGGCATGGCCTAAAGCAACACGCTGGGAGGTTTGCTCTCTGAGTGGCAAGAAAACTGGCTTTCCTTGGAGGTTACTTCTGCACAGGGTGTAGGAAGGAGCACAGCCAGTGCTGCCACGCACTTACAATGGAGGACCAGAGGGCATGCTCATAGAGTCAGATGGAGAGGAACCTTCCAGCCCCATAGATTGCACTCAGGGCAGAAGTCCTTCCTCCATTTGGCTGAAGACCTTTGGCCACAGGGAGCTGCCCGCACTAGGCAGCCTCCTGCCTGAAGACCCGCCCTGCTGGGAACTGTTGAGCTGGAGACAGGCCAACCCTATCCCCGCATGAAGGGACACAAGCTGGCCCTGCAGGCATGCAAAGGTAAATGCCAGGCAGGCACTTGCCTGAAATCTCCCAGCTTGGATGAGCCTATGCCTCAAAGGAGAAACCCCAACGAGAAGTCCCTATTTCCCATGAACCCTGCTGGTGCCTATGGCTCATGTCTCATGGTCAGTGAGAAAAGGTCATCTTCCTCTCCCACCTTCCCTTCCTCCCTCCTCTCCTTTTCCTTTCTTCCTTCCCCTTTTCCAATAAACATTAAGGAAACTCCCACTCTGGGCTAAGCATTGGGCTGACTGGGGTCCTCGCAAAGGTGGTTAGCGGTGTCCCAGAGGAGCTCAACTTCGGGATGCTGCAGACAGGGAATTGTGGCAGTGCCCATCTGCAGTGCAGTCACAGCTGACAAAGCACTGTCCACATGAGCCCGCAGGTGCTGGTACACTCACTCGTAGGTTACTGCCCCACTCGGAGCCCGCCATTGTCCCAACATAAAGCACCCCGTTGCGGAGGCCCTACTTGCTCTGGCCTGCGTTCCTTGACTCCATCTCCTACCCCCACCCATCTCTGCCCCAGTCCCCCTGGCTTTGTCGTCCTTCTGACATGGAACTTCCAGTCTCAGGGCTCTGCCTCTGCTGTTCCTTCTGCCATCATCGCTCGTCTTCTGGGCATTGCCGCTTCAGGTCTCTGCTCAAATGGCATCTCCAAGAAAGGGTGCCCTCGGCTCCTGTGCCTGGAAGAGCAACCCCATCACTCTGTCTGTCCCTCGCTTCATTTGTTTCATGTCACTTCCCAACATTCTGACATATATTTCTTTGTTAGTGTTGCTCTTTCCCCCAGAACACAAACTCCAGGAGAGTCAGGGCTTTGCGAGCTTTGTTCATTGCTGTACCCCTAGACCCCAGCACAAGGCCTGAGTGGCAATCAGGGCTCTGAAGTACGTGTTGAATGATGGGGGAAGGGTGAGGTCTTGCTAGATTGGTCCACTTCAGTTAGCAAATGGGGAGTTCCTGGCCTGCTGCCGTGGGGCTCAGCAAACATATCCTGAAAGTAGTCCAGAAACGTAGAACTCATAATGCAGATCTAGTTGGAGACCCTGGGAAGCAGCATCTGTGTCCAGTTACTTCCTCTTAAGCCTCCGTTTTCTCATCTTTAAAACAGGAATACTATTATTTACCATTATGGAGCTCCAAGCTCCAAGCACATATGCATCTTGATTCCTCATTATCAGCAAGGAGAGCAGGGATGGGTCGCTCTTTCTATGGACAGAAAGATGGCACTTCAGAGAGGGTCCATTACTTGCCTAAAGTGACCCAGCTGGTAAGGGACAGAGCCAAGACATGCACCCCAAGCCCACACCCTTTGATAGAACCATGATCTGCCTAACAGTGATTATGTCCTGTGAATTGCAAAACGTTTTGAAAACACAAGTCAGTATTTGAATGTTTTTGAGTTGTGACTCTCCAAGAAAGAAAGGACTCACCTTATTTTGACAAGCTGCTCTCCCTATGGATCTTTGGGAATCTCAGAACCCTAAACAGGTCCACTTTGCTGGGTAATCAGCCTCCTTCCCAACTCAGTGGGGATGGGGCTGGAGTGGAAGAGGCGGGGAAGAGGCCTCCTAGCCCCAGGGTCCCCTCAGGCACCCTCATGGCTGGTCCTCAGGCCAAGAGGACCCTTGGATGGCTCTACCCTATAGAAACAGAACCCAAGCCACCTGGATACTTGTCCTGTCATCCATTGCCCTTGCAACAGCCATCAAGGTGACCAGAGTGAGAACGCCAGTCTGAAGACGCAAGCAGCAACATAAGCTGGAGGAAGGAAGTGGTGGGCCAGCCAGTGGTGCTACACAGAGAAGGGAAGAGAACCAACATGGACCATGGGGTCTTTATTCAGGCAGGCCCCAGAGTCAGGGTTTAAACCTTGCATGCATCACTTACTAGCTCTGGTGCCTTAGGCAAGTCATGGAACTTGTCTGTGCCTCAGTTTTCTCATCTGTAAATCAGGCAGAATATTTGTTCACACCTCCTGAACTTGTGAGATCCTCTCTGCGGGTTCGCTGCATGGTGCTTACACCCAGCACATGCTCAGAGCATGCTGGCCATGTGGCATCACGAGCCACTGCTGCACTCAGGGGGCCGTGACCCTGAGCACTGTGACCCCTCACATCACGCTCATGTTTCACAAGGAAATCATCTATTATAGATGAAGGGTTAGTGTCCTCCCTACATAAAGAACTTCCACAAAAACAGTCAGTAACCACAAGATGGCCATGGGGTTTTGAAAATTAATTTGGGGAATGTAATCAATAATGTTGTAAAGATTTTATAGGGTGTCTGATGGACACTTGTTTCATTAGGGAGACCCCCTCAGGGATGATGTAGATGCCTGATCACTGCATTGTACACCTGAAGCTGAAGCTGAACAATAATGAATGTCAACTACAAGTTTATATATGTATGTGTGTGTGTGTATATATATATATATATATGTATATATGTGTATATATATGTATATGTATATATATGTATATGTATATACCTATAAGAAGCGGAGTACAGCATTAGGAATAGAGACAGTGGAAATGCAATGGCTCTGTGGATGGGGGAGGGGGGTTCACACAGTGTGAGGGATATAAATGATAAACGTCTAAGTATTACTTTGTCGTGTGCACCTAAAACTAATTAAAAAAAGAAAGAAAGAAAAAAAAAAAAAGAACTTCCACAAATCAGTAAGGAAAAGACAGGAACCCCAATTGCACGAAGTAATTTCCACAAGATAAACTGCAAATGGGCAATAAACATGAAGTCCAGGGTGACTAGAAATTAAAAATAGAAGGTAACCTTAAGTGAGGATATAACAAACTTTATCTGCATATTGAAAATATGATCCTATGAGGGTAAAAACAATACACGTATTCCACCAAAATATTAACTCTAGTTATATCTGAGTGTGTGGTTAAGGATGACTTCTTTTTGTTTTAATTTAAAAAAATTTCAATTACAGTTAGCATTCAATATTATATTAGTTTCAGGTGTACAGCATAGTGGTTAGACATTTATATAACTTATGAAGTGATCCCCTTGATTAGCCTAATACCCAGCTGACACTATACATAGTTATTACAATATTATTGACTATATTCCCTATACTGTACTTTACATCCCCATGGCTATTTTGTAACTACCAATTTGTACTTCTTAATCCCTTCCCCATTTTCACCCACCCCCTCCAACACTCCTCCCATCTGGCAACCATCAAAATGTTCTCTGTATCTATCAGTCTGTTTCTGTTTTATTTGTTTGTTTATTTTGTGTTTTAGAATTCTTTCCTTAGTTGTGATTTTCTATGATTTCTAGATTTTCCCCAGTATGTATGCATTTCTTTTATAATCTCTCTCTCTTTCTTCTCTTCGTTCTCCTCCCCTTGAGTCTCTCCTTCCCTCCTCCTTCCTCCCTCCCTCTCCCTCTCTCTTCCCCCTCCCCCTCTTTCCTCCTCCCTCTCTCTTCTCCTCTCCCACTCCCTCCTTCTCCCTCTTCCCCTCCCCTCCCCCCTCTCCCTCTCTTTCCCCCCTCCCCCTCCCTCCCTCTCTGTACACACTGTACACTCCCCCAATGCCTACAGGAAACTGATTGACACTCAGGGCCTTGATGTCCTGGCTGTGTCCTACTGGTCCACTTCCATCTCCTGCCTCTCTCCTCATCTTATGTCCTCACTGGAAACAAAGTCCTCAGTTCCACGTATACAGTGGACTGCCTCACTTCTACACCTGCCTAAACACCGCCTGCCCTTTCTGAGTGTGTCTGGAGCCTCACCAGTCTGTGAGGGCTTCACTGACCCCTACCCAGGGCCTCTTCTCTGCTGGGTCAGTGCTGTCCCTTGAGGCTCCCAAAAGACACCCCAGCCCTTTGTCAGACCACCTGTCCTGCTGCCCACATTCTTCTGCTTACTCCTTTCCTCCCCACCAGCTCCTGAACATTTCTGGGCAGGGCCAACAATCTATGCATTTTTGTGTCATCTGGTCTTACAGGCCCTGCCACCTACTGAGGTGCTTAGGAAAGACTTGGGGAACTGAAATAAACGTGACTATGGTATTGTTGCCAGATGAATATGTATTATTACACCCATCAGGCTGAGAGAGGTTAAATAACTTGCACAATATCACATAGGTGGATGGAAAGCTTACATTTAAATACAGGTCACTTGGGGCAGGGGTGTCTAATATTAACCCTTAGGGTCAGGCTCGGAGGCTCTCTCCACTGATGTAGACTTAATAAGGAACAAAACGCCCTTCAGGGCGCAATGGAGGGAGGGAGGGGTGGCTGGAGCAAAGAGAGTACAAGCTAATTATTGTCACTTACATGTGCCAGGCACTGTTTTAAGCACTTGGCATATCTCAGATCATTTAAAAAACCTTATAAGAAAGGGACAGTTATTAGTCCCATTTTAGAAGTGAAAAAACCTGGGTCATGGGCAAGTTCAGTCCCTGGCCCAGATCACAGACTCGGGATTTGGAACATGTCAGTCCAGCTCGCAGCCTGAACTGGGAACCTGAGCTCTGCTGCCTCGTGGCAAGTGAGGAACACGGTTCTACTGTGACAAGGGCTGCAGGGACTGATGCAGTTATTGTTCAGGAAAGGGTGCCATCCCACAGAGGCCACCATCTTGGAGCAGGCTGATACTGGTCTTATCTAGGACTAGAGCTGGAACCTCCTATTTTTGTACCTTATCCATAAGATGAAGGGTCCCTGGCTAGGCTCACACCTCCTCATAGTAGGGTTGTTGGGTCAGGAAGCAGGCACCTCTGAGGGCTGGCAAGGGGCCGGGTATGAAATAACTTAAGTGAATGAAGGGAGGCATCTGCTCTGTGCCAGGCACAAAACCCACCTTATCCCATTGAATCTTCACCTCCTCACTGTACGCACAAGAAACCAATGCTCAGAGAGGTAAAGTGACATGCACCACAGCACACAGGCAGTAGCTGCTAGAGTGGGGACTTGTACTCATGGCTGTCTAATGGTTCCCCAAACAAGTGTTAGATTTGTTAGACAGTCCCAGACTGGTCCAGAATAATCTCCCAAATTGTCTGTTCCACCTTCTGTCTCCCAAACCTGGGGCTTAGTTCTGATGGGGGTGGGAGAGGGAGATAACAGTGAGAACAGTATTAGCCTGGCACCTGGGAGGCACCAACCATTGCCACTGTGAACAGCCCCATGCCCTGCCTCTGAAGGACTGTTTCCAAGTCCTTTTCAGGGCTAAGATCTTGTGCTTCAGTCGCTTGTATTACCCTTATTCTGTGAAAACAGAGAGACAAACTGCACCTCCATCCTGGGGCTGCAGCAAGTGGTGGGGCTCACTGAGCATGCTCACCTCTTGTTGCAGCAGTGAGCTTGTAGGCCTTGCTTTCCTCAACTGCAAGGCTTTGAAGACTGACTTAATGGGTACAAGGTTAAGTCTACATCTATATGAACAAAAATGCTTTGTACTCTTAGGGCAACAACACACACTAGCACCTAATCTGGCCAGAGCTGGGTCTGGGCTTACACACATTACCTCATCTCAACTTTTCTGCAGCCCCACAGGGAAGATACTGGCATGACTTACCCATTTTGTAGATGAGTACCCCCAAGTCCAAAATGCTTTAATGATTTGCCCAAGGTCACATCCATGCTAGATGATTCCTGAGTGGCTTAATTTAATAAGGATGCTGCAGAAAGGGATCCCAGGTGGTGAATAAAAGGTACCAGGGAGGATGGAGTTAGATCTGGTTGACCTGGAGCCCACGTGAGTCTGCTTGGTGCAGAATGGGGGACAGGGTCTCTCTGTGGTAGGTGCTCCCCAGTACATGGCTATGTGAAGCCAAGCTGCCCATGTCTGAGGCCATGGATGTTACCTTGAGTTGCACAGCCAGTAACCAACAAGTGGCAGATCTGACCCTAGGCTGTCTGGCTCCAATGTTGGGCTTGTTCCTGATGGTCTTTCTCCTGATAAATGGCCTCCTTCTTGACAAGGGCTGCAGGGGACCTTGACCCACATTTTCTAGATGGCATTCTGTGACCATGAGTAGTCTCCATGACAGCCAGGGTCTTCCCACCACCCCTGCCACCAAGCTGCACCTCCTTTCTGCACCACGAGGCCTGCAGAGGTAGCCCAGCCCAGGGCAGACAGCTGAGATTGAAGTCTGGTGGTGCTCTCTGGCAGGGCAGGGAGGGTTGTGCAAGTAGCCTCTGTCCAGCTCCATTCAAGGTGTGGAGAGAGGGGAAAGGATCTGCCCAGGTGGGTGGGGTCCCCTGGCCCAAGCTTCAGGACCCTTCCTCAAAAGCCCCATAGTCTGAACACTTCATGCCAGTACGCCGCAGTCCTGGTACCCAAGGCAAGGCCCCAAAGGGCCTTCTCAGTCCACTCTGCTTCCCCAGCCACCTAACCCACTGCCTCCAGCTAGAGGTTCACACCCCCTGTCTGGGCCCAGTGCCTGTAACTTCTGTCAGGGCTGCCTGAGAGGCCCTCCTCATCTGTCAAAGCCAACACAACTGACCCCTATGACATAGATCCTCCACCCATGAGCTCCCCAACCCAGTCCCATCTCCATCCTGTGCTTAAAGACTTGTGTATGGAGTGCTCCGTGTCTAGCAAGTGTGACACCCTCCCAGGCCTGGCAGCAGCGCAGGAGTGGGAACTCTGTCACTCTGTGCCACTTCGGTTTCCCCACTGGAGGCCGAGGGGCTGGCATACAGAGCTTGGTGAATATTTAATGAAACAATGAATGAATGAGTCAATGAATAGAAGGAAGAGGAAAAGCAGAGGTGCAGAGGTGCAGGGGTGGGAGGATGGACAAGTGAGGAAGAGGGAGAATGAGAAGAGGGGTGGGGGGGGTCCTCTACTTACCCAGCCTAGGACGGAAGCTGCGGACTGTGTTGCCCCCTCCAGGCCGCGCGCCCCTTCGACTGTATTTCTCATAAAGCCTGAGCATGTGGACAGCTACCATGTCCTGGGCGCCCGGACCCAGAGCAGCGGCTGCGTCCCCCAGGAACAGCTGGGGGGCCTTGTCCCCCACCAGGCCGTCGGCAGCAGCGCGCGGGGCGGACCGGGCCGGGGCCGTGTGGCTGCTGCCCGCGACCCGGATCAAAAGCAGCGGCAGCAGCGAGAGCAGTTGGGACCCCCGTCCGGGGCTGGCTCGAGCGAGGCCTCGGGCCATGGTGGGTGGCGGCGGCGAAGGGTTGTAGCCGGCAAGGAGAAGAGCGCAGGCGATCCGAGGCTGCGGACAGACCCTGCAGCTCGAGGGCACGCGCGCAGCCGGGGCAGCCGGGGGTCGCGGGGCGCGAGGCAGAGCGGAGCAGCCAGCCAAGCGCGTGGTCCGTCCGCGCAGCGCGAACCCCAGACCAGCGGTCAAGTCCGTTCTGAGCTCTGCGCAGCGGAGCGCGAGACGGCGCGCTGCCTCCGCAGACTCGCGCCTCGAAACTTTGCAACCCAAGGCGCGGCGGGCTCCGCGGGTTCGAGGGGCGGGGCGGGGCGGGGCGGGGCAGCGCGCAGCGCCCTCGGGGGGACTCGGCTGCGCACCCCTGACCACTGGGGCTGCCGCCTACACTGCTGTGCCTGGCCCGCTGCGGGTGCCTGCGCCCAAATGTGGATACGCGCGCGCGCGCGCGCGCGCGTGCAGGGCTCTGCACCCGAATGTGAGGCCCGTAGTGTGGGGGGCGTGGGCGTGGGCGAGCGCGCTCCCCACACCCCTGCGGAGAGCCGGAGACCGGCGACCCAGGCGGCTCCTGTGAGTCGGCGCCGCAGCCTGCCTGGGGCTATGCGGGGGCTGGGCAGGTTTTGGAGGGGGGCCCGCCTGCTGGGTTGCCCCTGCAATGGCATGCGATGACTATGTGGTTGCAAGATGACAGCTCCCCCGTGAGGACCCGAGAGGGGATGTGTATGCGCCCAGTTGCCCTTGAGCCAGTGTGTGTCCAAAATGCAAGAGTGAGGGGCACACGGATCAGCACTGGGCAGCCTTTGAAAAGAAAATTGCTAACCCCAAAGCTCTACCAACCAGGGCAACTGGAACAAAATCCTGATTAAAGTTCAGAGCGGGTCGATTAGCTGATCCTGGATTTGGCGACAGTGAGCCCAGTTATTGAAGAAACACATCAAAGGTCCTTGCTAATCTTTGTACATGTAGTCATCAAGATCGTTCTGAGGAAGGACATGGTTTCAAATGACTTTACAAAACGTTTTCAAAGCGTCAGAATAGGAGGCGAGAAAGCAGTGGCTATCCCAAGAAGGTTTCACGATGAAGTGAGGGTGTCATGAGTCCCTGGCCCACCTCCCCTTAGCTTAGCCCTGGGCAGAAGGTCCTGAACTTCATCTTGCCTTTAGCAGGGTTTCTTACCTACAGACAGAATTTCAGGGGGTCTGGGAATTTGGGTGGGGGGAAAATTACATC
The DNA here is from genome assembly GCF_036562045.2 of Rhinolophus sinicus. NCBI lineage: Eukaryota > Metazoa > Chordata > Mammalia > Chiroptera > Rhinolophidae > Rhinolophus > Rhinolophus sinicus. The sequence continues at coordinate 62,069,187 of NC_133757.1, forward strand.
TTTATTTTCACTTACCTGTAACGGAAACTTAACATTTCCTCATATTAGAAACTCAAGCAGCCAACCACAGTGGTATTAACCATACCGGTGACTTTGCCACAAGTAGCCGCCCTCCACATATATCATATGAGAGTTTTCTCATATTTATCAAAATATCTTTTTTTGCTCTTCACTATTCAGAAATTGAAGTAGCTGCGAAGCCCTCTACTAGTTATTTAACGAATTAAAAAGGCACATACATTACTATGATGCAAAGTTGCTTTTAAAATATTCTGATAATTATACTTTAATGTAATTGGCTTCCTTTATAAGTCAGCATATTAAAAACATTCTTTTTGAGGTGGGGTCCACACCTTCTTCAGACTGAGAAAGGAGTCCAAGGCCCACACAAAAAGTTTATGAATCCTTTTGCAGGAAGGAAAGGACCTCTTCAAACCCGTGTTCTTCCATCAGGTCCAGGATGCTGTCCATGCTACATTTCAAAGGACTATTTGCAAACTTGTGAACACGCTGTTCCCTTTACTTGGTAACTTGGGCTTCCTGAGCCAAAATAGTTACTTTTCTTGGAGGGCTCACAATGCAATAATTGAAAAATTGCTGGAAAAAGCTTCTGTTGGTGTGTAAAATACAACCCATTTGTAATTTTGAAAAACCTTCCTTGCTGTGTCAAATTAGAGGCCATCCTATTGAGATTCTCTGAACTTCAGGCCTGCAGCTTTTGGAGAACTGTAGAGAAGCATTTTATTGGTTTTGATAATAAGCACACATCTCATTCAGCTTCCCGTTCCTATAGCTCTATTTCTTCTGTGAAAATTTTCAAAAACAGTTTGCTGGAGGTGAGATGATGAAATCCCAGTCTTGATCATGATGCATCTTTCCTTATAAATGATCCACACCATCTTTTACTGCTCCCTCCCCCACTCCCATCCCCACTTTCCTCCTTCTCCATGTGTCCCTCACTTCCCCTCTGCCCCCCCTTTTTTCTTCTCCCCCAGAATGCCTCTGACCTGTACCGGCTGGGGGTAACCTCTGCTCATGGGTAGTTTTGTCTCTGCTGGGTCCATGCACAATCGAGGCCTGTGAAAAGGGGAGTGAGCCTGCAGGAGACCGGGACACGCTGGGCTATTCTCGATCTGTGTCCATTAAAGCCTTCTTACTCTCCTTAACTCATTCCCACTCCATTCAAGCCAGCCAGAGGGTCAGGCTTTAGCCGGCACTAAAACCTGTAGAGTGCAGATTCGCTGACATTGTTGGGAAAGAATTAAGGCGTCAGCCAGGGACGGCTAATATTTCTTGCCTCATTTTATTGCTGAACAGCGGGACTGTAAAGTCTTGAACACTGGAGCACGATGGCCCCCTTTCATGTAGCCGAGATGATGGGATAAAAATGTGTTTGGTGAAGCAATTCAGATTACCACCGGGTCACATCCTCGCTGGCTCCCAGCATGGTCTGCAACAGCATCGCTAAGACGAGAAACAATTGCTGTGCAATTTCAGCTCATGCAGAACAGTGTTTCTAGCGTGGAAATGAGGCTAATTGTGGAGCTTGCCAATGAGAATGTTTTGTTTTTAATAGCTCAGCCTGCAGCTCAAAATAAAAGTTGAGATGGCAGACTGTGGATTCAAGTCCTGAGAGCTGTGATTTCTGACAGCTTCCCACTAAAATTATCCCGTTTCTGGGAGTATCAGACACTAGTCTCACCAAGGGCGCTGAGGTCTTGAGCTTGCCATTTGGAGTGGAGAGTGCTCTCTCCGGTGAGGTGAGAGGTTCTGAGGACCTGCAGTCTTCCAGGCCTCTCTGCTGCACACTCTGGGTTAGCAGGGGTTCTTAAGCTCAGAAAACCCTGAGGAAGGAGTGAAGAGGCTCAAGAGTTACAAAGCTCTATGCCTGGGTAAAGGAGATAGAAAACCCTGGACAGTACTGAAGAGCACGCTCATTTCGTTTCATCCAGAACCTCTCCCCAAGTAACACCACATGAAATGTACCCGAGCAATTGCTTCATGATATTTTCCAGCTGATTTGTGGGAGAGTCAGTTTGTGGCTCGAACTAGTTCTGTCACTTTGGGCCAGCCCCATTGCCTCTTTGGAGCCCCAGTTTCCTCTCTTTAAATGAGAAGGCTGACCCTCCCAGGCTCTGTTTCAGTTTCCACACTCTATGCCTGGGTCTGTGACCTCATGTCAACCCATTCTTGAGGTGAGAGGGTCCACATGACCCTTTGGAGTCAATTGGGACGAGGTTTGTGTCCCTCTTTTCACCACTAGCAAGTTACTTGACTTCTCTGGATGTTGGTTTCTTCAGCTTAGAAATGGGGACAAGAGCAGGGTATTATGAGGATCATTGGTAAGGTTTTAACATAAGATGGTACTAAATAACATAGCTCCTTGTTCCTGTTCTTTTTATTTTTCTGGTGTTCAAAAGAAGTTGTAGCCTATTTAAAGTGGAACCAGATTATGGGAGATTTGATGAGAGGTTCAGCCTGGTCATTCCTTGCTCTGCAGAAGAAATACATTTGTTAGCACACAGTGCCAAGAGCTGAAAAGAAAAAGAAAAGGAAAGAGAATGTTTTCCTTAATTAGGAAGTCATAGACTTCTACTAATGAGCCTTTATTATCAGTATCTGTGGATCCCTGTCCAAAGATTGGGGGGATGATTCATAGCTCCTCATCTAGATTTCCAAAGCTCTTGGCACTTAGGACAAAAGAAATGCCAGCGAGTCCCTGTTCCCATTTGGGGCATGAGCCGTGAAAAAGCGGCTGGAGGGTTTGCTGGGATGCTAGAGACAAGAATCCCCGGGTCTCCCCAGGCCTCCGGGCCCAAGTGTAATAAATCTGTGCAATAACAAGCACAAAGGACTTTATAATCAATGACAGATTTTATTTTTGGTCTGGCAAAATCCATCCGTGGAGTTACCATTTTATGGGGAAATAACTACCCACTTTGTGACTCCTCCTCAACCCATATTCTCTTTCTGAAAGTTGAGAAAAACTCTGAGAATCAAAGTCAGCTCCCTCGAGAACTGTGGCAGGAGAAAGCATGACTTCCCTGGGCGGGAACCCAACTTTCCCGTTACTTCCTAGGGTGGCTTGGGCCATTCATTTCTGTTTTGCTAAAATACCCGTGACATGTGAATAAGCCAGGATTATAGAACATTGTCTCGGTCAGTAATCTGAGCCGGCACGGGCTCTGGGTTGATGAAATATAGTGCTCTCTGAGCAAACATGGGGATTGGTATTACTTCTTGTTAAAGCTCAACAGTGGGACTATTTAGAACTGACGCATGAATGCTGCACTGTGGGGAGTGACAATTTGAAGGGAGCCGACTTGGGGGAGGGGGGCAGTGCTGTGTGTGAGTTGGCCAGAGCAAGCCAGTTAGGAGACATCTGCGGGGGAGGCAGTCAAAGGGACACAGTAGAAATTAGGACCCCTTAGGGGCTGCTCAGACTCCTTACAACCCCCAAATAATCTTCCTCCAAGCTTTGCAGGAGGGAGAAAGCCTCCCGTCTTTGTCATGGTATCCACGTCCTTATCATCCGTTCTGTGTCTCGGTCTGTCTCTGTCTCTGGAGAGCCTCTCCCTGTGTCTTCCTGCCCGTCCTCACAGTACACTTCCCAGCCCCCTCCTGCAGTGCTTTCCTACAGACATGCTGTGGCAGCACCCAGGACCCAGACTCTCATCCCCCAGCTTCCAGGACAGTTGTCTGTGGATGGCTCACAGCTGCCATCCAGGAATTGCCTCAAAGGGGACCCAAAGCTGTCTCCTTCCCTGGCACAGCCCAAAGGCAGTGACTAGGCCCTGAGGGCTGCAAAGGCCTGGGCTCCTTGCCCTAAGGCAGGCCAGCTCTGCACAAGACCCCCCAGCTCCAGGACACCCCAAGGGCTCTGCCGAGATTTTGTTGCAGCCGCATCACATTTACCTTCTCCCTCTGACCAATCTGGTTCCCACAAACACTCGCCCACAAACTTCTGCATGCATATTTTCATCTCAGAATATGTTTCCTAGGACACCTAACCCAGATAGTGAGTGATGTGAGGAAGTGGGCTCCAAAATGGGATATGGGGGCTGAGACATCTGCTCCCCAATGACAAAGAGGGCTCCTGCAGCCTCCAGAGGGTAACTGGAGTCGAGATAGCCCTTGGCATGTGCTATGGTGATGTGGAGAGCTCAATATCTCATTACTAAAGGTTCAGGGGAAGAGGACATTGGAAAGAAAATGGAACTGGTTGGCTCTTGCTGAGTGAGATGGATTCATAGGAGATAGATAATGAGGGTGATTAATCACTAATTTAAGGCGAAGTGTGAAAAACAGAGAGCCTTCTTGGCAGGATATAAACAAACGTTCATCTCTTACATCAGCTAGGCCCAGGACTTTGATTTGAAGGTAGCAGAGTTCCAGTGATGGTTAAATTCTCAACCCCAGCAAGTCTGCTATGCCAAAATCAGGGCCCTGGTCAGGGAAGGGGTACAACCCTGAGACTTGGATGGGGACATCTTGGTTGATGCACTTGAGACCTTAAAACCTGATACCTGCTTGTATGCTCTGGGCCTGCGGGAGTGGCCCATGGCCCCCGAGCTTGTGGGTGATGCAGACATAACATAATCTACCCACACCTCCCTTCCTGGCTGCCCAATGAAACCTGGGGTCATGGCACCACATTACCCAGACATGGAAGTGCTGGGCTCCTCAGTAAGGAAAGTACTGTAGATTGAAGGGTCTTCATACATGTCAACATGTACCAGCAGGACGTGGGAGAGTATGATTGGGATTGGATCCTGGGGGTGCTGGATCGAGGGGGTCAAGTTATAGAGTTGGATGAGGGAGAGTTTATCAATACAGAAGCACTCTCCAATGATGCAGGATTTACACCATGGCAAGGGCCCCAGAACATGGGGCTAATATGCTTATGGGTTGGCTCTTGGATGCTTGGGAAAAGCAATGGCCTGCACTAAGTGACGTTTCAATGCCAAAATTGCAAGGTAAATGATAGAAGAACAGATTAAAATCTCAGAGAAGTGAACGTGCCAGAGTGGAAATAGTACATAAGGCCAGAAAACCAAGGGCCTGTATGTGTAGTGGGAGGCTCAGAAGATGCTTCATTAACCAAAGTGACACGTAATTCATTGGTGCTACCAAGGTCATGTAAAGTTCAGTGATGGCTGTTCTCTGTAGGGTAGGGCTCAGGGTAGGAAATGTAATTGCTAAACTGGGATTCCTAGAAGAAATGGGACAAAAGGATCCCAAAATGATGGAGTACTTAAAAGCCCAAATCAAGGTGAGTACAGTTATCAAATGAGAGACACAGTCAAAGTACAGAGTGCCTAACTCACATGGAGTTACAGAGGTACCTACTAGAACATGGAGTCCCTAGGTGACAGATAGATGGGCAACCAACAAGAGTATTGTTCAGTTTGTGCAAACAAAATGAAAGCAAGGAGGCTGAGGGCATTTACCCCAAGAAAAATCACACACTCTTGCCCAGTTGATGTCAGCCAGCCACTCCAGTGCCAGTAACTGTGTGCATGAATGGAGCAGCCATGGCAGGAATGGAAGCTACGCATAACACAATAACATAAGCAAATACTAACCACAGCTCATTTAGCTACTGCCACTCTCAGTGTCCTGCCTACCAGCAAGGGAGGCCAATGCGGAGCCCCTGCTGTGGCAGGAGCTATTTGGTGGAAGGATGATTTAACTGGTTTCTTTCCACCCTGGAAGGAGCAATGATTCCTCTTGACTGGAGTCTACACATACCTGGGTATGGTTTGCCATTCTTGCCTTCAGAGCCTCAGCCTGACCACCAGACTTACAGAGAGTTGGATACATTGACACAGGATCCTAATGTAACACTGGACCAAGAGGCTCACTTTACAGCAATGCAGTGCATATGGTCCTATCACATCTCACCAGCTGCTGTCCTGGTGCAGCCTTGGAAAGTGTAGCTAAAGTACCATCTTGAGATGATACTCTGACAGGATGGGGTGCCAACCTCCAGAGCATGATACACACTCTAAATCAATGACCAATGCATGATACTGTGCCCTCAACTAGTAGAATATGTAGGTCCAGGGACCAGGGTGTAGAATTAGGAATGACACTGCTTGCCATCACCCTCTGTGGCCCATTAGGGGAATTGTGCTCCCTGAAGCCATAACTCCAGGCTCCGCAGGACCAGGCTTCCTGGTGCTCAGAGGAAGAACACGTCCACCAGACCACATGGAAGGCCCCTTTCCATGTTCAGTGACAGGTCACTCCAGTCACTCCCAGCTCCTGTGCCCACAGACCATCCCACATGGATAATCAGCCTTGTGCTGTCACACAAAGGCAAGGAGGCTGTGTTTAGCACCCAGGTTGCCCATGGGGACATCTCCTGGTACTCTCTGCCTGATTCTGATGGCACATAGACACTGGCAGGAGCCAGAACTTGAGAAGCATGTGATGGCCTCCAAGGATGAGAATCTGGGTCACCTTACCAGGTAAGGCCCCTGGACAAGCAGAGGCGCTAGCCAAGATGGAGAAGAATCTTGAATGAGTAGTACAGGAGGACGATGAGTACCAATGGCCCTGAGCCCAGCTGTCCAGTGAGGGCTGTTTTTATCCCCCTAACCTTCCTCTTATAAGTTTTCCCAGGAGAACAAGATCAACCAGAAACCTGGGGAACTGTTCCCACACAGGATGGGATTATGATACGAGACAAATAGACCCAAGCTACAGAGAAGGTTGCAGTGGATTCAGGGGTGCTGCTGCCCAGATCCCCCTTCAGGACCCAAACCCTCATTCTTGTCTCTCTTTTCTGACTGCAGCTGCCAGTCAACCCACCTTTCCCCCTCGCTACCTGCCCACAGATCTGAACAGAGTGTGGAATGGGCCCGCTGTTCTTTTCATGGACCCTGTGATCCTAGGGCGGAGTACCTCTCCCTCACTGCCCAGCCAGTCCTTCACCTTGATGTCCGACTTTAGCACCCTGAAAGGCCTGGCTTCTCCACGCACCCTCCACCACACTATCCCACCTCTAACCAGCAGCACTGCACCTCCCCCAGGCCACCTGCCAGTCTTGGCCCAGCATTTCCTAGGTCCATGTTCTGGGACCAGACCACTCACTCCCTGACCCCAGCAGCCCCACCCCAACATCTCTTCTCTGCTTCTCTCAGCTGCTCTCTCACACCTTCTCCACCATCCTGCAGCTCCACATCTGCCCAGCATCCCTTTCCTCGGTGGATGACTCGGCATCTACACCACCAAGGAAACTGAGGCCCCTGCAGTGGACGTCTGTTGTTTTGTCTGCCAGGCATGGCTTCTCACCTTCTTTTTGAAATAGCACTTTCCTTCCTGTGGAGGGGGGCTGCCGCCCCAACTACACATGTGGCTCACATGTGGCTCAGTGGGGCTGCCTGCCAGCGAGGCTGCCCTGTGGCCATACCACTGGATTAGGTTTATGACCTAGCCAGTTCTAACGCCTATGCTGGTCACATTCCTCCAGGAGCAATCCAGGAGGAATCTCAAGCTGGTCAGTCACTGTTCTGTAGGGATTTGCTAAGCAGATTTGGTGTGGAAAGCCCCACTATTCAGGTTGCTCAAATGGAAGGATATAAGGCCAGATCTGGCTGATGCTACCATGTTCCCGTAATGCAGAGCCCCATCTCTAATAGAAGGGACCTAAGGTATTCAAGGGGGAGAGGGAGGACGGGGGCAGAGACAAAGACATGAGGGCAAAGGAGGGAAGGCATATACGAGTGTATTAGTTATCTATTGCTGCGTAACAAATTACTCCAAAACTTACAGAGGCTTAAAACAATGCACACTTATCTCATAGTTTCTATGGGTCAGTGAACTGAACATGGCTTAGATCAGGGTCTTTCTCAAGGCTGCAGTCAAGCAAGGTGTTGGGTGGAACCACAGTCATCTGAAGGTTCAACAGTTATCTCAAGGGCACGATCTGCTTCAAAGCTCCCTCACAAGGTTACCGGCAGGATTTAGTTTCTTTTGGACCTCAGGCCTCAGTTTATTGGTAGATTCTGAGCTCAGGCTTCTACTCTTATTCCTCTACTTCTCTTTCTGGCTGTCTCCATCCATTTCACAGTCCTGCATGTTCACCCAGACTGAGGTCTGCATCATAGGCTAGCACTTCCCTTCGGCAACTAGAAAACAAACATATTCCTGGATCTCATGCCTTGCCCTCACTGGCTTTTCCTCCTGTGATGGATGGGACGAGGTGTTCAGACTTGTAGCTGCAGGCTATTCCCTGACATTTAGCTATTTTCAGGGAAGAGTGAATGGTTTGGTGGGCTGGACATGGGGAGCACTGGGTGACACAGAATGGGAAGAGCTGGACTGAGAAGGACAGGTTGGCATCTTCTGTGGACATAGGAGCCATGGGAGGTTTGTCAGCAGGAGGGGCTGCATCAAGAGGGCTTGGAGGGTTGACTGTGGAGAGACTGGGCCTGGGGGTCCCAGAAGGAAGGTAATGAGGAACTACCCCTGCTCACCCCCCCCACCTGCTTTCCTGGAAGGACTCAGGCTATAGGCCTTCTGTCATGCGGGGGACCCTGCTCGCTGCGCCATTTGTCATGCGGGAGATCCTGCAGGGTCTCTGCTCCCGCTCCCCATACAAGAACGCAGGATATGGTGAGGCCAAAAAGGAACACCCACGGAGCCATAGGTAGGGGAGTCATACCACTTTATTCTCTCTGGCGGCACTATACTCTCACTGGAGGCTGGATACACACTGTCCGCAAACCGCCATCCACGCTTGCCAGCCCAGCCGCCATCTCCTTGCTAGCCCCATCCTTCTTCTCTTTCTCTTCCTTCTCTCCCAGCGTAGCCACAGCAGTTATATTAGTGGCCAATGGCTCACTGGTTACAGCTGACGGCCAACTAGCCACAGCTGATGGCCATGCAATCACAGTTGGCCATTTACTACCTGAGCCAGCACCTGTCTATGTGAGGCCGAGAGCCTGGAAACTACTCTCTGGGGCTCCGCCCCCACACTCCACCCCTACAGGCTCTCGCCTCACAATCTACGCGACAAGCGTCTTCCGCGAGGGGACCTGCGCGAGGAGCCTGGGGGTGAATGCAATATCCTGGACACAGCCAGGCTCTCTGGGCACAGCCAGGGTTTCTCAGGGCACCACCAGTGCTTCTGGGCACTGCCAGACTTCCTGGACTTCTTAGGGTACCACCTGTCTTCCCGGACACAGCCAGGGTTTCTCAGGGCACCACCAGTACTCCTGGGCACAGCCAGACTTCCTGGACTTCTTAGGGTACCACCTGTCTTCCCGGACACAGCCAGGGTTTCTCAGGGCACCACCAGTACTCCTGGGCACAGCCAGACTTCCTGGACTTCTTAGGGTACCACTAGTTTCCCCGGGCACAGCTAGGATTTCTCAGGGCACTGCCACTTTGTCATGCAGCAATAGCAAACCCACACAGCAGCCTCAGCAAATAGCTGAATGAGCGAACAAGCTGAGTGAGTCTATGGTCACCAGCTTCTGGCCCTTCTGGTCTGTCCTCAGAGGTGGGGCTCTTCCTGCCAGGGAAATGGGGTGAGTGGGAAGGGAAGGTTAGTGTCTGTGAATGGCCCCCTTACCTCACATTGTACACATGAGGAACAGGCATAGTCCTCGATCAAAAGGAAGGGGGAATCTCTCGGGCATCCCTCTGAGCCTGGCCCCCTCAGCGGCACTACTGAGTGCTGGCCACTGCATCCGCTCCATGACTTGGTCATTCCCTGGAAGACATCGCAATCTTGTCTCTCTTTTCTGACTGCAGCTGCCAGTCAACCCACCTTTCCCCCTCGCTACCTGCCCACAGATCTGAACAGAGTGTGGAATGGGCCCGCTGTTCTTTTCATGGACCCTGTGATCCTAGGGCGGAGTACCTCTCCCTCACTGCCCAGCCAGTCCTTCACCTTGATGTCCGACTTTAGCACCCTGAAAGGCCTGGCTTCTCCACGCACCCTCCACCACACTATCCCACCTCTAACCAGCAGCACTGCACCTCCCCCAGGCCACCTGCCAGTCTTGGCCCAGCATTTCCTAGGTCCATGTTCTGGGACCAGACCACTCACTCCCTGACCCCAGCAGCCCCACCCCAACATCTCTTCTCTGCTTCTCTCAGCTGCTCTCTCACACCTTCTCCACCATCCTGCAGCTCCACATCTGCCCAGCATCCCTTTCCTCGGTGGATGACTCGGCATCTACACCACCAAGGAAACTGAGGCCCCTGCAGTGGACGTCTGTTGTTTTGTCTGCCAGGCATGGCTTCTCACCTTCTTTTTGAAATAGCACTTTCCTTCCTGTGGAGGGGGGCTGCCGCCCCAACTACACATGTGGCTCACATGTGGCTCAGTGGGGCTGCCTGCCAGCGAGGCTGCCCTGTGGCCATACCACTGGATTAGGTTTATGACCTAGCCAGTTCTAACGCCTATGCTGGTCACATTCCTCCAGGAGCAATCCAGGGAGGAATCTCAAGCTGGTCAGTCACTGTTCTGTAGGGATTTGCTAAGCAGATTTGGTGTGGAAAGCCCCACTATTCAGGTTGCTCAAATGGAAGGATATAAGGCCAGATCTGGCTGATGCTACCATGTTCCCCGTAATGCAGAGACCCATCTCTAATAGAAGGGACCTAAGGTATTCAAGGGGGAGAGGGAGGAGGGGGGCAGAGACAAAGACATGAGGGCAAAGGAGGGAAGGCATATACGAGTGTATTAGTTATCTATTGCTGCGTAACAAATTACTCCAAAACTTACAGAGGCTTAAAACAATGCACACTTATCTCATAGTTTCTATGGGTCAGTGAACTGAACATGGCTTAGATCAGGGTCTTTCTCAAGGCTGCAGTCAAGCAAGGTGTTGGGTGGAACCACAGTCATCTGAAGGTTCAACAGTTATCTCAAGGGCACGATCTGCTTCAAAGCTCCCTCACAAGGTTACCGGCAGGATTTAGTTTCTTTTGGACCTCAGGCCTCAGTTTATTGGTAGATTCTGAGCTCAGGCTTCTACTCTTATTCCTCTACTTCTCTTTCTGGCTGTCTCCATCCATTTCACAGTCCTGCATGTTCACCCAGACTGAGGTCTGCATCATAGGCTAGCACTTCCCTTCGGCAACTAGAAAACAAACATATTCCTGGATCTCATGCCTTGCCCTCACTGGCTTTTCCTCCTGTGATGGATGGGACGAGGTGTTCAGACTTGTAGCTGCAGGCTATTCCCTGACATTTAGCTATTTTCAGGGAAGAGTGAATGGTTTGGTGGGCTGGACATGGGGAGCACTGGGTGACACAGAATGGGAAGAGCTGGACTGAGAAGGACAGGTTGGCATCTTCTGTGGACATAGGAGCCATGGGAGGTTTGTCAGCAGGAGGGGCTGCATCAAGAGGGCTTGGAGGGTTGACTGTGGAGAGACTGGGCCTGGGGGTCCCAGAAGGAAGGTAATGAGGAACTACCCCTGCTCACCCCCCCCACCTGCTTTCCTGGAAGGACTCAGGCTATAGGCCTTCTGTCCTCCTTCCATGTCTGCTGAGGGCTGTGGATGCAGCACATGGCACCAGGATGCAAGTCCCTCAGCCTCTGCCATTTCCTACTGTCATGCCAGGTGGTACGTGGGGTCTCACTTTCCGCTCCCCACATAAGAACGCAGGACATGGTGAGGCCAAAAAGGAACACCCACTGAGCCATAGATAGGGGAGTCATACCACTATATTCTCACTGTTGGCTGGGTTGTAGTCACAGGGAGCGAACATCCGCCAGTACTCCAACAAGGGGTCTTCCTGTACCTGTCTCTCTGGCGGCCGGGCGAGACGCACGAAGTAGGATCCACATGATGTGCAATCCCCCGTCTGCTTTTTTGCCTGCCAGCCAACCAACCAACCAACCAACCAACCAACCAACCAACCAACCAACCAATGCAGCCATGGCAGCTATATCAGTGGCTAATTGGCTGACTGGTTACAGCTGATGGCCAACCAGTCACAGCTGATGGCCATCTACTACCCGAACCAGCACCTTTCCACATGAGGCCGAGAGCCTGGAAACTGTTCTCTGGGACTCTGTCCCCACACTTACTGCCAGGGTTGAGTTGATTGACAGAGTTAAATTAGCCAATTCCCCTCAAAGCAAACTAGATGCACAGTTCCTTTTTCTAGTGCCAGTTTGCCCAGTGGTACCCTTGTTTCAAATTCAAATTCATCAAATTAACATTTTGGATGGGATAGAGTCACCTTATATAAAATAGTTGGTAATCCAATAGGAGTTTGCCCCGGATTTTCTGTTTTGTGAGCATTTTATTTTATTTTTTTTCTTTACATTTATTGGGGTAAAATTATATAGATTTCCGGTGTAAATAATACATCATCTATATATCACGTTGTGTTTTCACCACCCAGAGTTAGTTATCCTTCTATCACCGTATATTTGATCCTTTTCCTTTTTCTAATGACAGTACATAGAAAGGGTGCCAAAAAAATGTATACACATTTTTTAAAAAGAAAAAACTGTATTAAAATTATAATACTCAAAATATATACCGATAACAAAAGATGAATACAAGTCATGTGTATACATTTTTTGGCAGGCCCGGTATACTAAAATTGGAAAGATACAGAGCATTTGTTTTTACCCAATCCAGAATTCTAGCATTTATTAAATTTATCTACTTCAGGTAAAAGTCATTAGATGTAGTTCTTCTCAGTATGTTCTCTTTTGTGTAGCTTAATATTTCCTTTTGCCCACTTTTGTGCATGATTTCAGTGCCCATCCCGGCTGTGGGGGCTCCCTCTGAGACCAAGCATGCTGAGCCCATGGCTGTAATAATTCCCAGCATTCCCCCAGTCAGCCCAGCACCGGACCGTAAAGCAGGAATACTGACACAGGCAGGATCATTGCAGCTTTGCTGAATAAAGGAATTTGCTTATTTATTATAACTAGACTTAAAACTCATTGAAGAATATATGGAAAATACAAAATTCAGAGATAAAAGAATTCCCTATATTTGTACCACCCAAACTCATGCTCAATAGGTTGTTCAAGTCTCTTCCATTTTTACTTTGAATGTCTTCTATTTTCACATAGTTGAGATCATTCTGTGTTTGCATATTTGAATTTTCTTTTAGTCACTAAACATTGGAATAGAAGCATTTTTTCAAAAGCATATTTTAATTAATTGCATATTTCGTTGGTTAGCTTTACCATAGTTCAGTTAACCAATCTCCTCTTATTGACTATTCCAATTTTTAGTGTTATAAACAATACCATAGGAATATCTTTGTGCAATAAATATTTTTCCATATTTAGAATCATTACAGCTTTGGCAAATAATTTGATATATGGTATCAAATAACAGATTTCCAGAAGTGAAATTATTTGATCAATATTTATAGAGCTTTTTTGCATGTTTTAAACTATCTAGAAAAAAGTGACCTGAAGAAGTTTTTTTAATGTATCAAGTTTTACATTTTTAATAAAATCAAGTGTGATTCTTCTGGTAACCACTGATACTTCTAAGCCTTGTGACATCCTCCCTTCATAGGTTAAATATTCAATTATAGTTTTCTCTTGTATTGTGTATTTTATTAGGTTGGTGCAAATATAATTGCAGTTTTTACATTGTTACAATTTGCTGTTTGATATTGGAATACATTCTTAAATAAATGTGATTATGTTATACATCATTTTAATGTGCATTTCTCACTTTATTTTTCATTTTTTTGCTAATGACTTATTACTTGCTGTTTATTTTATATTTATTTTAGACTATTGACATGATGTTAGACAAAAAACAAATTCAAGCGATTTTCTTATTTGAGTTCAAAATGCGTCGTAAAGCAGCGGAGACAACTTGCAATATCAACAACTCATTTGGCCCAGGAACTGCTAATGAACGTACGGTGCTGTGGTGGTTCAAGAAGTTTTACAAAGGAGAGGAGAGCCTTGAAGATGAGGAGCGTAGGGGCCGGCCATCGGAAGTTGACAACGACCAATTGAGAGCAATCATGGAAGCTGATCCTCTTATAACTACATGACAAGTTGCCGAAGAACTCAACGTCGACCATTCTACGGTCGTTTGGCATTTGAAGCAAATTAGAAAGGTAAAAAAGCTCGATAAGTGGATGCCTCATGAGTTGATCGCAAATTAAAAAAATCATCGTTTTGAAGTGTCATCTTCTCTTATTCTACACAACAATGAACCATTTTTTGATTGAATTGTGATGTGCAATAAAAAGTGGATATCATACGACAACTGGCAATGACCAGCTCAGTGGTTGGACCAAGAAGAAGCTCCAAAGCACTTCCCAAAGCCAAACTTGCACCAAAGAAAGGTCATGGTCACTGTTTGGTGGTCTGCTGACGGTCTGATCTACTACAGCTTTCTGAATCCCAGTAAAACCATTACACCTGAGAAGAATGCTCAGCAAATCAATGAGATGCACCAAAAACTGCAATGACTGCGGCCAGCATTGGTCAACAGAAAGGGCTCAATTCTTCTTCTTGACAATGCCTGACCACATGTCGCACAGCCAACGCTTCAAAAGTGGAATGGATTGGGCTACGAAGTTTTGCCTCATCTGCCATATTCACCTGACCTCTCGCCAACTGGCTACCACTTCTTCAAGCATCTCGACAACTTTTTGCAGGGAAAATGCTTCCACAACCAGCAGGATGCAGAAAATGCTTTCCAAGAACTCATCGAATCCTGAAGCATGGATTTTATGCTACAGGAATAAACAAACTTATTTCTTGTTGGCAAAAATGTATTTATTGTGATGGTTCCTGTTTTGAGCCTAGTTATAATGATTTAAAATTCATGGCCCCAAACCGCAATTACTTTTGCACCAACCTAATATTTCACTTTTGTTTTTATACATTATAACACCTGCTGGTTTGGTCTGGGTGGGTTTCCTTTGGCCTGTCATGTGAGGTGAGGTGGGTGAGCTCTGATTTTCTGGAGTAGGAGTAAGCCAACCTCCTCAGACACATCCCTTCTCTGAACCTGTCCGTCAGTCTTCCTGAGGACAGGCGATCACAATTCCTCCCAGGGTTGTGAGGAAGTATGAGATGCTGTGATACTCTGTGGAGCCCTCCAGCAGGGCTGTGTTGTGGCAAGGACAGCTGCACACTCACACAGCAGAGGAGACCCCTCCTTGCGTGGTCTGGCTGTCTTCTCTGCATCCCTGCACCCTGACCTCATTCTGGGGCACCCACAGGTCCTTGAGCAGCCAGGTTGCCCTCTCCCCATCCTGGGCAGCCATTCTGTCAGTGTGAGTTCTGGTTGGAAGGAAGAACGCTCGGATCCTACATGCAGATGATGGGAAAATGGAGCAGATGCCAGAACACCCCTCAAAAGCAGTTCAGGAACACACTGGTCCTGCCCTCACTCCAGCCTGGCTCGCAGTGCCCTTGGGAATCCTGAGTCCAGTGGGGTTTGGAAATTATTTTCCTCTTCAACATCCATTTGACAATGTTTCTCGAAGGCCCACAATGAGCTGAGCACTGAGGCAGGTACTTCTGGGGATGCAGAAACAAAGAGCAGGAGTGTTCAAGGCTAGAGGGAGCGTAGCAGCTTCTAGAACCTTGTGTGTGGGGCACAAGATGAAGATAGAGAGGAGAGTGTGAGGCAAGGGGTGATGGTCAAAATTTCAACTGGGAGACTCCAACTGAGCCTGCGTGGAGAGGTCCAGGAGGGATCTACTTCCCAGAGGAGGTAGTGACTGGGCCAAGAAGGACGTAGCGCAGGGAAAGAGGAAGGAAAGATATTCCAGGCCAAGGGCTCAGAGTATATGGAGGCAGAGAGAGAGGAATAAGTGTGATCTTCCCAGGAATTGCAAGTGGCTGGTTAAGGTGGGAGGCAAAGATACCATTTTCAAACAATCACAGCCACCATGAGCACGGAGTTGGGAGAGAAGGAAGAGGCATGCGGCACCTACTGAAGCAGAAACATGGAATTGCAGGGCAGCACAGAGGAATCCATGGACCACTTATGGGCAGAGGCATAGGACATGGGTCCTCCCTACAGGCAGGCCAGTGAACCAAATGATGCAAAAGCAGGACTCCAGTCTGCTCTCGCCATCCATTCCACCAGCCGAGCAGGAACTGGGATTCTGCAGACATCTCTCTGCTCTCACTGGGGCGGGGATTCTCAGAAGCCTGGCCCATGGATTAGGCAGAGAGGATGGCTGTCCCTGCAGACAGCAAGGGGTGGAGGCCTAGCTTCTGCCTGCCTGACTGTGACCTTGGACAACCTTCAACTCCCCAAGCACAGTGTCTGTATCTGGTGTACTCTGCATCTCCCTGGTGTGTCCTGAAACTTAAACAACGTTCCTTAAATCCCTCTCATGATGCCAGGTCTCTTCCACCTAAGAGTGAGAGGGCAGCCAGGTGGTGTTCTTCAAGCTGCCCACCACAGCCTTGCCGCACCTCCTCTCTGTGCTAAGGTGCCAGGTATCTGGGGACCCTATGTAGCCTGGTGCTGTTGTATCCAAGACCTTTACCGTCTGTCATGGGGGCCTGTCAGTGCCTCTCTGGAGCCTGCAAAGGCATCTGTGGGCTAGCAGGAGGATTTTACATGTCTTGTTAGGGTTTTATGGTGCAGCCAAGCAGATCTGTATCTCATAGACTTGTAGGTAGCTATCGGCTGGCTGTGTGCTGCTGGCTAGGCCTCCCCTAAGAGTAGAGGTTACCAAGTTACCCCAGCAGGTCCACCCTGGGGGCTGCACTCCCAGGCTCAGCCATAGAACAGGGGGAGCAAGTGTTCCCTCTTCCAACTCCTGCCAGTGCTGTGCTAGGCCCTGGGAGGTCATGGAATAAGCAGCAGGGTTCTCCCATGAGCTGGTATTTTAGTGGATGTGAGCAGACAAAATATGAAGCTATTTCCAGCAGAGTGGACTCCAGGAAGGCAGGAAGCAGGCCATCTGGGAGAGTGTGACAATGGCAAGGTGGACAGGGTCCTTTCTGTACAGGAAAGACCTGATGAAGCTTATTAAATACATCAGAATGCTACTTCTGGAGGGCTCAGATTGTGGATTGAGGATAGAGGGGAAACTAAGGAGGAGATTGCAGGGACCAGTGGTGCCAATGTGCTTGAACTGGAGCATTTGATTAACTTAAATTTGTCTTTCTAAAGTCAAAACAAAACATAAAATTAAAACCCAAGCTGAGACACTAGAATGAATTGGAAACTCTGGGGTCAAGGTTTGTGGTGGGGTGAGGGCTGGAGCTGCTCAGTTGAGGGCCTTCCAAGTAATGTGATCTCATGGGGACTTGATCAGTCCACTGGGAGACTCAGAATATCAGTTCATTTTCTCATGGGCAGATCAAGAGGCCTCCCATCTCTCTGGGGAGGGGGTAGGTGTGGCTGCCAAGGCTGAGGAAATAACGGGGGAGAAGGGGCTGAGGGTATAAAAATTCATGCCCAAAGTTCACCATATCTCCCTTTCCCATTAGGTGCCTCACTTGAGTCCTTAGAAGTAACTCTGTCTCTGGATTTAGAGTTTCTTCTCTCCAGTTTACCCAGAAAGGACACCATGTGTGTTCCAAGGGCTCTGGGTGGGAACGCATCTGGCTCTGCTGGGTGGGGAGAGGATGGGAGAATATAACCTTCCTTATTCAGAGTTTTCACAAAACCTCTGTGTTCAGCCACTCCTCACCCCCACATTCGTATTTCCTGAACCCTTCCAGTGTTTTCTTAGGATAAATGATCTGATTTTTCATTGTCTTCTTTACTATAAGCTTAACTTTCCACGTTTCTAACTTCCCATAAGTCTATTGACATCTCTAATCTGCTGCCATCTGTTTTTTGTTTTTGTTTTTGTTTTTTCCCTTGTAGGTCTATGATTTTAATTCCGTTTAGTATTTTACTGGAATTTTGGGGAAGAAGTGGACACAATGTCACTTCTATCCACTATGTATAATTGCAGTTGACACCCCACTATTTCCATGGGATTCATTTTTCTCCCTAATTTGGGGACAATGGCAGCCAGCTAGGGGAAGCAGGATGGGACTTAAAGGTAAATACTCCCAGGTTTGGATCCTGGTCCCACTACATGCTCACTAGGTAAGTTTGACCAAGTCTCTCAACCTCTCTGAGCATCAGTTTCTCCAGTAGTAAAATGGAGATGTTCACACTGCCCTTTCCCAATCCACCAGGCATATGGCAGGTGGTCACTCTCTTCTGCTTTCTTTCCCTGAGGAACATGTAACCTGGGATTCTCAGCACCGTCCTGGGGAGGAGATTTGTTACATGGCCCAGTCATGGCACTGTGATCCAGCTGAGTGCCCACAGCAGGGCAGAGTCTGCTGAGGTTTCATCTAGGAGGCGTTTCTCCTGCTGTTCCACCCCATTGCTCGGGAGGAGGCAGATCAGACACAACATCTAAACTCTGGGGCCATCAGGTGATTTCAGGCAGAAGGTGGGTTTGCTTCTGTGTAGGAACATCATGGAGGACAGGAAGGAAGAACAAGGAGCTCCTTGTCTTTATATGTCATGCAGTAGTAGGGAGAGGATGTAGGTAGCCCTCTGGCTGCTAACTGATGACAAAGCCTGCAGCTAGAAAGTTATTTGAGCTCTGGAGAGCCCAGGGATTCTAGAAAGACTCCACCATCCAGAAGAAATGATACATGATGTCCCAAACATCCGTGTTCCCCGGGTCATTTTCCTGCTTGACTGCGTTCATGGGAGAAGTGGTTCTTAGGTCACCAGGATGCCAATTGTAGGATGTATCTTAGACCTTTTCCTGGTTCTGCCAGTAACTTGGGCCAACCACTTCTTCTCTCTTTCAGCCCCGGCTTCACCCCTGTAAGAGCAGCAAGTGCACAGCAAGTAGATGCCTTTCCTACATGGCTTTAATGTTCTCTGGACAAAGTGGTCTCAGCCACTGTTAAAGTCTTCCGCTGCCTTACTTGGAAATATTTGAGTCTTCATGTTTATCAGTATGAGATTTTTGTAGCTTATCACTTTGCTGATGGTTCTTAATCCCTTAAGAGACAGATACTCTTTGGCGACCACAATATTATTTTTGTTTTTGCACAAGTCTGTAGGGTCTGGAAGCACACTCAACTGAAGGGCAAAAACATCCTCCTTTGTTAAGGATAACAGGAAAACAACAGTAGTGGTGAAGAAACACCAAGACATGTGCCAAGTTCTGCTACCCATGAGTCATCTCATCACTCTTCGGGCATGATGAAGATCAGTCCAGAGGGTCTCTGAGACTGGTAAATGGCACACATGTGGCAATTGTGTCCCTCTGTCTTGGGCCAGACTCATGGGAAGAGTGAGGAAATTATTCATTCTGTGACTGTCAACATAAGAAGAGGAGACAGAGTTAAGGGTCGGGGACTAAGAATGCATGGTCAGTCCACTCCCTGGGTCTGTCCATTCATGGATCCTGTCAGGGGACACCCAGAAGGATAAACGTCCCCTCTCTTGCAGTTCCTTGGGTGACTGGGCCTCCTCCCTGGAAGACGGTCAGGTTTCTCTGGGGGCTTGTAGGGAATCCTGTGGGGAAGAGCAGGATGAAGCGCTGACCCATGGCCGCATTGTGGAACCAGCACATTCATCCTCAGGCAACTTTCTATGGATTTTATGTCTTCAAATTCCATTGAGTCCAGTCAACACGGAAGCCTCCTGCATTAAAAGCTTCTTTTCTGTTACCACCCATGGGGCCACTTACGGAGGCATGGAAGGGCTAGAGATTTGCTGTAAGCCTCAAGTTACTTTGTAAAACATCAAAATAATTATTAAACATATCCATTCATCACAGGCAGTTTGAAAAATATCAAAAAGAAAAGAAAACGTAATCCTTATTCCTATCACACAATGTTAACTATAATTTTGGCACCTTACATTTCTTGACTTTTCTTGTGTATATTTTTGTTTTGTTTTTTTACACAGCGATGGTTATACAATTGTACATTTTCATATCATGATTTTATATTTTTATTGAAAGACAGAAACATATTCCCACGTGATTATAATTTTTTCTCTAAATATCAGAAGCAGTAGCTGAGTAGCACTGGGGTAGTTAGCTGATCTCCTGTTGTTGGTTAGTTTGTCCATTTTAACTTTGGCTGTTATAAATAATAGTGCAATGACCATTTTTTGGTGGTTTATTTGTAAAATCTGGGATCAATTATCTAGGGTCAGTTCTCAGACTGGAACTGTTACTTCAAAGGGTCTAAACACTTTTAGGTTCTTGATCTCCTATGAGAAAGACCGACCTTAGGAGTCTACCTTCCATGCACCCAGAGGGAGCAGTGAGAGTCCTCTGCTCACAAAATCCTTGTCCACTTGTCCTAGACCAACAGATTGGCTTGAGTCTGACCACAAGGTCCTCTGTGAGCCCCTTCCTCTCTCCCCTTTCCTTCCACTCTCCTCTCTTGTCCAGAGCTATGGGCAGCAGTGGTCTTCGAAACCTTGAAGAGCATTCCAGGCTAGGGGCCTTTGCTAGCCTTGGATAATTCAACTGGAAGCTATTGCTCCTGAGCGGGCTGATACCCACCCGTGGAAAGGCCCGTAGTGCCCTTCATACGTGGGCAGGCTTTGCTACCCGGGATGGCCCCTCAGAAATAGTGACTAACCAAAGTGCCTTCCTGTCTCCTGAAAGTTCAGGCCGGGGGTCCCAGTTCAAAGAACTGTGTCTGACTCATTTTTTCCTATTCCCCAAAGGCAACAGCAACTTAAAAACACTGAAAGCACCTCCCACCTTGCCCAAACAGAAGTCCATCCCCAGAGCTCACTCAGTCCAGAGTGCAGGCAGAGCTGAGAAAAACAACATCCAGTCCAGGAAGAGCATGAGCTGTTTGCTGCCCCAGTCCAGAGGCTCCGCCCCAGCCCCCGGCCACTTAGAGCATTGGAGACTCTCTTCCAACCAGCCCACCTCTCCTCCTTCCACACCAGGTGTTGTTGCATTTTCCACTCTTGGCTTTAATTTTCCTTAGTATTTGGGCACTGGAGAGTAGGCTGGTTTGGGAGTCCCTTTTAGCCTGATGGTGGGACCAGGAGCTTGAGGTCACTGAGGCCTGGAAAGAGACAGGGAAAGTGAACTTTTCTAAAGGAGAGAAGCTTCCAAACCATCTTTCTAACTTCACAAACGTGCGTGTGTAACTGAGGTAGGCCCCAGCACTGACGGCACTGAGGAGCAGGAACAGGCAGGCCCTCTGAGCTCCCTGGGAACACCCAACTGCTGACAGGAGTGGTGTCTGCCCTTCCAAGCCCCAGTCGCAGGTCCTCACTCCACAAGCACCTCCACTCTGGAGCACACGTGACAACTGCTAGGATATCTCCAGGGACACAGAGCCCACAGCCTAATGAAATGGCTTGTTGCATTGGCCTGCGACTCTGTTCCTTTTATTGTTTTACCTCTTTTTAAGAATAAGGGTGGGCACAGGTAAACAAATACACTCTTCCTATGGGAGTGAATCATCTCTCTCCCAGAGAGTTCACCCACTGGCCATGCTCCCATCCAAAGGGGCCAGCAAAGTGAGTCTAGAACTTTCTTCACATGTGATTCCAAGGTTTGAATCTTTCCCACGTCTCCTCTTTTTAGACAACGTTTCTCCCATTGTTTCCATAGGCTTGGTTCCTACCTGCTTATGCTTCTTAGGACAAGCTCTACTTTTCAATTTCCTTCTTAGAATGTGGTGTGAAGAACTAAACAACCCTTCAGACACCCCCCTCCCCCACAGGAACTGTTGGTATCCACGCATTGTGCCTTCAGACTCCAGGTGCTGCACTGAGCAGTGTGGGGAGTCACAGCCTACCATGGCCTTAGCCCCAGTATGCAGTCAGTAAACCCTTCAAGGCCTTTACTATGAATTATCTGGACAACCAAGCCAAGATAAGACCCTTCTCTCCACAACAGATACTCAATTTCTCTCAATTGTATTTCATCTCAATTCTATTTAAAAGACTGGCTCTGTGAGACTGGTCCTCTCCAACAAGTCTCTATGAGTGTGGTAATACATAGTTCCTGGGACTGCTGCCAGGCACAGCTGATGCCTGCAAACTCGGAGATGAGAGGACCTACACAGAGCTTCTAGGTGTGTGTGTAGGATGGGAGGAGAGCAATAGATGTGTTCTGTGCAGCTGTGACTTCTTCGTAGCACACATAGCACCAATGTTGATCCATCACAGTTCTCTACTTATCAAGAACACATTTCATGCTGTAGAGCCAGCTTTAAAGAAATACAAGCTGGTACATTTAAATAAAGACTCCCCACCCCCAATACAACTATAAACTTTTCATGCAGCGTAACACTGAGGACTTTCTCTGTGTGGCTGAACTTCCTCACACTCACCATACTTACTCTGAACTCCATCTTTGCAAAGCCACCAGCACTGCAGCTGGAGCTGATTAAGAGCGTTGACAGCATGGTTTTTCTCTTCCTATAACTAGGGAGTGGAAACGAACAATTACTGAGTTTCTACTAGGTAAAAAACTGCATTCTGTGGACCTCTTCCACTTGGTCCGCACCACAACACTGTGCAATACTGTCTTATCTCCATTTCAATGTGGAAAGACCGAGTGTCACAGAGGTTCCATCATTTGCCCCTGTCCATGAAGCTGCTAACGACAGTTTGGATTGGCATGCAGAGCTGTTGACTCAAAAGCCCATGCTTTGTCTATGCTTCAGATTCTAGACCAGCATTGTCTAATAGAAATAGAATGTGAGCCACAACTATGAGCTAGATATGTAATTTTATATTTTCTCACAGCAACATGAAACAAGGGAAAACCAGGTGACATTAACCCCGGTAATATGTTTTATTTAACTCAATGGATTCAAAATATTAGTATTTCAACATGTAATCAATATTAAAATTATTACTTTTACATTCTCTTTTGGTAGTAAGTCTTTGAAATCCATTGTGTGATTTACACTTAGCACATTTCAGTTTGGATTTGCCACATTTCAAGGGCTCGCTAACCATATGTGGCTAGTGGCATCGTAGGACACAGCTCAGCTATTATATATAAAAATAGCTGTTTTGTTTTTTCCTCTTAGCTATTCTTTAAAGACAATTACATTTTTCTTAATGCTTTTAAATACATTTGAATGTTACAAAAAAGAGTCAATGAATTCCGAAAGCAGTGAAACTGAAATTGTTTCTTACCTGTATTAATCAGTTTAGGCTGCCATAACAACATACCACAGACTGGGTGGCTTAAATGATAGATGTTTATTTTCTCACAGTTCTGAATGGTAGAAATCTGAGATGAAGGTGCCAGAATGGTCAGGTTCTGGTGAGAGCCTTCTTCTTGGCTGACAGACAGCGACCTTCTCTCTGAGTCGTCATAGAGTGTGAATAGCGAGCTGTCTGCTGTCTCTTCTTAGAAGGGCGCTAATCTCACCATTAGGGCCTCACCCTCATGATCTCATCTAACCCTAATTACCTCTCAAGGTAGCATCCCATCCCCTAATACCATCACACTGGGGGGCAGAGCTTTGACATATGAATTCTGGGGAGACACATTCAGTCCATAACATCACTGAATAAAATGTAGGTGAGGACATTTGTCACAGTGCTCAGTGATGCCATGTTCCTTGGGATCACCCATGAGGACAACTTGGACACTTCTCTTGGTGTGTAGTGTGAGTCCTGCATGTTGCTGGACTCAAATGACACACCAAGACTTTGGTTCAAAGCGGACCTTTACAACTCTTTGCAGTCTTTATTTTCCTCCGTCCTTATAGCATGGGGAGGTATCCTTAACCCAGTGTATGAGATTCAGACCTGAGGCTCCAAGGTTTAGTGACAAGTTGGCAATCACATGGGCAGACAGAGCAGGAGCCAGGGCTTAAACCCTGGCTTCTGAGCCCAGGGCTCTCTCTTATGTTCTGTTTTGTGAAGAGTTGCTAATGACATATTGTTATTTCCTGGGGGAACTGAGGTGAGCATGGGCTGTGTTCTGCATACTCTTGTCATTGTGGATTTTTTGAGCAGGTTTTAACAGGTTTCGGATCATCATTTGTGCTAAGTGCTTGGTGGCTTGTCCACTGGGCCTCTGTACCCAGAGCGACAAGAGCACTTTGCATGTGATGGAGGGAGGAATGCCGGGGATGAAGGCGGCATTTGAACAGGTCTTACCTTGTTATTGTAGCTGCTGCATCCTTCAGACACTTACTATAGACCACTCCCAGCCAGGCCCTGGCTAGGTTAGGGCTAGCGTGGCAGATCTTGGCTCTCAGCAATGACAGCATGGTAATAGGACAAGTGGAGAGGCAGACCTGCTCTTGGATGACAACATGGGTCAGAAAGGAGCCCCTGGGGCTGGGGTAGTTGCTGTGCCAACCAAGGAGGCAGAACACCAGGCGGCCTCGTTGAGGGGAGGTAGGTAGGGCAAGAGCAGTGTGGGGTGGGCATCTCCTGACCTGGAGCCGCTGCCTCACACAAGGGTGTCCGTTGTCCCCCTTCATTGCCTCTTTAAACCCAGATGCTGGCAAGAGGAGGATTCCTGGACAATAAATACTATTTATTGAAGAGCTATGATATGCCAGTAACTTTATATATGACACTTGTTATGGGTTGAATTGTGTCCTCCAAAAATTCATATGTTGAAGTCCTAACCCCCAGTACCTCAGAATGTGACCTTGTTTGGAAATGGGGTCATTGCCAATATAATTAGTTAAGATGAGGTTATTAAGGTGGTCCCCTAATTCTATATACTGGTATTCTTATAAAAAAAGAAAAAAAATTGGAGACAGATATGCACATAGGAAAAATACCATGTGAAAATTAAGGCAGAAATTGGGGTGATTCCTCAACAAATCAGCAATGTCAAAGATTAACAGCAAACCACCAGAAAACCCAGAGGAACGGAATGAAACAGATTCTCCCTCATAGCCCTCGGAAGGAACTCAACGCGCTGTCACCTTAATCTCCAACACTAGCCTCCTGAGATGATGCTTCAGGCCTCTGTCTAGCTCAGGCGTCCTGCTGACGGGACTGGGAGACAGCAAGTTTCTGTTGTTTAAGCCCCCCAGTTTGTGGTACTCTGTCATGGCAGCCCTAGCAAATTTATACATCATTGCACTGAATACGTCTGCCAACCCTATGAAGAAGATGGAATCATGCCCATGTTATGGACGAGGGAAACAAGGCTCAGAGAAGTGACTTACTCAACGTTACTCAAAGGTAGGGTTTGAAACCAAGCCCACTACATCCCATGACTTCCAGTGGCTATTTCTTCTCAGGCTTCGCGTGAGTGTTCAATTTAGGGAAGGGACAGATCATTCACTCATGAAAACACTCACTTCTTTTAAGGAACTTCCCCTTCTGGTTCTTTGAAAGGCAAGCTGACCTACTGGGAACAGGGCTGTGTATCAGTTTTCAGGAACTGCTCCCCCTGAGTCTTGCTCAGCAAACTCCCAGCAATGAACAAAATGGTCATCTAGTTCAGGCCACCCCTGATGGAGCTTTGCTCCTGCCTCAGGACTCACCTTGGTTGGAAGTCCCCTTCTGATCACAGAAAAGTCCCTGATACAGATGCACGGATGCCCCCTTCCATGGTTTGTGAGTTTCACTCAGTCTCATCATAACATGCACGTCTTTTCATCTTCTCTACAGAATGGAATGGAAAGTAAGTCGGAATCTCTAAAGAATTTTTTTTGGCCCTGCCTGTCATTTACTTTGGCTCCATAAATCATAGATAAGTCAGGCAGCAAAACACAGGCAACCCCCTAGTAATAGCCCCTCAGGATGTGCTGCGGGCATAGTATATTGTACTTACTGGGTCAAATCAACAGCTTTCATTTGTCTGATTTTGTTTATTGCATGGGGGTATTCCTTTCGGTTAATATCTCTCCTCTGATGGAACATCAAGGGACCGGAAATTCTTAAGGAAGGTTAAATATTACTCTTTTCAGTGTTTCCCCATTAGCTTGAGCTAGGCTCCGGAGGAGTCTTCCTGAGGCTGTAGAATAAAACCAAACGCCTGTTCAGCCTCTTCAGTCTTTCTCCACACAGCTCTGCAGGACACAGCTGAAGGTCCAGCCCACACCCAGCCTAGTGCCCCCAACAGGTTCACAATAACATGTGAAAATGGTGATTTATCCCTGAAAGGATATTCCTGCCATCTCCAATTCCTATCTACTTTTAGCTTTGCTCGGAAATTGCAAAATATAGGCAGCTTCCTCGTAATATTCTATAGAATGTGCTGTGTGTGCATGTACAGAAATTGTACAATATTTATTTGACCCAGTAAGTACAATGTTACTTGTTACAGAAGTATATAAGTATGAACATGCTCACAGCTATCTCCTTACAATTGAAAAAAAAATTAAAGAGAAATTGAATCATACCATATAGAGTGTTTTGCATTTTTTTTCACTAAACAATAAATCAAGTGGTCTTCTAGGTGAGTAGAGACAAACTTAACTCATTTTAATTCCTCCTGTGTTTTCCATATTTTGTTTAACATTCCCCTATTGGTGATATTTAGCTTGTTTGCAATTTTTGACTCTTATAAACAATCCAGTCAGTCATTAACATTTTTTGTGTTTTATGCAAGTACTTCTAAAGGATACATACTTAGAAATAACATTTTAGAGTAGAAGAAACTCCCACTTCAACTATGAGAGATAACATTCATTTTCCAGTCAAAACCATACTTGTTTTCCCCAATTCTTTGTAAGAGAGCCCATCTTTCTCCCTGTCACACGTCGAATATTATGTATTGTTTACATATTTTGCTAACCTAAAGGGAAAAATAGGTATTTTTGATGCTTTAATCTGCAGTTATTTGATTACTAGGAAAATTGAGCATCTTTCCATATGTTTATCGTATGTTCCTCTTCTCCATGATGTGCTTTGCTACTTAATAACTTGGACTTTCCTCTTTTTCTATTGAACTGTCTAAAGCCCTTGTGGTTCAATTAGTCAGTCTTTATTTTTAAAATAGTATTTCTGGTTTCATGCTTTGCTCACAAAAGCCTGTCCTTTACTCAAGATTAGAAAACACCTTTGTGTGTCCTTCGATAGATGAATGGATAAAGAAGTTGTGGTATATATACATAATGGAATACTATTCGGCGGTAAGAAAAGATGATATAGGAACATTTGTGACAACATGGATGGATCTTGAGATTATTATGCTGAGCGAAATAAATCAGACAGAAAAAGTCGAGAACCATATGATTTCACTGATATGTGGTATATAAAACTGAAAACAACAAAAGAACAAGACAAACACATGAAGAAACAAAAACTCATAGACACAGACAATAGTTTAGTGGTTACCAGAGGGTAAGGGGGGTGAGGGGTGATAGATGAGGGTAAAGGGGATCCAATATATGGTGATGGAAAGAGAACTGACTCTGTGTGGTGAACACACAATGTGATATATAGATGATGTAATACAAAATTGTACACCTGAAATCTATGTAATATTACTAACAATTGTCACCCCAATAAACTTAAAAATAAAAAGAAAACACCTCTGTGCTAGTCTGTGTTCTTGGTTGCAAGGAGGAGAAATCATCTTTATTTAACTTAGGCAGAAAAGGGATTTATTAGAAGAATACTAGATATCTTAGTGAAAGGATGGGGTGTTTGGAAACAAGCTTTGAAAAAAAAAACTTTAGAGGGAGGCCAGAGAACTAAGAACACAGTGAAATGATACCATGGGGTCAGTCTGGTACCATTGTCCCTGGAGGCTTGCTGCCAAGAGGCTCTGTTACCATTGTCTCTTGACTCTGTTTACATTGTCTGCACTAGACTCTGGACGCTGGATACTCCCATCTCACTATCACCATCGCCACTATCTCCATCACCACCACTATCATCTCCGTCACAACCACCACCATCATCACCATCACCACCATCTCCATCACCACCACCACTGGAGTGAATTCTGAACTATTTCCTGATCCTTTGCAGTTCTGGCTGCAGATTCAAAGAACAGTGGGATTTTCTTATTGTCCATACACAGGTTTAGTTGTCAGGAGTCAGGGAGAATAATCTGATATTTGGGTTAATTTGGGAAAGATTGATATCCTTATAATATTAAGTCTTCCCATCTTGAAATATGGTATGTGTTAAAATAACCCATGTTTCCAACATTTTTTGTTTATCCTACAGCCATTCTGAGTCTTACTCATTTATAGGTGATTCTCTTTTCTCTTTATCCTTTGTATTTTAAAATGTTACATGGTATTTGTTTTCCCATTTATCCTAATAGGGTATGTGGGTCATTTTAATCTGGAGTTCCTTCCATTTATCTTTCTGTTCTATGTTGTGGCAGATTTCCTTGACTTTCTCTTTGGTTTCATTTACTGATATTTATTTTGCGGACATGGAATGGTGGATTACATTTATAATGTCTAGGGAGGTATTTTCTTCTAAGAATATTTTTAATGAATGTACAATCTCCCTGAATTTCTGAGAGTAGTAATTAGAGATTTATAAAGTTTTCTTTTGTTCATTGAATTATCTACATTTCTGCAGGAGTCCATTCTATTGTCTGCCCTTTCAGTCCATGTCACACACATTGACTTGCTTATCTGCCTAGTGCCTTTCTGTTTGAGAATGGGGCTGATTCTTCCAGATGGTCAGTATGGTGGCCCTTTTCTCTAGGAGGCTAGAAAACTCTGATTGAAATGACTGCTTGGGAGGTCTGGGTTCCTGGTCTGGCTAATAGTCTCCTTTGGGGCAGTGAAGAGCAGGTCGTCAGGTTGAAGGTATGGTACTGAATGGGTTTAGTAGTATTGAAGTCAGGAAGCAGGACAGACACTTCCTTTGGGTTCACCTGCCTCTCCTCCAGCTCTTCAGGCTGACCTGGGGTGTGCCTGCCTGCAGTGGGGAGACCCCTTTTCCTGTTCAGAGGAGCTGACAAATGACTTCCCTTGAGTTCCAACTTTCACTGGTGATTTTCCATTCCATTCTTTGGCCTATGCCAGTAATAACATTTCACACTTGTCTGACACCTTTTCTCCTCTGAGTTCCAAGCCCTTTATAAGCAAACAGTTACTATTGTTGTCCTCTGAATTCTGATGGAAAAGCTGAGAGTTACAGGATCAAAGCTGCCACAGTTGGGGGTGAAGGTGAGCTCCCAGATAGTCAGGCCAGCTCCCAGCCTTGTGCAGGACAAAAGAGAGCGCCCCACCCCCGAGGGGAGGTGCCTCTGGCCCTTAAAGAGGTCATCAAATAGAGGGAACCCAGGGGAGGGTTATCAGCACTTGCTCCTGGAGGCCTCCTCAGAGCCCTCTTAGTCCAGGATAAAGCTGATGCATTTGTTCTTTGCCAGGGACAGAAGAAAGAAACAGGGCTCTTAACCATTTCCTGCAGTGAAAGGTGGGTCCTCGGTTAATGGCTTATTCTGGGGCTGAGAAGACTAATGGAAGCTTCAGGGTGTCATCAGCTTGTCTTGAGGAACAGGGAACAGATCTGTGTTGTATGGCCCCAGGCAGTGGAATAGGTCCACTCACAGTAAGCTACAGGGGGAAGAATCACCATTTTAGAGGGCTTGTTGATACTTCCAGTTGCTTAAAGGGAAGTGAACAGTTATTCCTCCCACAGTATAGATGTCCACCACCTCATTGAGCTTGGGCACGATGACACAAAAGACTTCTTACAACCCAGACATTTGTATCATAAGAAGAGACTCATGCTGTCTCTTCCAGGTGAGGCCCTGAAACTCCAAGGCAAACCACACCCTCCTGGATCTGTGAAGCTCCTTGGTTCCTGCTTCTCCTTCTTTCATTCAGCAAGACTTGATTAGGGGTCTGCATTTTCCCTCTTCTGTAGGATGCTTTGCCCAGTGGCAGCCAGCTGTATAGCTAGAAGTGACACCTGTGACCATGAAATTTTCAGCAGCCGAACAAGGCCCTGTTGACGTCAGCATCTGTGGAGTTGGTGTTGGGAGTCAGCAGTGAGAGTGTGTGTACTGAATTCAGCTGCCCCAGTCCACAGAGACTGGCCTTCGTTGACCTGGGAACACATCAATCTTAGGAAGCATTCATGGAACTGTGAGGATGGAGGGGACACCTAGCCAGGTAGCAATTGAGAACAAGCCATCTCTACTCCATGGATCACAGAAGGAGGCAGGCAGCTGGGGATTGATGGGAATGGATGGTGTGTGTGTGTGTGTGTGTGTGTGTGTGTGTGTGTCTGTTTGTGTGTGTGTGTGACTATATTTACCAAGCAAATATAATGCAGGGCACATCTGTATGTGTTATAGCTCAGTTAAACCTTGCACAACTCAGACAGGTGGGTCTTACAATTCCATTTTATAGTTGAGAGATTAGAAGTTAAAGGTTAAGTAACCTGCTTAGGGTCTTAGCATCAGCCAGGAGCTGAGCTGAGATTTGAACCCCGTGGACCTTGGCTCTAAAGGTCTTTCTTCTCTACAACAGTGCCTGCCTTGAAGTTCAATGCCGTAAACTGGGTTCCACAGACTTTGCCTGACAGGCCTGGAGTCTTTCTTGGCTAGTGGGGCCCTCCCAGGCCCCAAGTACGCTTTCCCAAGGGCTGGCTGCCCCACGAGTCCCGGGCTGCTCCTCCTGGTCCACTCTGAGCCTCACAGACACTGTAGAGAGTTCTGGGCCCAGGCCCAAGCACAGCAGGACAGCCCTTGTCTAGCTCTGCGGTTTGTGATCTGGCCATTCGTAACTGGCTTTGAGCAGACACTTATCATTCTTCCACGACCACCCAGGCAGCCCCACGTTGCCTGGAAGTGAAGCCCGAGCTGCCCAAGCCAGACACTACTCAGCCCTGGGTTCTGCTGCTCCTGCTCCTCCAGTCGGCCACCCCCACTGCAGCCAGCCTGGTCTGCCCAGCCAAGGGGACGCCGGAGCCCAGAAACAGCAGGGCCTGAGCATCCCCACCAGCCACAAAGGAATATTCACAAATCAAAGGGGTCTGAGAGAACAAAGCTGTCACATCAGCCCATCACAGAGCCGGATCTCAAAATAACGCCAGGCCAGAGGCCTGCCAGCTGTGAGTCACCACCCGGTCAGAACAGCCACAGAGGCCCCTGGCCGGCTGCGGGAAAAAACATGCCTGTGGCCAGCTGGCTGCTCACAGCCAGACCTGGGAGGTACGGCGTCTGCGGGGTGGTTGGTTCCACACGTCCTGCCATGGTGTGGAGAGGAGTAGGCCACAGTGGGAGCACTGTGGGAGCAGGAAGGAGAGGACTAGGAAATGGCCATAGTGACGGCTCCTCTGCCTCTCCCTGAGGACACAGTCTGGCTCCTCCATCCTATAAGCCTCTGTGATGATTAGGGTGAGGCTGGCACAGCCTTCCATCACACTCTAACCCAACACGACCTATGCTGCTGACCTACTTCTTCCCAGGTGAACGAAGATAGTCAAGATGCTGAAATGAGTCAAGCAGCTCATCTGAGAAAATACTGGTGGTAACTTACAGACCTAGAGCTTGCACTGAAGTGTCCTGATTCCCTCATTGTACACTTACCCTCCCTGCCCCCCTCAAACGCATTACATGGAGAGATCCCGGAAATACTTGCATGTGTCACAATTTCCCTTTCCTACCAGTCTAAACATTTTCCTGACATTATCCCTCTAGCATACCTTCCTGCCTTCCAACATTCTTCAATTCTCCTGGCTTTGAAGCAACAACTTATTATGTGCCAGTAAATATGGGATGGCCTGGGTGACAAAACACATAGTTTTAATCTTGTTTTTGTTACTAACTCATTTCTCCTTTCTGGGCCTCATTGTCCTCATTGTTGAAAAGAAAAGTTAGATGAGATGATCTCGGAGAGATTTTCAGTTCTAAAATGTCAGGGATCTAGAGGTGATCTTTAGTGGAATGAACAACATTAATTAAGAAAATATGTTTAATCTTGGGAAGGGAGGCAACAAAGTGCTCAACTGAAGGAAGGATACGAAATGCCTCCTTGTTCATCCCGCTGTGAATTCCCTTGCTTTTCCTTCCTTGATACTCTTCCTTACACCACCTGGCCTGGGGCTACAGAACTGTTAGAGCTGAATTCTGTCACCTTGGTGACCGGGTAGCTGCTGATGGGTAGAGGGTGTCAAGGCACTGATTTGAGGTTTCACTTACCACCATGCCCCAGTGAAGTGACCAGGGCCCGCCTCACCTTGTCTCACCTGCTGCAGCCAAAGTCCACCTGTCCAGAAGCCGGTGGGGAATGTGAGCTGCGATGTCCCTTTGGGACTTGGCTCATCCTTTCCATCTCTAAGCAGTCTCTCCACACCACCGGCAGGTGAATTTTACATAATATACAAGTAACCATATTGAAATGTACAATGCAGGGTGTTTCATGTATTCACAATGCTGTGCCACCATCAGCTATCTCTAGCTTCTAAAGGTTTTTCATTACTCCATTAAACACCCCATACTTACTAAGTAATCACTCTATATTCTCTCCTCCCAGCCTCCGGTAACCTCTAGTTTGCTTTTGGTCTCTATAGATTTGCCTATTCTGGATATTTCATATAAACCAAAACATACAGTTTGTGACCTTCTGTGTCTGATTTCTTTTCCTTAGAATAATGTTTATAAGGTTTATCTAAGTTGTACCACGGATCGTTACTTCATTTCTTTTTTGTGGCTGAATATTATTCCATGGTCTAGGTCAACAAGAATTGGTTTATTCATATTTACTGACATTTTGGTTGTTTCCATCTTTTGGCTATCATGAATAATGCTACTATGAACATTCATGTACAAGATTTTGTGTGAACAGATGTTTTCATTTCTCTTGGGTATGTGCCTAAGAGTGGAATAGCTGGGTCACGTGGTAATTCTCTATTTAACTTTTTGAGGAACTGTCAAA
Organism: Rhinolophus sinicus; assembly: GCF_036562045.2. Classification (NCBI taxonomy): domain Eukaryota; kingdom Metazoa; phylum Chordata; class Mammalia; order Chiroptera; family Rhinolophidae; genus Rhinolophus; species Rhinolophus sinicus. The sequence goes on from NC_133757.1 coordinate 62,101,934, forward strand.
GTGTTCTCTAAAGCAGCTGCACCATTTTGCATTCTCACCAGCAGTGTATCAGTTTTCATTTCTCCACATCCTTGCCAACACTCATTGTTATGTTATCTGACTTTTTGATGATAGCCATCCTAGTGGGTGTGAAATTGTATCTCATTGTTGATTTGATTTGCATTTCTTTAATGACTAATAATGTCAAGCATCTTTCATGAGCTTATTGGCCATTTGTTGGAGAAATGTTTATCCATATTCTTTGATCATTTTTAAATTGGGTTGTTTGTCTTTCTATTATTGCATTGTAAGAGTTCTTTATATATTCTGGATCCTAGACTTTTAACAACATATGATTTGTGAATATTTTCTCTCATTTCATAGGTTGTCTTTTTATATTTTTGATGATGTCCTTGATATACAAAAGCTTTAAATTTTATAAAGTCCAATTTATCTAATTTTCCTTATATTGTTTGTGCTTTTGATGTCATATCTAAGAATCCTTTGCCAAATCCAGGATCATAAAGATTTATTTCTATGTGTTTTTTTTTTCTAGTAGTTTTATAACTTCAGTTCTTATATTTAGGTCATTAATTGATTTTGAATTAATTTTTGTATATTGTGGGGGTCAGTTCAAATTCATTCTTTTGCATGTGGATATTGAGATGTCCCACTTGAATGGATGATTGGATGAGAAAGGGAGCTTGTAACCTGATTTCTCTGCCAGAGTTTTTATGAATTTTTCTATTTGGGTAAACAAGTGTGTCCACATAGAAATACATGTAAGCCAGTTCACATTTTTCCAGTTCAGAGTTGTTATGAAGATTAAATGAGATAATGTATGTAACACTTATGTAGTAGAGTTGAGTGGGATCTAATAGTGGCCCTTATAGTCAGTTTAGGGCACATAAATTATCAGATTCTTTAGCAGGAAAAAAATTAAAGGAATGCCTTCCTTCAGGAGAGCTTCACTTGCCCATGCTGTGTTATGTTTGTTTCCTTCTGACTCAATGACTACTCCAAACCTCTGTGCCATAGCTCGGCTCACATCCACCTTATGTGTGCTGGTAGCATCTCTCCTGTCGCTGGATGATTTGGGTGGACAAGGATAGCCCTCAGAGCCCTCGGAAAGCAAGGCTGCCACCCTGAGACCACAGTGCTTTGTGTCTCACCATGGGCCCAGCTCTGGGTCTCTCCCCCTTAGTGAAGGACTTGTTCTCAGATGCCACCACCACACACCACCCTGTAAATCAGCAAGAGAGTGCTGCCCTGAGAATGTGATTTCCTATAGGTCCACATCTCGGGAACAGAGGGCTGGATTGGTCCCCACTGAACTGGGGGGTTCAGTAGTCATTTTTCTAGGTGGCCACCCTTGGGATTGTCCGTTACCCTGGACTCCAGTTCCTTACCTGATCAGCTCTGATGATTGTATTTGCTTCACTACTCATGTATGTCACCATCCAGAACTAAATATTTTCACTTTTCCCATAACTTCCTTCCTTATAACTATCTCAATCAATCATTCTGATAACACAGCATCAGATGTCCCGGACTACTGCTCCCTCTGCTTTCTCCTTACCTCTGGGATCCCTCCAGCCTTTCTCTGTTCCTCTCCTTTTTCAAGTTAATGAAGCACCATGGCAGCTGCTCTCTTATAGGTATCTTCACATCTCCTGCTTTACTTTCCTCGTGTTGAGTCTCCCTGGCAACATCCCAGCCACAGACTGACCAAACCACCCCTCTCTCAGAGCTGATATTAGACTGTTTGTTGCTGCTGGAGAAAATCAGACCACCAGAGCCATCAGAACCCCATTCTCCAGCGTGGCTACTTCCAAATTTCCTTTGCACTCTCAGCAGGTGGCCTCACTGCCTACCTTGCAGCCATAATGGCAGCCAAGCATACTCTCTTGACTAGTTCCCATGCACTCCTTGTGCTCACACCTTCTGGGGTTTTGCTCTTTGGTGGCACAGTTTTGTTCCTGGCATCTACTTTGTTTACCCTTTCCTTGCTGGCTTCTGCTTCACTCCTTTTTAAAAAGAAAACAGCTCGAATTTCCCTCCACTCCCTCAATTACTGCTTCCACTCTTTCTCTCCCTTTTCTGACCAAATTTCTTGTCACGTCCCAGCCTCATGCCCAGGCCTCTCCTCTGCTCATTGACTTCCATCCCACCCCATCAGTGAGCTGCTGTGCTGGGGTGGGGCCCGCAGCCCCACAAGCCGAGTGAACCTAACCCAAAGGGCACATTTCAGCCTTCAGTTCCCATGACTTGGAGCACATAGATCATTTCCTCCTTGGTTTCCACTGGGACACTTCACCCGTGAGTTTCATCACCCTTCTGGGGGCATTCCTTTTCCACTTCCTTTGCAGGTTCCTTTCTTTACCAGTAACTTAGACAACTGGATCCCCTCCAGCTCTGTCCTTGCTCATCCTCTCTCCTGCACCTCTTCCCTCCCTGGGTCAGCTGGTCCACTCTGAGGTCTCCTATAGTCTAGAAGGACTAGAGGTGGCTGCCCCCTTCCTAGCACAGGGTGGGTCACAGCCTGCCGATGCTCTCTGACCACCCCAGCATGGCGGTCAGGCTGCGAGTGTCTGCTTGCTCTACCAGGAGTGCCATGAAGACTTTGCCCTCTGGGGTCTGAGCAGAGTACCCCCTGGAAAGCAGGGTTCAGCTAAGAGCTTTGACCCTGGCTACTGTGTGCCCTGCAGAGCAGCAGTGTGCACGTCACCTGGGAGCTTGTCAGATACACAGGGTCTCAGCCCTACCCCTGGGCTTGAACCAAATGTGTGTCTTGACAAGGCCCCCTGGGGGGTGTACACACACCACAACAGGATGTGAGGGCCTGCTGGGGACCCAATTCAGGCAGAGCAGAAGAAAGTCAGGGAACTTGATTTCTTAAGGTACTTTAGAGGCCCAGTTTCCAAGAGAAATTTGATGGAAGGAGCCTTATATTTTTCTCTGATGGGATAGAAGCTTATATTCAGCAAACAAAAAAGATTTTTGTTTGGAAGTAACTCTTGCCCCAGCTCTGTGGGCTACCAGGGAGAATAAATCAAAGGGGAAAAGCAGCAGCAGTGTCAATGTCTGCCTGTGCCAGCGGTGGGCAGGTCTCGGGGTTGAACTCTTCCCATCCACAGTCTGGGGCCAGACCTGTGCCTGATAACACTCTGGGAGAAGGAAATGTGGAGGATTTTATTTGAGGGGCTGGATGCACCCCCAATTCCAGCCAAAGTCAGGGTCTTCCAGGGTGCTACCTCCTTCCCAGCCCTCTTCACTCTGCCTCTCAAGGCTGACGCTCATACTCTGCTCACCCAAACTGGGCCTGCAGAACTTGAGCACATGGGTGTTTGATGGCTAACTATGACCAAAATCAACTTGGGCTTTTGAGCAGGTTCCCGAGGCCAAAAACAATAGCTCCTCCTGGTGTGTATTAATGGAGGGTTTGGGTTTAGCGGGCAACATCCATGGCCAGCCTGGCCTCCGCAACCAGCACCCCTGCCTGGGCAGACAAGGCCGAGGCTGTTTGCAAGAAACAAGAGCCCCGCTGTGGGGCCTGCATGTTCTGGTCCCACGCTCCAAATAAAGATGATGGGGATGGAGAGGAAGCAAGTTTGGGACAGCCCCAGGAGCTTATGGTTTCAGGCAGAATAGAAAAGCCTGAACAAGAAAGCTCCTGGCAGTTTCCTGGACAGGGCCAAGGTCTGGGCTCCAGAACAATTCTGCAGCCACAGCCCAAAGCCTTCACTGTGACTAGCTGCCATCTCATTATTGTATCCCTCTCGGGAGAGAGGATGGAGAGCAGTAAAGGAACTTGCTTGGGGTCACGCATCCTGGGGTCAGGACATCGTAGAGGAGTGTGGGGCTCTCTGCAGTGGACACTGGCAGCCTGTGTGGGCTCCAGCTGCACCTCTGAGAGCTCTTCATGCCCTGGCCCCGTCTGGCCTGCATTGTCCCGGAGGATTATCACAAAAGCCCAGGGAGCCTGGCATAGATGAGCATAGATACTTTGGTTTGGAGATCTACTTCCAATGACATGCTCGCATTGTTTAGACTGCAGCCAGGCCTTCCTTCTGACGGAGGGGGGGGTTCAAAGTGCTGCTCACTGGCCATGCCTTCTGTGGGGCACCTGAGGCCCCATCTGCCTGGTCTCAAGAAGGCTGGGGCTGGGCATGTGTTTAGAGGTCTGACCCTCAGTACCAAAGCAACCCCAGCCCAGTACAGTGCTGGCTCATGCTTGTGCTCAAGCTGCTGAGGCCCCTTCAGGAAGACATGGGCTTGAGTCTGTTCACATGAGGTGCTGTCACTCTCTCGTTGATTCCCACAGCACCCCTACGACCCCCTCTTATAGGTAGGGAAATAGGCTCTGAAATCTGGTGATTCTCCAAAGGCCTCCAGGGGTTAAGCAGCCAGGACTTGGGACCAGCATGTGAAGAGACTTGTCCATCCCATGTCTCTGAGGCTCAGTGGGGGTTACTGAGGAGCTGAGCATCCATCTAGACCATGCTCACCTGGATAAGAAAGTGGGTGACATGAGGATGGACATCCAAAGAACCCCAAACCCCACCAACAGAAGGTGCCATTCTCTGGCTCCTTGCAGGTGAGCCTGGGCCCGTATGTCACTTTCATCCTGGGCATCTCCCCCAACCACATCTTCATGGGGGGGGGGGGCAGAGGAACCACCATCATTCAGCCTGGAAATTGGAGGAACAACAGGCAGCAGCAGAAGGATCACTGATTGAGAGCTTGAGAATCCACATGGTGCACAGTCCTTACAGAGACTCCCTCATCCACATGTGCAAGAACCGACTACAGTCCCGCTGACCTGGGCTTGTGACTTGGCGTCCCTGAGTCTCCTCTTCCTCCTTTGCAAATCAGGACTAATAATGCCTCCTCATAGTGTGGTTGAAAGGATGTGGGGCATGATATACACTTTAAAGAGCCACAGACATATTAACTATTACTATAATGAGAAGCCGAGGGAGAGTGTGGGACTGTCATTCAAGTATGGAAAGCAAGGGTTGATGTGTGGAGCAGTAATTTCCAAATGTCTGGCTAGAAGTCTCTGGGGTGAGCCCCACCCCTCACCCATGCCTTGCTTGTGGCCAAAGTCACAAGAACCTTTGTGGGTCCTGAGAGGTGTGGCTTGGCTTCCATGATACACTGGTGAGATGCCATCTGGGTTTTGATTGAGCCTATCAGTAGCCATAGCCAGGCCTTGAAGCAGGCTCTGGGCCTTGCCCTGTACATGCCCTATACCCCTTCCTGGGTGGCTTGGGTTTGGCAGGCCCAGTTTGAGAGGCTCCCTTGAGCTCCAGAGAGGGGGCTTGGAGAGGTCCATTGGTCATTTTGCTTTATTACAAGGGATGGCCGGGTGCCATTGACTCTGTACAAAATAACACAGATGATATAGCACATTCCCTGGTGGCCTCCTACGGAATATGCCCAGACAGCTGGTCAACGCTGTCCAAAGTCAGTCACTGGATTGGGAAATTTACCTAGTGGGGAACATCCATCAGAAAGGCAATTTGGCTTTGTGAAAATTAGTAAAGGAACCTCAGTGAAAATTGGAGTTGGGAAGGCATTCATCTCTTACCACTTAAAATCAATTACTCCAAATAGAAGATGTCGATTGCATTATGACCTCAATAGGAAGAGACATACCTTGCACCCCCAAATAGGAAGTGCAGCTGCTTTATTACTCCAGCAGGAGGAAAGAAGGTTTTTTTCTTGCTCAGCAACAAGCCTAGCCAATGGAAATGCCACAGCTCAGCCAATGAAAAGCTATCGTCACCTGAATTCTTACTTTCCTCCAGTGAACTTCCACTTTTCTCTGGGTGATGACTTCTTTGTCCCTCCCTCCTGTATATAAAAGCCTTCCATCTTCTATTGCCCTTTGAAGTAGCTCTCTGTTTGCTAGATGAGATACTGTCCGATTCATGAATTAATAAAGCTGATAATATCTTCACATTGACTCAGTTAAATTTTGTTTATTAACACCTTCTAGGTAATGACTGTTTACCTCCCAGAGAATCCCATTTTCCAGAGACATTTTGGCATCATGGACACTTGTAGCAGTGCCCACACAGATAGCAGGCTGCAAATTCTGACATTGAACTTGGCTGCAAGGGGTAGAGAGGTGGGCTTTGGGCCATGTGGGGTCAATGGTTGGGAAGGTGATATGGTTAATGAACCAATTCATCTGCCCCTTGCTTTGCCTGGTACCCACAAAAGGAAGTCCAAACATTTTCTCAGCAACATGCACTGAACTGTGTGCCAGGAAGTTGTCCCACTTGACCTTTCTTGGGGGTGATATCACAGGAGTGATACCTCCAGAGCATGTTTGTGGGGACAGAGCCAGGAGTGCAGTTTCCAGGCTCCTGGCCTCACATGGAAAGGTGCTGGCTCAGGTAGTAAATGGCCATCAACTGTGATTGGATGGCCATCAGCTGTGGCTAGTTGGCCATCAGCTGTAACCAGTGAGCCATTGGCCACTAATATAACTGCTGTGGCTACACTAGCAGAAAAAATGGGGGCTAGCAAGAAGATGGTGGCTGAGCCTGCAAGTGGTACAGTGAGGGTTGAGAATTGTGTGGCTCCTGTTTCCTGTGTCTCCAACCCAGCCGCCAGCGAGAGTATAGTGGTATGACTCCCCTACCTATGGCTCCATGGGTGTTCCTTTTTGGCCTAGCCACATCCTGCGTTCTTATGTGGGAAGCGGGAGCGACCCTGCAGGCGACCCTGCAGGCCACCCTGCATGACAAATGGCTCAGCGAGCAGGGTATGGTGCTGGCCAAAGCTCTCCGAAGTGCGGTGGAGCAGTTTGTGCCTCAGTCTCAGGAAGACCAGGAGGAGCAGCTGCCGGAAAGCTGGACCCCCGTGGAGGGGTGGAAAGACATGGACTGTTCCCCAACCAGCATAGGCTGGAGAAAGCGAAGGTCGTTGTGGCCCTGTGGGCTGGGAATTGCTTGCTGAGGCAGCCTGGATGCAGGACTTGTAGTCCCAGGAGGAAACGCTTGCTGAGTCCTACATGGGAGATGAGGGTGAGGTCAAGGTCGTCCCTCACCCCCAGGAAAGCCCTGGTGAATGACTATGGTGTCGTGCGGGAGACCCTGCTCGCTGCGCCATTTGTCGTGCGGGACGGCCTGTGGGGTCTCTGCTCCCACTCCCCACACAAGAACGCAGGATATGGTGAGGCCAAAAAGGAACACCCACGGAGCCATAGATGGGGGAGTCATACCACTATATTCTCTCTGGCGGCACTATACTCTCACTGGAGGCTGGATCCACACTGTCTGCAAACCGCCATCCACACTTGCCAGCCCAGCCGCCATCTTCTTGCTAGCCCCCATTCTTTCTCTTTTTTCCTCCTCTCTCCTCTGCTAGCGTAGCCACAGCAGTTATATTAGTGGCCAATGGCTCACTGGTTACAGCTGACGGCCAACTAGCCACAGCTGATGGCCATGCAATCACAGTTGGCCATTTACTACCTGAGCCAGCACCTGTCTATGTGAGGCCGAGAGCCTGGAAACTACTTTCTGGGGCTCTGCCCCCACACTGGACTATGGGGAATTGCTTTCTATCCCTAATTTAATGGACCGCTTGACTGTTTGCTTGGGAACATACCACCATATAGTGGAACTGGCGGATGTTTGCTTTTGCGTCTTGACCGGCCACCATCGAGAATATGTAAGCACCTTGACTGTGAGTTGCTGTTGTTTCATCACGGTACCCTGAGAGGCCCAGAGAGAGTGGCAGTGCCCTGAGAGCCCTGGCTGAGTCCAGGAAGTCTGGCTGTGCCCAGAGAGAGTGGCGGTGCTCTAAGAAGCCCAGGAAATCTGGCTGTGCCCAGAAGCACTGGTGGTGCCCTGAGAAACCCTGGCTGTGCCCAGAGAGCCTGGCTGTGTTCAGGATATTGCATTCACCGCCAGGCTCCTCGCAGAGGGCCCCTTGCGGAAGATGCTTGTCGCGTAGATTGTGAGGCGAGAGCCTGTAGGGGTGGAGTGTGGGGCCAGAGCCAGGAGTGCAGTTTCCAGGCTCTCGGCCTCACATGGAAAGGTGCTGGTTCAGGTAGTAAATGGCCATCAACTGTGATTGGATGGCCATCAGCTGTGGCTAGTTGGCCGTCAGCTGTAACCAGTGAGCCATTGGCCACTAATATAACTGCTGTGGCTAAGCTAGCAGAAAATGGGGCCTAGCAAGAAGATGGTGGCTGAGCCTGCAAGCGGGGCAGTGAGGGTTGAGAATTGTGTGGCTCCTGTTCCGTGTGTCTCCAACCCAGCTGCCAGCAAGAGTATAGTGGTATGACCCCCCTACCTATGGTTCCGTGGGTGTTCCTTAGGTAAACCCTAACCCTAACTCTAACCCTAACCCTAAATGTCCTGCGTTCTTATGTGGGGAGCAGGAGCTGAGACCCTGCGTGACTCCCTGCATGACAAAGTTACAAATTCAAATGCCCTGCTCCTCTCTCCTGCCCTTCCATAGAGGGGCTTTTAGGATGAACCTGAGAGAGTGAGGGGCTGCCTGTTCTCTTGGCCTGAGGAACCCTCCAACTTTCTCTTGAAATAGAAGTGTGAGTAAGGAGTGGGGAAAATAATTCCAAATTACCCATTGTGTACCAGGTGCTTTCAATAATGTGACCAACTACCTCGGTTTGTCTGAGATAAAAGGGTTTCTGGGGCACTAACACTGGGACAGTTTGTAATCCAGCTTCAATAACTCCCACAAAGTGGGAACTGTCACTGCACATTGCGAAGGAGGAAACAGACTGGATGAGGCCATCTATCCTGCCTGGGGTCCCCAAGGTCATGTGCTTTTCACTACTGTGTGTTGTCACTCCTGAGAGTGTGGGGAAACTTTCAAAACCTACTAAGAAGATGAATCTGAGTTTCCTGGAAACCTCCAGCTTTCCTTAGTTTGTTCCTATCTGCTGGTGGGGAGGACCTCCTGCTCCGACTCAGAAGCCCACTGAGTCACACTCCAGGCCTCACTCTGCTCCCTGTGGTGGAAGGGCTCAGAGTGGGGATTACCAGTCCATGTTCAGACTTTCCTCCCCTCTGGGGATCTGCCTGCTGTGCAGAGGACATGTGCTCTGTGCACTCTTGACCATATGGATTAGGGGAAGGGAAATGTCTATACGGCAGGTCCATTTTGCTGCACATCTAAGGCCACTTTCTCCAAACAGCTTTGTCAGTGATAACAGAAGTGATATCTTGACATCCTTCAGTGTGATGCCTGTGTTTAGCTCTTAGTGGATGTGTAAGAGCAGTGTTATATTTTTGAACCCCCTAAAACCTCAACACTTAGGTTTTCTTATCTGTCCAGAGACTTCCAGCAAGATTTGCACGTGCAAAACTTTGTAGCTTGTCCTAGGGGGCCAATGGAGACCACAGACCTCCTTCCTTAGAAGAGAGAAGTCCAGGGTCTGGTGTGGGTCCTATGGGAAGTCGAGAAAATTGGACTCTAAACCAGGACATTGGGGCCAAATCTTCCTGCTGCTCCCAGAAATAGGAAGGAATTGAGAGCCTGTGGGGCTGCTTAACAATCAAGCGATTCAGAAACTTCCCAGAAATGCAACATGGGCCTGCAGGAGATTGCTGCATCTTTCCTGCCCCAAGACAGCCTGCCCCTCTGGTCTCTGACTGGAGCCAGAAAGAATTCTGCCCTCCTTCCTCTTCCATCCTCCTCACCCTTCACCCCCCCACCCCATCCTACCCCAGGTTCCTGAAATCAAAGGAGACCTCACGCCTGCCTTGCACTTATCTTGATTAGTACTCAGGCTGCCCAATCTTCCATTTTCTATTTTCAGAGGGCTTAGGTTAATCTGAAAGTCCTGCTAGAGACCACCCACCTCCTTAAACAAACAGCTCACCTTTCAGCCCAGAGCCGACCTCTCTGCCTCATATGTTTGATAGGTCTGGTGTTGCTGAATGTGCCTAATTTGCCCTAACATCTGTGGTGCTTTCACAGATGTCAGAGCCAGAAAGCCTGTTCGGTGGGGTCACTTCTGAAAGCCATGATTTTGGCCAGTCTCCCTGCTCCTGGGCCACGAAGGTCAAAGCTGAGAGAGGGTGTGCAGAGGTGATATGGATGTGCAGAGCCAGAAATGCTCCAGAGCACAGGGCCACACATGGCGGTCCCTGCTCTGCTCTGCTCAACGGTGCTCCTGGGGGAAGCGCGAGGGGTGCTAAGGTCAGGAGAGCAGAGTTTGTTGGCAAGTCTTCAAGAGTTTCTCCTGGTTATCATCTAAGAGGAAGTCACCACCTCAGGCTAGGAATAGTGTGTGTGGGGCGCAGCTGGATCCACTTGAAGTCAGTTCCCTGTATTTGTGACTCTGTTATCTCATTTTCTCACAGGGGACCTGTAGTAAGCCCTAAATTGAGAAAGACACCTGGTCTTAGGTCTTATCTGGGGGGACAGCAGAAAGTGGGGAGTGATGTCAAGGGACAAAGTGAGAGGAGGCCATACTGGGAAGAGGATAAAACAGTTCAGACTCTAGGGCTCAGACAAGAGAATGAGGAGCCCAGATGTCCATACCCCGTTTCCCCGAAAATAAGACCTAGCTGGACAATCAGTTCTAATGTGTCTTTTGGAGCAAAAATTAATATGACTCGGTATTATATTATATTATATTATATTATATTATATTATATAGACCAGAATTTATATTTATTATAGTAAAATAAGACCAGGTCTTATATTAATTTTTGCTCCAAAAAATGCATTAGAGCTGATTGTCCGGCAAGGTCTTATTTTCGGGAAAACACGGTAGGTATATGAAGAACTGTTCGTATATCTGTTTGAAATACTCCACTTTAAAACTTAGTGGCTTACAGCAACAATTTATTATTATTTCTTCTGGTTCTGTTCTGTTTGGATTGGGCTCTGCTGGGTGGTTCTTGTTTGGCGTGTCTCATGCCCTTGCAGTCTGATGGTGACTGTGTTGGAGGGTGTAAGGGCTCAGCTAGGCTGGACATCCATGATGGCTCACTGACATGGCCAGCTGTTAACACAGGTCATAGGTTAGGAGCTCAGCTGGGATTGTCAACATCTACCTGTGGCCTCCCCATGTAGCATGGAGGTGAGCAGCTAAGAGAGCATTCCAAAAATGAGTGTTTCAAGAGGCCTGGTGGAAGCTACAAGGTTCCTTTTGACCCAGTCTCAAAAATCCTAGAATGTTACTTCCACCATGTTGTACTGGCCAGACAAGTCACTGAGGCCAGCCCATTATCAAGAAAGTGTATTAGATGTCTCCTTTAGACATAAAGAGTAGCATATGCTTACAGGGAGGTAAGGATAACATGGCGACCATCTGAAATCATCTCCTCCTGGACTTGCCAAGTAGAATGTGGAAGGCTGGTCTGAGGGTTTTCTCCAGGCCCTGTTAGACGTTGCTGTTGACAACAGTGATAACAGTGAGTATACATCACATATGTACTTTACAAAGCATTTTTTATATCCACATGATTTGATGAAGAGTGAGCAAAATGTTAGTAAGAGGCAGAGCATTCTTGTGTGTTCCTATGTTAAAGAGGAAGAGACAGGCTCAAAGCAGCTCAGTGACTTTCCTCACACAACATGTGTCTTCTGCCACTGGCCCAAGCTCGAAGCCCACTCATCCTGGCAGTAAACACCCTCTCTGGGTTCAATGTCCTCTTGCCCCAGCATCCTCAAGTCTTGGTGGCTTCTCTCCAGGCCTCCTGGGCAACTGGGTCACTCCCGGGCTCTGACCTGGCTCTCTTGCTCTTTGCTGAATGTCCAACTAACTGGATTTCCTTTCCTGTGGCTCAGTTTTTCCATTCTTACTGTGAAACTGGAGTCAGGACTGGGGAGTATGCAAAGGAGTCAGAGAAAGCGAAACCTCCCTGGGTGGTACAGAGTGGGCTCTGGGAAGAGCCCATGGGCAGACAAAGAGGCCGTTTTCAGCTGTTAAACTGGTACCTCCCTGGCTGTCAATGAGCTGCTCCTTTCCAGACCACTGGTCCAAGGGGAGCCAGATTAGGGGCTAAGAGCTGGTCAGATTCCCCATCCCAGAATAAGCCGAGTATCCAGTTATGTGGAACCTGCAAACTGTCCCAGTCTGTAGCCAGTTGAAATATAAATGTAATTCTCTTTTGCCTACATACACCCAAATCATTCAGCGTGTGTGTGTGTGTGCGTGTGTGTGTTAATGAGTTGGTTGACATTTTAAAACAGACCGCATTAATAGAATTTGCATTTACAGTTTCTACTCAAGTCTCTAATCTACTTCCCCCAGGTCTTAACCATCAAGGGGGTGTGCTTGTTTCAGTTAAACAAGGCTAGTATCAGGGTCAGCTCAGGTGAAGACCACCAGTAACACTGTCAGGAGAACCGTGACTCTGACAGCCAATCTGGAAATCATGGGTCTAAATAACAACGTCACTGATAGCTAAGCCTTCAGTGTCACATACAAGCATCTTTCTGGGAACCTGGCCCTGAAACTCTGGAGAACAGGATTGAAGAATTGACACACCCATGAGCAACCACACCGTGCCCATGTTGGGGGAGAAGTGCTTCATCTATGGGGTGAGCTAGTGCGTCTCCCAAAAAGGCCAGGCGTGGGTGTTAAGAATGGAATTTTTACCCCAAGAAGCAGGCTCTGTTTTGACTCTGACACAGGGTTAGGAGGAGAAAACTGACAACATACAGAGACTAAACCTCTGAAACATGACTTTCCTCCCCCAAAACACAGTCCAGGAAATTCTTCCCCCTGTTGCCTGCATAAACACTTATGTGCAGCCTGGACCCGAGGCAACCAGTAATAAAATAAAAAAAAAAAAATACACAGAGCCCGGATCAACAGGCAGGGAGAGCCAGGGCATGTAGTGGGTTCCAGTCTAGACTAAGGGAGTTCTGCTGGCACTGATTCCTACAGCCTCTTTCCAGGTCTTTTCCAGATTCACACAGCGAGGTCTCCTCCCCATGTCTGGGATAGGCAGCAGCAGGGTATTTCAGAGCTCTGGGATAGAGAAATGGAGACTCAGACAGGTGACAAATGACAGGGTCCTTGGCATTGCCCAAATAAATGTGTGCTGCCACAGAAATTAGTAGCCAGAATTAGGCAAAACCAGTGGGGTCCATGGGCTCAGAAGAGCTTTGGATCATCTGGGACAAGAGATAAATGTGGAAAAGGCTAGTATCAATGGGTATTGCACATCTTGTGAAGCTATTAAATAGCTTCAGTGGGGGGAGAGGGGGAGGAATGACAGCTCCCCATTTACCCTGATCCATGGAAATGGTCTGAGTGTATGTAGAGACAGTGGCCCTCACATGGCTTCCTGGTTTAATGTTTCATTTTTTAAAATTTCTGTATAGTAAACCACACCCAAAATGTAAAGAATTAAAACATTTTGTCATGACTATTCGTGTTTCTGTGGGTTTACTGGGCTCAGCGGGGTGATACTCTTCCATGTACTTGCAGTCAGATGCCATCTGGGGCTAGAGTTATCTGAAGTCTAACCTAGGCTGGCCATCCAAGATATCTTTTTCACTCATACCTTTTTCACTCAAGGCTTCTCACCTAGTGTGGGAAGTCACACTGTGTCATTTCTGTTGCATTTCACTGGTTACATTGGCCCAGACCAGCCAGATTCAAAGTGAGAGTGGATTAGATGAAGATGTGGATCTTGGTAGACGTGGTTCATTGGGAGGCCATGTTTGGAGACCAGCTACCACAGGTAGAAAGAGAGGGACTAAAGATTGAAGAGGCTTAGAAATCTTCAATTCTTCTTACACTCATTGTGAGGCAAAATGGCCAAAGGGGGTCATCTGATGTACTACCTTTGGCTTGACAGGCAGACTCCCACAGTCCTGGGGGTTCTAGGGTCACGTCTGGGCAGACTCCCTGGTCCCTGGTTTAGCCCACTCTCACTATGTTCTGAAATGCTCTTTAGACAACTCTTCTCTATTTCCACATGTCCTGCTATTCTGTTTCCATAGCAACTTTTCATTGTCAGTCCTTGGCTTTTCGTCTTTTGTAGCAATTTTCTCTTTGATTGTTTTGACTACCTCTAGCTTCTCATTGTTCCAATCCATGGGGCACATGGTAGCCAGGATAATCATCATCAGATGCTGCTCTTAGCTTCATATTCTCCTGTAGAGGAGCCTGCAGTAGATGTGAATGAAGTACAAAACGCAAATGAGAGGCTCTGGAAGAAGAAAGTGCATCAACTCCGTATGAGGTCAAAAGTCATTTATCTGTATTTCATCCATGAACACTATAGACGGCTTTAATATGTTTTCTGAGTCAATTCACATAGCCATAAAATTCACCCTTTTAAATTTTATGGTTGGTTGTTCTTTGTATACAAAATTGTGCAACCATTATTTCTAATTTCAGAACATTTTTATCACAACGCTAAAAAACAAAACAAAACAAAACCCATACTCATTAGCATTTACTCTCTCTTCTCCGTTCCCCTTAGCCATTAATCATTAATCCACTTTCCGTCTCTATGGATTTACCTATTCTGGACATTTCCTGTAAGTGGAATCAACAAATGGCCTTTTGTGACTGGCTTCTTTCACCTGGCATAATGTTTTCAAGGTTCATCCACGTTACAACATATATCAGTACCCCATTCCTTTTTTGTGGTTGAATGATATTCCATTGTAAGTACATACTATATTTTGTTTATCCATTCATTCATTGATGTACACTTGGGTTCTTCCCACTTTTTGGCTATTATGAATAATGCTGTTAGGAACATTCGCATACAAGTTTTTGTGTGAAAATATATTTTTAAAATTTCTCTTGAGTATATACCTAGAAGTAGAATTATTGGGTCTTACTCAATGTTTAACTTTCTGAAGAACTGCTAGACTGTTTTCCAAAGTAGCTGAACAGTTTTACATTCTCCCCAGCAACGTATGAGAGTCCAACTTCTTCACATACTCACCAACACATGTTATTCCCTGTCATTTTGATTCTAGACATGTTAGTGGTATGAACAGCATCACATTGTGAGCTTTATTGCATTTAAGGAAGAAGAGTAATGAGAAGATCCAAGCGCCAGTTAGTCCAAGTATGAACAACTTGGAGATTATGAGGCCAGAGTTGTGATGAAAATGCTTAATGGAGAGGATGCCCTGGCCCTTCTGTCTTGTCAGGTCTAGAGAATCGTTGATGGTGCAGCGCTGAGTACGAAGGCTGAGTCAAGTCTCACAGACTCCTTTCCAGTCCTTATAGCACTGACTTTCTTCAAGGAATTTGGAGTCCCATCCCTTTTAACAAAGCCGACTGGCCACTGTTCTCATCATCATGGACAGGACCTAGTCCACTCAGAACTTGACATTACATAGGGGTAAGAGCTTCACCCATGCATTTAAGCCCAGCAAGGCAGGACGCTACGTGAACAGGCAGATATGGAAGGGCCAGCAAAGCAAGATCATTGACCTTGAAACAAGCATTTTGGGGTCACTTGTGCTTCTTTCGGGTTCAGCTGACCCATCTCAAAGGTAAGCAAATGGGATTCTTGCCTTTAGCTTCCTTCCTGCTCTGTGTGTGTGTTATGTATCATTGAGTTAGTTCCGACTCCTGGCGACTCTGTAAATGAGTGATGTCCCCAATTTCCTGTTCTCAACAGCCCCACTGAATTCCTGTAGGCTCATGACTATGGTTTCTGTTACTTACAGAGTCAATCCATCTCACATTTGGTCTTCCTCTTTTCCTGCTGTCTTCTATTTTTCCCAGCATTATTGTCTTTCCCAAAGAACACTGACTGCTCATGATGTCCCCGAAGTAGGACAGTTTCACTTTTGTCATTTTTGCTTCCAGTAATGTTTCAGGCTTAATTAGCCCTAGGACCAACTTGTCTGTCTTTCTTGTGGTCCAGGGTATCTGTAGAGCTCTCTTCCAATATCATTATTCAAATTAATCCTTTCCTCCCCCAATCTGCCTTATTCATTTTCTGTATGAGGTAATTGGGAGTATGAGAATATGCATGATCCAGCCTCCTAAGAGGGTATGGATGATCTGTCTACTCTACTGCATTTGAAAGAGAAAATCAACATTTCCTGCTGGTATTAGTTTCCTAGGGCTGTTGTAACAAAGAACCACAAACTGGCTGGCTTAGATCACAGAAGTTTATCCTTTTGCAGTTCTGGAGACCAGAAGTCCAAAATCAAGGCATCAGTAGTGCCATGCTCTCTCTCCTAGCTTCTGGTGGTTTCCAGTAATCCTGGATGTTTCTTGGCTTACAGCTGCATAACTCCAGTCTCTGCTTCTGTTGTCATATGGTATGGTTTTCTTCCCTCTGTGTGAATGTGTCTTCGCACGGCATTCTCGTGTGTGTGTGTGTGTGTGTGTGTGTGTGTGTGTGTGTGTGTGTCTATGTGCTTGTCCTCTTATAAGGACACCAGTCATGTTGGAATAAGAGCTCACCTTACTCCAGTATGACCTGGCATTAACTTACATCTTAATGACACCTGCAAATACCCTACTTCCAAATAAGGTCACATTTACAGGGTCCAGGGGTGAGGATCTCAAAATATTGTTTTTGGGGACAATTCAACCCACAATTCATGGCCTAATTTCTTTTGCCATGTTATCTATTAGGGTGGTGCAAAAGTAATTGCAGTTTTTACAATTATTTTTAACCTTTTTAATCACAATTGATTTTGCACCTACCTAATACATTGCTTCTGGGCCCATCACAAATGTCTCCCTTATTCCCTATTCCCCCTACCTCCACCATAATTAAGCAAACCTCCTTGCCTCTTCCCAACTCCCATCGTGGTGGTGCCCTTCTCAAAGCCCTAATGGCCAAAACTATATACTTACCCACCACGTTATAACTAGCAACAAGTTGAACCTTACTCGGTTTGAAGTTCAGCAGTGTGGACAGTCATTGGACAGTTTCTTACTATCTTTAATTTCAGAAAGTATGGAGTCCTTCCTTGCAGTGATCCTGACTCTTCAGCAGGTACAGGAATGTGAAGTTGCCCATAGAAAGGTACACACCTGGTTCTATGGTTTTCCCCGGACCAACAGCATCAGTGTCTTCTGAGAACTTGTTAATAACAAGTTATTAATAAGTTCTCAACCCTCACCCCTGACCTACTGAAGCAGAAAGTGTGAAGTGGGTCCAGCGTTCTTCATTCTAGTAAGTCCTCCATGTGACGTGAATGCACACAGAAGTTGGAGAACCAGTGGCATGCAGCAGTACTTAGATCTCTTGGAGAGGCTGATAAGTCAGAAGACAGCAAATGAAATGCAAGAGATAGAGCCTGAGAATCACAAATGCTATCTCTTTGCTGTCTGGGGTAAAGAAGATGAAACGTGTGCACTGGCCTTGCAGGAGCAGTACATGGAGACTTCCAGCCCCTCAGACAAAGGAAAAGGCAGGTTTTTATAAAATTGAGCAATGGTGGCCTGGCTCCAGCCATGGTGCCGCAGTGAAACTCAGCGCATCATCTCTCCTTAAGGAAGGACCTGAATTATGGGATTGGATACATCTCTTTTTCCTTGCTGTCAATCTCAGGATTAGGTGCTGAGATCTAGTGTTGAGATAATTGCAAAAGATGGGAAATCCCAGCCTTTCCCCAAAGACTTTAAAAGGAAGCCTCTTGAAAGGCCCTGTTCTGAAGAGTCCTTCTTCTTCTTCTTCTTCTTCTTCTTCTTCTTCTTCTTCTTCTTCTTCTTCTTCTTCTTCTTCTTCTTCTTCTTCTTCTTCTTCTCCTCCTTCTCTTTCTTCCCCTCCCCCTCTTCCTCCTCCTCCTCCTCCTCCTCCTCCTCCTCCTCCTCCTCCTCCTTCTTGTTCCCTGCAACAACCATGTTACATTAAGTTCTCCTGTGGAGTTTATTCCTTTACTCGTTTTTGCACCCACTCACATCCCTAGCTTAGGGGAACGGCTCTTTCCTCTCCCCAGCCTCACTTTCCTTTCCTTCTGTTCACAAACTGCCTGCTGATTAACCTGCACCCCTTACCTGCCTGGGGACTTCTGTTATTATAGGGTCTCTGGTTTCTCTAATTGGAATGTGCTCTTCATTCCTTTATGGCAAGCTATGTCCTTTCTTTAAAATCTGAATCGCGAGTAGATCTCTAATTACTTAAAAGGATGAAGATATGTAATTACGTAGAAGGATGATGATAATAGAGGAATGGGTCTTTGTCTTTATCTTCTGAAACCACTTGGAAACACTAACGAAAAGTAAAAACAGAAAAAAATTACATGTGATGAATCCAGAAAACAGGTACACCTTGGAGCCACAGTTGGTAAAAAACACTGCACAACCCTCCAAATACAAGTTGCACAGCCTGAGGGGTCAGTGGCTAGGGGTCAGTGGAGGGGTTTTGAGTGCCACTAGCAGGAAGAGGGGAGGAAGTTCAGGCTTAGTGAGACAATCTGTGGAAACATGTGGACATGCAATTTACAAAAATGTGATGCCAACGTGGAGGCCAAAACAAGGAAGTCCAGCCGACTGCCAGGTGCTGCCCTGGGTCTACAGGAGAAAAGTAAGCATGAAAGTATCCAGACATAGATATGGATATAGATGTAAGTATGGGTCTAGATATAGTTATGGAGTTAGATATTGGTATGGAGATAGATAGATAGATAGATAGATAGATAGATACATACATACATACATACATACATACATACATACATACATACACACACAGATACATAGATGATACAGACAGGTAAATCCATGCACAGAACCATGATGTTAAGAGCTTCTCTCTAAGCCTGGGAAATTTCCTGACCTAGTACAGTCATATCTTCTGGGAAGAATGTTGGTGAGAATGTGTTCACAAACAACAGGCAAAAACAAACCACTTATCTGCTGTTCTTCAACAATTAGCTGAAAGAACTTTCTTTAAAGATAAATAATGATCAGAAAGAAAGCAACATGGTATTTATGCATGATGCAGGAATTTGAAAAGAAGGAAAAGACTAAGGCAAAGGGCAAATGAAAAATGCACACCTGAAGCATCATGACATCCAAGCAAATGAACTTAGACAAAAAAAATTCCATAAAATCAATAAAATTAAATGTCACCTCCCTGAAGTAAGAGCCCAAAGAAGAGATATGAGGGCTTGAAAAGATGATAAAATAATCAAAACACATGAACATGTAGCAATAAGATTCAAAACTTCATAAAAAGAAAAATTATGGGAGTGTCATCAAAAAGGAGGCTGTATATTATTGAATGTACAAGCAGTGACAAGAATTGAGAAAATGAGGCAAAATGAAATGAAAAATAAAGAGCTGAAATGGGTTAGAAAAAAGTGAGATTTGAAAGACAGACAAATGTTGTCTAATACACAATTCATTTTCTTGAAGACAACAGTAGAAGAAATATAATTGAAAAATAAAGGTATAGTAGAAGAAACTTTCCTCAAATAAAGGAAGACCTAAATTTACCTAAAATTATATGACCCAGAAAAATCATTGTAGAACAATAAAAAAAAATGAAAGAAACATTCTTATAGAACACTGAAATTAAAATGTAAAGAAAGAACTCAATGGCCATCCAGGTTTTTAAAATATCAACTTAATTACAAGAAGATAAATTTCCATTATAGTAGTTGACAGTTTTCACAACAGAATCATTCGAAGTTAGAAGACAGTATGATCTTCAGAGAATAAAACAATACTTATAAATTAAACCAAGTTAAGCTGGAATTTAAGAGTAAATAATAATGATGATAATAGCTAATTTTACTGAATTCCAGAGCCTGTGTAAGTATTTGTGTATGTTATCTTATCTAATTATTTCAACAACAGCATGAGGTAAGTTCCTTTATTAGCCACATTTCAAAGATGAAGTTCCTGGGACCTCAGGAAATTAAGGAACTTTCCTAAATTCACACAGCTTGAAGTGGCAGAAGAAGGATTTGAACACAGGTGTCTGATGCCAGATCCTGTTTTCTTAGATATTAGCCTGTTTTCGAACCTACATGAACTCGAAGATATATGAACCTTTGAAAATATACCAGAAGACAAATCTGTGATGCAGCCTGAATGGGAAAGGTGTAGTAAAACGGAGCTAGTGGTGAGCATTGAATCCATTTTAATATAGAATGGACACAGCATAGAAGTGGAGAGAATGTTTATTTAATGGGGTTTGTGGTTGGCAGCCTCTAACACAGCCCAATGAACCCTGCATCCCGGTATTCATGCCCTCATGTGAGGCTCTCCCCTCGAGTGTGGGCTGGACCTGGAAACTTGCTTGTAATGAAAAGAAAACAGCAAACATAATGGGATCTCACTTCCAAAATTAGGTTACAAAAGGACTGTGGTTTCTGTCTTGATTAACTTCTAATGCTTTCTGTCTTAGGAGCATCTAAGGTAAACAAGCTGCCATGGTATGAGCTGCCCTATGGAGAAGCCCATGTACCAACAGCCAGGGAGGAACCGAATCCTGCCAACAACCACATGAGTGAATCTTCCCTCATTGAGCCTTGAGATGACCACAGCCCAGCCTAACACTGTGATTGCATCCTTGTGAGACACCTTGAGTCAGAAGCAGAAAGGCCATGCCTGAATTCCAGGTCACAGAAACAGTATGATAATAAATGTTTGCTATTTTAAGCCACAAGGTTTGGGGGTAATTTGTTACACAGCAATAGATAACTAATACAGGGTTTGAGCATAATGTATCTAGTCCCAGTAGCATAAGAAACCTGTTCAGACCCACCATTCCGCAGACTAGCCCTAGTCCCAGAGAGCAGCCTGTCAGACTGTATACTTGTGTGTGTGTGTTCCAGGGACAGAGAGAAGGAAACTACCACTTACTGCTGCCACGGTACCAGCTCAATCAGAGTAACTCTACGTGTATATTCTGCTTAGAGACGATTTGTGTGTTTGTGTGTGTGATGGGGGGAGGGAGTATATCACTGGACCATCAGTGACAAAAATAGTTACCATAATAATTGCTCATGACTTCCATTTAGCAACTGAAATGGAATTAACCTTTCCTTAAAAAAAACTATATTAATACAAAATAATACTCATTATGAAAAATTTAGGAAATACAGAAAATAAAAGGAAAAATAGTTTTGGGTTATATCACAAGTCTAACATTAAAAAAAACTTTCCTTTTTTTTTGATGCAGGCTTTTTAATTTTTACATAGTCGCTGCCAAAATGAATACAGTTTTTCATCTTGCATGTTTCATTTAATTTTTTTTATCATTAAGATCTTTGATTTCTTCATAAATTTCATTTTGGTGGTCTAATATATTTCAAAATATGTATGCCTATTTGGGGGCATAAATGTCATTTCTACATGATTGTAGGAGACTTTGGCTTCTGTTTACAATGCTTATAAATAACACTGCAATACATATATATATATATATATATATATATATATATATATATATATATATATATATATATATGCCCTTGAACATAAGACCCTTGGTGTGCAGGGATGTTTCCTAGAATAAATTCCCACAAGTGAAAATAATGAATTGAAATACGCACCTGGGCCTGACACAGAATGCCAAATTTTTCTTTGAAAGGATCATGCCCCTTTGCACTTTCACCCCCAGGGCAGGGAAGACCCCTTCATTACATGTTGCCCATCCTTTGAGTGTTCCTCCAGAGGTGACAGATCATTCTTTAAGAGATCTGTTTTACTTTTTGTTTCATTGATAGCTAATGAGGCTAAACCTTTCCCTCTATGTTCATTTGTATGTTTTGCAACCAAGTAATTATCTGTTTCTTTCATGGTCTGTGGATCCATGACCCCCAACCCCCAGCCTGATTTTATTCTGCTCAGATTTTCAGCTTTCAAGTCAGGCATCATCCACCCACCCTCAGTCTTGCTCAGTTTTCTGGGAACCTTGGCAGCCTCCTCGATGAAGGTCTGTTCCCACTAAATGAAATTTCTGTTCCCACTGAATGAAAAGGGCAGGGAGGGCTGTGTTTTGCTCCCTGTGTATCTGCGGTGACTCATCTATGCTTATTGTAGAGAGAATGTGTCTTCATCCCCGTGGTATCTGATGAGACTTCCTTTGAGATGTTATTTCCACATTGGTGTCTTGACCTCAGGCTCTGGTTCTAGAAGTGAAGCTGCTGCTAGCTTGAGAAGTCACCCCAGCCCTCTTCCATTTCCTAACAGTCAGTTTTGAAGCCTGTCTGTCCCTGAGTATTCGGTAACTGAGAAGATCACGTTTATCAGTTAAAGGTTTCATTTAGCCTCTGCCCTGAGGCATACACAGAGACGTTTTCTTGGGCAAACTTAATTATTGCATCAGAAGAAAAAACATGTTCTCATGTTAGTCTTGGGGAGGGAGCAGGAGCCGGCAAGGCTTCCTGTAATTTTCATTACCAGTAATGACATTTTCCACAATCCTGAATTCATCGGGTTATTTTTATTCTTTTTACATTCCTTGTATAAATGGCGACAGAATCTATGAAGGGCAGGCTTGATAGCAGTTTTTATAAATTCAAGGAATTATCAGGAATTTTGAAAGGTCACCTAATTTGTGCCTCGACTCTCTGGCAGCAGAGCGAAGGTTATATCCTCTGACCACTAGAAACCTCATCGATTTCCAGAGAAATGACTTCCACAATCTCCCACAAAAGGAGCCTTTCTATGGTCTAGAAACTCTCCCAGTCAGGAAGGCCTTCCCAGGTCTCACCATTACCCTTTGGAATAGCAGCTTCAATGGAAGATTACCTGTTTTTCTGTCACAGGGCCCTCAGCATGGGCTGGACCTGGGAAGCCTTAGGTCCTTATATCCATGTCACACCCAGATTAATTAAATCAGACCCCCGCCCGGGGGAGCCAGAAATCTATTTTTTTTAAATGATGCTTCTGTGAAAGCAGCATGGAGGCCAACAGTGCTGTCTCTGATGATTCATCAAATGCCTCACCTGGAAGGGACTTCAAAGGTTCATGGTTCCCACCCTGCCTGAACATTAGAATCTCCTAGAAAGGTTAAACAACCTGTCAATGTCCAGCCCCATTCCCACAAGTTCTGACTGAACTGGTCTGGGGCCTGGCCACTTTTTGAGAGCTCCCAGGGCTGTCTGTCCAGGACTGAGGACCACTGAGTTGACCCTTTATGAGCCTTCTTTGTCCCCAGGCCTTCAGAGGAACTAGGGAGGGCTCCAAGAAAGATTCACAGATGCAAGAGCACGCATTTTGTAAGGGACCTTGAGGCCCACCTAGAGACTAGTAAATCAGGTTCAGGGACCTGATTTACTTCCACCAGTCCTTTTATAAAACATAAAGCAAATGCCTAACAGCTGGCCCAGGACCAGTACGTGGTGGCAGCAATGCATCAGAGATCCTGAGTTCTGCTGTCAGCCAGCAGCTCTTCCACAGTCCAGCTGCCACTCACCTCGGTCACCTAGAAAGATGAAGTCTCATTGCCTGGTGTGGTAGCCCGAGGCACGGCTTGCAAATGTAAACACAAGTGTCTGAGAGGGAGGCAGGGAGACATTTTACACACACAGAGGAGAAGGTGATGTGAAGACATTGCAGAAAGAGATTTGAGAATGTTAGTCTTGAAGATTGGAGTGATGTGGCCACAAGCCAAGGAATGCTGGCAGCCATCAGAAGCTGAGAGAGGTAAGAGACAAATATTCCCCTTGAACCTCCAGAAGGAGCAAGGCCCAGAGACACCTGGATTTCAGACTTCTAGCTTCCAGAACTGTGAGAGAATAAATGTGTATTGTTTTAAGCTACCAAGATTGTGGTGATTTGTTACAGAAACTGTAGGGAACTAATATGTCTAAATAACAAAACTTTAGGATTATGAAATGGAATTTGGAATATGTGTCTACGTGACTAGTTCTAACCCACATTTTCTTGAGGTACCGACTGCAGGGAAGTAAAGTTAAAGTGGAGGCCTGGGATTTAGAGCTTCCCACAGGGTCGCCCAGTGTTGAGTTCAGCCCCGCCTGTGGCATTCCTTGGTCTTTTGGAGAGCAGCTCTCACAGCCTGCAGCAGCAGGTGTTGCCCTCCTCCAGGTGTGCGTGGTGTAAGGTGTGCAGGGGCCCCAGCATACACCTGGCCTCGGCAATGCTGCTGAAGGGGTGTGAGTTACCTCTTTTTCTTCCTCACAGCTGAGTCCAGGCCCAGGCACACCCTGGCCAGGCATAGCTAAGAATGGGAGGGCTTCATGGGGTCTTCCTCTGCCTCCTACAAGCCCCCTCATTATACTCTTGAGCTCACCAGGACCCACCTTACTGACCAAACACACAGGTTGGATCTACCCACTAGAAGCAATTAAAATTTCATTATTCAAATCTTAGCTCAAACATCCTTTACTCTGAAACCTTCCGTGACCTCCCAGTCTAGGTCCCAGTGGGAAATAGATGGTATATTTAAACTGGGTAATTTGAAGAAGGTTCAGTGAAGGGACTGCCTACAAAATGTGGGCCAGGGTTAGGAGAAGCTGGAAGGGATGGTCCTCTGAGCCAGTGGGGCTAATTACTGGGTGGGGGATCTCTCCCACTCTCTGCCCATGGAGATGGGGCAGGAGTGGTTCTGTGAACCTGGGTAGTCTGGGGTGGACAGGAGCAGAGCCTTCAGGAGATGTGGCCAGCCAGGCCTACAGCAGGTGGGGACCCAGGGGAACCAGTGCCCGCTGTCTTCCTCCTGCCTCCACCCTTCATTTCCCGTGTTACACCCATCAGGTGAACTCAGCTAGAGGCCAAAAGTCCTGCAGAGACTCAGATCTGCCCATGTCACATTTGGGTGTGACTGTCATTATTTTCTGTCTTACCCACCAGTGTGTGGGTCTCTCGAGGAAGGGAACTTGCCCATGTTCACTGGATAGTGCCTGGGCATGTTGAGCACTCACTAAACAACTCCTGATTGACAAATGGGTGCTGCAGCGCCAGGTAGGAGTTGGGCCACCCTGGAGAGCATCACTGAGGGACCCAGTAAGTGACTCACAGCTCCTCACTTCCCCAAATGACAGGCTGCGTCTCATTTCTTCATGTAACTCAGGTAGTCCCAGATGAGAGGGCACAGGGGCCACCACTGCCTTATCTCCAACTCCCAACGACATAACACGCTCACCCCAACAATGCAACATGGTGAGGGACCATCAATACAGCTTGACATTTCTCCAGATGTGGCTATTCCCCTGAGATACTTTGGTTCTCCCCTCTGTTTCCCTTGTTCTCCTGCCCTAACTCTCCCTATGTCCCCTACTATGGACTGAAGGTTTCTGTCCACCCAAATCCATATGTTGAAGCCCTGACCTCCCATGTAATGGTATTTGGAGATGGGGCCTTTGGGAAGTGATTAGGTTATAATGAGGTCCTGAGGGTGGGGCCAGTGCTTTTCTCTCTCTCCCATGTGAGGACACAGCAAGAAGGCAGCTTCTATTAATAAGGAAGGTAGCTCTCACTAAAACCTGACCATGATGGCATTCTAATCTTGGACTTCCCATCACCCATCACTGTGAAAAATAAATGTCTGTTGTCTAAGCTGCCCAGTATATGGTATTTTGTTAAAGCCACCCGAGCTTAGACAACCCCTGACAGCCTCCTCCAGTGGTTCCCCACCCCCAGCTTCCCTGGGCCTGGGCCTTGGCACCACTCATAAAGTTCCTCTCCTGTACTACCACCTTTGTGGCATCCTAAAAGGGGTTGGTATCCTAAGAGGGGATGGTATCCCTGTTTGATGGTGACGGTGTCCTTGCCTAAATGGTCAGAGGAGGGGCTATGGCTTCCCACAGGACAAAAGATAACCCTGGAGTGACAAGTGTGCAATGCAAGGGACAGACTTCTCCATCCTTAGGGGAAACTGCAGACCCTAGTCCTCAAAGCTTTCTCTTCGGATAGAGAGGAGTCAGGTCCACGAAGAGATGAGAAAAGCAGCTGCAGCTCTGTCTCGTTGCCTTGCCCAGCCTTTCTTTACTGAGCCTGTGCCATGGGGAGGCTTTGAGCTGAGAGCTGGGGCAGTGAGGTGCAATCTCAGGGGGCTCATGCCTTGTCACCAGACAGAGAACCAAAGGCCATGCTATCTGTGTCTGGGTTGGGGGTGTGTGGGATGCAGGTGGGTGTGAGACAGGAGGTCAGAAACAACCAGGGAAAGTGGGGGACTCAGGAGGACCAGGTCACTTTCCCAGCTCAGGGAGATGCCCTTGGAAGCCCTGAAGAGAAGCTGTGCCTGCTGAGACCAGCAGAAGGCTTCTTATAGTGTGGACTCAAAGACATGGTGACCTTGAAGCCCTAGCTTCATGCAGGTCTCCAGCCCCCTCCAGTTTGACTCACTGTGAGTAATGCCTTCAAAGTCTCCTAATGCAGGTGTCCTCAACCCTGGCTGCCATTAATGCCGTGCAGGGAACTCAAGGAAAAGATACCAACCCTGGAGCCCCTTCCCCAGAGCTAACTATTGACTAGGCTGTGGTGGGGCTGGGGGATAGGGCAGGTTTTAAACCTCCCAGCTGGGTGCAGCTGGGATTGAGAACCACTAGTATATAGAAATATGAACTCCTTCTTTGCATGTCCCAGTCATTAGGTGGAAGATACTGTGCCAAAGTCCATTCTTTCCACCTAGGAAAACAGGGCGCCATCTCATAGATCTTGTTTTTATGTTTTGCAAGCTAATGGTCTTTTGCCGAATTTGCACGCTTGTGGGCTCAGGAGGAACTAAGGCTGAGCCCTGGCTTTTCTTCCTCTTCTTGGAACATCGGCTGGTGGGAGCAGGAGGAACTTCTACAGGGTCACTCAGGCAGGCCTGGGAGGGAGGCTCTGACTGCACCCATGAGAGTTTTAGAAAAAGGTCACCATGAGATAGTAAATGTCATTACTTACAAATTGCCATGTTTACATATATATAACTTGGAATAATTTGAAAATCCATTTGAGAGATCATGTGAAGACGTGTGGACAGAATATTACACACAGATACATACACTGGAAAGCACTGATTTCTTCAGCAAGGAGGGAGGGAGCTTATACTAGGTGATGGGACTCAATGGAGAAGAGATTAGGTGGCAGGGAGATTAGTGTTATGTTAAGCCAAACAAATATAAAATCCATACGTAAACCATCATCTCAACTATGAAAAATACAAGGAAATAAGCCACAATTTTTTAAGTATTGGAGTCTTTTAAGCGTTAGCTCATAGTATTATGTATGAATTATTATTTTCCTTCTCATGTTTCTCAGTATTTCCTAGATTTTCTATAACAGACATCTATTATTTTCATAATCAGAAAAGAAATTCTAACAAAAAAGTTAGTTGCCTTTCTCCCTGGAAGTAGGGTTTTCAAATTTAGTAAATAAAAAGATAAAATGCTCAGTTGCATTTGCATTTCAGATAAATGACTATTTTTTAGTATTAAATATATCTTAAATATAGCATGGCCATACTTAAAGTAAAAATGTGTTTATTATATATCTGAAATCCAAGTTAATTAAGCATCCTTTAATTTATCTGGCAACCTACCCGGAGGAGAAGATGAGTAGTCCCAGGCTAGGTGGGGGAATTTCCAGCAAGGGCCCCTGAGAGCTTCCATGACACCCAGGACAGGGGCTGTGCTGCCTCTCTGCCTGAGATGTTGGACATGCCAGAGCCGCACTGGCTCCCAAGTCTCCGATTAATAGTCTCCTTATTTCCTAGACTAAAATACCCCTGCTCTGTGTATACATCTATTTCATGCAAGTGGTAACAATAATGTTTATTTGTGTTGTATGGTAAACTCCTCAATGGGTGTTATATTCTTAGTCACAGCTATGCATTTGCATCTTTCATGGGCCCCCCAGCAAGTGTCAGCTTCTTTACATACCTTCTCTAAGGTGGGGACTATTCTTAATCCCATTTTGTGGGTGTACACTGATGCTTAGGGAAAAGGACAGGGACTTGCTCAAGGTCACACAGGTGGATGACGGCAGAGCTCATGACCCTCCCTCAGGTCGGCACAGGGAAACATTGCTCTGCATCACGCTCCATCATTTTATCATGTTAGCCTCTGAAGCAACCTTGTAAGGTAACGATTGGGATGGGAAAGCTAAGCCCCCTTGAGTTCCCTCCCCATCCTAGTACGACCCCATTGGTCTGTTCTTATCATTCTCCTCTTTCCCTCTCTTTCCCCCTCCCTCCTCTACTTCCCCTCTCTCTTCTCCCTATCCTCCCCCGTCTCCCCTCCCTTCCCCTCAGTTTCCTTCTTTCCTCCCCCTACTTTTTTCTCCCCCTCCCTCCATCTACCTACTCTCCCCCAGCTGTAATGAAGGCTTTTGGAATCTTCTAGATCTGCTGGATTCCCCGCACTTGTCCTGGGACCTCAGGCAAGTCACTGGAGCTCCTTGTTCTTCTGTGGTTTTACCTGTAAAACAGGAAAAGCGATCCAGACGCACGAGCTTGACTCTCAGTGGAAAAACCTTCCCACTGGGGTGACAGCCTTCCCAGGTAGCCTTCAGATGGGTTCAGTGAATGTTTATTCAAAAGCATCTTTTCCCCACTGTCTAGGGCTTTAACGGCCGATTAATGATCTAAATTAAAACAGACAAACTAGGTACATCTCATCTGCAAAACAGGTACATTAATTGCATTATGTTGTTGAATTTCTGGCTTGATTTCTTGCCAATCTTACTTTGTTCAGAAAGAACCAAGATCAAGACTTTCAAGGAAAACCCTGAGATACATTCAATTGTACTGATTTCTTGGTGAAATCCTTAAACTGAAGTCTTGTTGCAAAGAAACTGCTTCTCATTTTTCTTACATCTCCCAGCTGCTTCAAAGTCTTGCACCAAACCAAATCCTGAAACTTTCTTGGAAATCCAGAAAATTAAGTGAAACAAGAACACTGTAGAAACCTAAGATTATATTAAATGGTCTGGCACAAATTAATGAAAACCTCTTTGCTTGTAAAAGAAAAATAAAGATTCAGTTCATTCAAACAAGGAAAGCTCTGTGGAGGAAGCATACATTTTCCATTTAACTTCAACACCTCCTATGTAGTGAGCAGTAGGTGAGAAGTATGTGCACACATGCCGTCTGCACGTGTGGGGTGAGGGAGAAGAGACGTCCAGCACAGGGCTGGATCCTCTAAAGAATGGTGACAGACGAGAGTGTCATTTTCATTTTCTGCATGAGGAAACAGCACTGTGAGGTCCAGCGACTCGCCCAGAGTCACCCAGCCAGTAAGTTGTGATGTCGGGCCTGACCCCAGCCCTGAGCTCTGCCTCACTGCTGGGCCAATGCCTCCAAGGTCTAATGAAGAATGGCTACTTCAAAGGGCAGGTCTGACCATGTGAACCTGTGGTTGACCCTGGACCATCTCCAGGGCACTCTCTTTAGTTTTGCCTTCATTACCCTGGGGAAGGCCCCGAAGATTTCTCGTCATCTTCATGGTTATCCTTGGGCGCCCCCTCTCCATTCCTTCTTGTCTCTCTCAGGACCAATTATGGTATCTTTTCCAGCTTCAGCATGGAGGAGGATGCAAAGATCATAGATCCGAACCAACAAATAAACTGGTTGAATTCCCTTCCCAAGCTTGGTGATTTAGGGCAAGTTATTTGACTTCTAGGGCTTAGTCTCCTTATAAGCAAAATGGGTACATTAATTGTCACTCATAAGGCTGTTGTAAAGATTAATTACACACTGCCAATGCAGAATAACCTCCTCTTGCTCCATTGTTGATTCCCTCCTCCATCTCTTCCCAGCCTCAAAATGTTCCCGATAAACCAGAGCCCTGAATGAGTGGGGGGAAATGTGAAGAAAGTTTGCATGCAGAGGGCCCCAGCATCACTCCCCTGACACAAAGTAATGCAGCTCTAGTCCTAAGAATCAGCCTTGAATTAAATTACATCTAGGCATTTTTGGTCTCTCTCTGGGGCCAATAGAAGGCCCAAGTTGGACATGGAGAAATGCTCTTCTCACAGTTAGGGATCAGATCCAAAACCCAGGCCACTGTGGCCCAGTGCTCAAGTATCCATCAAGAACCTCTTGGAAAAGTGAAGTCCTGGTGACACCCGGGGATGGTGGTGTGGCGAGTTCAGGTGTCAGACTCCTAAAGCTCTGAGAGAAATGATGGAGGAGCTTCACACTGTTTCCTGGCCCCAGCCAGAAAGATGCCAGGCGTTCTGTGCCCGGTGCTCCTGCTGCCGGCCTGGCTCCCCATCCAGTCCACAGCCCTCTGCCAAAGACTGAAGTCACAGCCACCTCTTCTTCCAAGGCCTGCTCTGTGGCTGTGCCAGGAGCTGGTCATTGGCCTCCTTTCACTTCTTTGGAGAGGATGAATTATGGCAAGGTTGCGTTAACCATCATTTAGAGATTATTTTTGGAGACAGAAAACTCTTTAGCAGCAGGTATTGGAGGGTTACACAGTGACTATCAGAGTGAGACTCTTGGATACTCCAAGCAGATCTGCCAAGGGAGGTTGTCATCAAATGGCACTCTGGGGACCACGTTTACAGACATCCCTTTGGAATACACTGTGGCGAGCGTGCCCTCACTCCAGCCAGGCTGGGGCCTGCTCTGCTAGGGCAGGACACGCCCTCATTTATGTTGGGATGGTGCTCAGGGGTGGAATGGTGGATGGAAATGGAGCAGGATCCAGAAACACCTACTACCTCACTCAAGTTATCTCGTTACACAAGGAACCCAGTGTCAGGAAGACCGCGCACCTGGTCCGGAACCCTTCAAAAGTCCAGTTCTTTTCTAAGCCGTTGCTGTAAGTTCTGTGTGGTCCCTGGACTCCTGCAGTGAGTGCCTGTGTGCTTTGTGTTCTTCTGTCTTCGTGATGAGCTGAGGTACAGGCTTTGAAAGCTCTCAGGCCCACTGCACGCCCTGTCTCTACCCTGTGAGCGTCGTGTGTTGGGGCTCCCTCCTGGGAATGCTGATGGGTAATGAAGACCCCCAGGAAACCTCCTTAAAAACTGAAGAACAGGCCTTTGCCCTTGTCAACCTCCGATGGGTTTTAACATTTAAAAGACCTTTAGAGACAATCTAAGCCGGTGACTGACTTATGTGGGTGAATCAACCATAAGAATTACATTTTGCATCTGTGTGTATTTGCTAGGGCTGCCACAACAAAATACCAGACTGGGGGCTTTAACATCAGAAATTTATTTCTCACAGTTATGGAGGCTGGAAGTCCAAGATCAAGTGGCAACAGGTTTAGTTTCTCTGGGCCTCTCTCCTTGGCTTGCCGATGGCCACCTTTGCAGCATGTCTTCATGATCTTTTCTCTGTGCATGTATGTCCCTGGTGCCTCTTTGTGAGTCCAAATGTTCTCTTCTTATAAAGACCCCAGTCATGTTGGATTAGGGCCCACGCTAATGGCCTCATTTAACCTAATCACTCCTTTAGAGATTCTATCTCCAAATACAGTCACATTCTGAGGTCCTGGCTGTTTGGGCTTCAACATAAACATTTTGAGGGGACACAACTTAGTCCATAGCAGTGTCAAAACTCGGTACTTAAAGATAACTAAAATATTGTATGGTGATGGAAGGGGAACTAACTCTGGGTGGTGAACACACAATGGGATTTATAGATGATGTAACACAGAATTGTACACCTGAAATCTATGTCATTTTACTAACAATTGTCACCCCAATAAATTAAAAAAAGAAATATAACTAAAATATAACTTTTATAATAAATAGTACTTACCGTTACCACGTTGGAGGCAATTTGCTATTATTCTGTCCTATTTAAAAATAGAATTCTATTCTATTAAAAAATAATGCTGGTTATGGCCCACAAAAATGATTTATAAGCCACAAATGGCTGAAACCTGCAGTTTTTCAAACCAATCAAGGCCACATACTATAAGGATCTATTTCAACACTGATCTCAGGAGGTAAGCAAACACAGATCAGGGCCCAAAGCTTTATCTTAATGACAGACGAGCTGAGACCACGGGTGGGCCTGAGCGAACCCAGCCAGGGACTGTTGGGTAAGTTGGTGGCCCAGGGCTAGGAACCTGGGAATCTGGGCTTCTTCCAGAAAGGACAGTGACAAGGCAATATCAGGATAGCAGGGGACTGAGAACAGTGTCTGACACACAGTGTGAAGGGTCAAAATAGGGGGACCAAATCTGCTCCCATTGGAAAAGCAAAGTGCAGGGCAGAGAGAAGGATGCCAGACTCTGGGAAGATGCAAGGACAGAGATAAGGCAGGGATACATTCTAAAGTTAGTTAAAACTCATCTATATTGGGGTCTGGTGGGTGGCATGGGGGTCGGAACAAGTGTTGTCCTATAAGACGACCTCGTCTTATTAGCCTTTTGCTAGAGGACAAGGAGGAGCTCTGGCTAAGGTGAGTGACAGAACAACTCATAACTGAACAATGTCCTGAAACTTCCCCCGGAAAAGCTCAGGGTAAGTGAACAGAGAAGGTTTTAACTTCTGGGAAATGATCAAAGTATGTCAAGTGGCATAGAAAGCCATTCCTAAAATTCCAGAATGGTCATCCTAGTACTTTGCCAGTTAGCTTCCTAAAACATAGGTATAATTTAGTCAGTCAATTGCTTATATATACATTTATTGTTTCGTGATAGAATATACAGCTGTTTCTTTGGAATAGAGTAAAAAATTATTTAACTTGGAATTTGAGACCCAGGGTCTTTCAATATCCTTCTCCAACGTAAATCTGTGCAGCTTTCTCATTTACCATTTAGAGCTCCCACCACTACTCCCACATATGTATATGCCTCACACAATTGCAATTACACTAGGTTTGCAGCACTGTGTTTCTTTTAATAAAAAAACAATTGCAAACAATATCATACATAAAAAGAGTATAAGCTGCTTGTTAATAATAAAAATAATTGCAAAAATAAATCACATATAAAAAACGATTATCCATACAATTGAAACAAGAAAAATAAAATCTACCACCAGCTTAAGAAACCTTCACACAGTATTAGAAAGCCCCTGTGTGTCTCTCCCCCATTGCACTTCACCTACTCAGTCCAAGTAATGGTCATCCTGAATATTATCTTTATTATTTTTTGTTTTTCATCATGGTTTTCAGTATAATATCTTTTTTAAAAAATTATATTTTACAGGTCTTAAGTCAGAAGCAGTCACCACCTCCACATGAGCATCGTCTGCCACAGCCTGTTTCACTAATATAGAATGGGAGGTCTCTGACATTTGTGCTGTCTCCTTCCAGCTTTCCAACACCCAGAGGCCCAAAGGGTGAAGTGGGGAACAGGCAGTACAGCCACTGTCCTGCCTGTAATACATTCTCTTTGCCCCACCCAACTCCAGGTAATCTCTCTCATGTTGGTCATGAGGCTCCTCCATCTTCTTTCTTCTCCATGCCCCCTTTCAAGTGGTTTTCTCTCTTTAGACTCATTTACCTATTACACATTGGATGTTTGGGGATTCTTGGGCTCTTAGAGAATTAGCCATTAATGAATGAAAATTGAGTCAGTCTCTGCTTCTGTTTTGCAACCAAACATGAAAGGATTATTTAATTTGCCAAAGATAAGATGTGTGTTCCTTCAAATCATTTGTTCTTAATATTTGGGGGAAAGTGGGAGGAGAGGACACCGCATAGGATTTCTTTGAGCATCTGATGAGAGCAATGACTTTCCCTAAAACAACGCACACACTATTTTACAAGCAATCTTCATGAGGTTCACAAGCCCAGAAGCAAGGTTGAGAATTCCTACTTTAAGTAAATGCTTTGCTTGGTAGGGTGGGAACAAGAGGGAGACATGAAGAGGAGGGAAGATAAAAGCAAAAAGGAAATACTACCAGTAGGAAATTACTTTCAGATATGTGATGTTTGCATAAGTAAAATGAGAAGGGGATGTTTTAATTTACAGAAATCCACCTGCAAACATTTTCAGAGATATCTTGTAGGGTTTCCTAATCTTTCCCTGGTAAAATGGGGGGCGTTAGCAAGACTTTGAGGATATCTAAGTTGTAAAATGGACATAAGAGCATCACCAATAAGCTCGATGCCAGAAAGCTCTGTCTAGGATTTTATTAGACTGCTTTTTCCCAACAACATACGAGTACCTATATTGGAAGATTGAGGCAAAAAGGCACAAACACATTAAGTAAGGTAATCTAAAAAATTATATTTTACAATTGCATATTGCTGGTATTTAGAAATGCACTTGACTCTTGTGTATTGATTTTTTAAAATTCTAACAAACGTGGTAAATTCCTCTATTAATTCTAATAATGTATCTCTATGTTCTTTTGGGTTTTCTATGTGGAAAGTCTTAACATCTGCAAATAATGACAGGTTTGATTTTTGCTTTCTAATCTTTTCAACTTTTATTTACTTCTTATTGCACTGGCTAAGCTCTTTAGTATATTACTGAATAGAAAAGCTGAAAGTAGAGATTCTTGTCATTTTTCTGATCTTAATGTAAACCTTAAGCACCTTTACATATGATTTGCTGTAGCCTTTGTTGGGCCCTTTATTAAGTTAAGGCAGTTCCTCTCTTTCTTTGCTTGTTACTATTTTGTATAGATTTGTCTTGTTTTTAGGTCACGATGAATGTTGAATTTTATTAAACAGATATTTGCATCTATAAGCATGAATATTTGGTCTTGCTCTTTCACCTGCTTACATAGTGAATTTTATTAACTGATGTTAAAAATTAAATCAATTTTGTAGTCCTGGGATAATCTCAAAGTGGTCATGATGTATGTCCTTTACACATTTTGCTTTAAAGTATTTTGAGTTCTTTATAGTATTTTGTTCAGAATTTTTCATGTCTATTAACAAGGAAAATTGAGCTGTAGTTTTATTTTCTTGCAGTTTCTTGTCTGGTCTTAATATCACATGGCCTCATAAAATAAGTTAGTATATGTGCTTTGCTTCTTCTGTTCCTTGGGAGAATGTGTGTGAGGTAGAATTATCTGTTCTTTTGATGTTCGATAGAAATTGACTATAAGGTCGTTTGTGTCTGGTGTTTCCTTTGTGGAAGAATTCTAGCAACTAGTAGTGTTTTCTATTTCTTCTTAAAACAATTTTAATAAGTTGTATTTTTATAAATATATATTTATCTCATTGTTTATTGTATTCATACCATTTGTTATTAATTTTATTTCTACGATATTGTAGTTATATTCCTTTATATCTATATTTCTTTAATTCCCATTTTTTGGTGCTTTCCCTCTTTTTCTTGATTACTAGTAACATTTTCAAATAATTAATTTTGCCTATCTTCTTTATGTTTGCTTTTATGGCATTAATTTATGTTCTTATATTGTTTTCTTCTTTGTATATTCTTTGTTATCATTTTATAATTTCATATTTTGGATGCTTTGCTCATTAATTTTTAAGTCTATTTTTGTTCTGGAAGCATTTCAGGCTGAAAATTTCCCTTTAACTCCCACTAAAGCAATACATAATATTTTTATTATATTCATTTATAAATAATTGCTAACTTTCATTTTTACTTCTTATTTGTCCCATGAATTATTTAGAAATGTGTCTTTATAATTTTAAAACATATTTGAAGTTGTCTTTGCTATTTGTTTCTAACTAATTATGCTGTGGTTAGAATATGTGGTCTGTATGATACATTTTTTTTTGAAATTTTTGAAGACAGCTTTATGATTAATATGTAGTCAAATTTTATAATATTTCCTATACATTAAATTAGTTAGGTGTGATAGATGCTTATTATATCATTTACTTAGAGATGTTATGTTAAAATATTCTATTATAAAGTAGATTTTTCCATTTCTCCTTGTCCTGGCAATTCTTGCTTTATATATATTCGAAGCTGCTCTTAGTAATATTTAAGTGTAGAATTTTTTTTCTCAGGTTATTATTTCCTAATACATTTTATTCTATCTTTTGATTTCAATTATTCTTTGTCTTTAGGTTTTACAGTTATTGCTTATAAACATTATAATTAGATTTGCTGTTTTGTTTTTACTCAGACTGATGGTTCTCATATCTTAGGGGAGATTATTGTCCATTTATTTTTACAGTTCACCCTTGAACAACATGGGCTTGAACTGTGCAAGTCTACTTATATGCATGTATTTTTTCAATACATGTATAGCTGGCTTTCTGTATACCCAGGTATTGCATCTACAGATTCTTCCAACTGCAGATAAATAACAGTATTTTTGATCCAGGGTTGGAGTACACGATGCAAAGCACCTACTCTGTATAGTAACATATACCATTTTGTAGAAAGGATTTGAGCATCCTCAGATTTTTGTATCCATGAGAGGTACTGCAACCGTGGGTACCGAGAAACAACTGAAGTTTTGGGGGAGTCAAAAGTTATGCCAGGATTTATGACTGTGTGTGGGGTCTGTTCGCTAAACCCCATGTTGTTCAAGGGCCAACTGCAGTGTGATTAGGATTTATGTCTACAGTTTTACTCTGCAAGTTTTACTTGTTTCACTCTTTCTTTTTTTAATTCCTTCTTTTATGCCTTAATTTGAATGAAGTGCCTTAATATCTGATTCCATTGTTTTCCCTCCACTTCTTTTAAAGATATAGACTCTATGTCTGGTCAAGTAATGGTTATCTTAGCTTCTCAGTATGCATATTTAAGAATCTCTGCAGTTTATCAATATCTTTATTGCTATCTCAAATGATACACTGAATTTCAAGATTTACTGCTTTCTAGATGCAGATTTACTGTGAAACTCTTAAAACATGAATTTCAGAACTCTTCATTTGCATGGGTACTTCCCAAGAAGCTGAATCTCATTTTGTTTTTAAGCTTAGTATTCTTTTTTCTTAAAGAGGACCTCCAAATTTTGTAAGTTTAAGAGTTTACAGAACCTGGATTGGCCCCTGCTATTTCCAAATCATTCTGTGGATTCCTAACTTCTGTGCTAGCTCAGCCTTAATTTGAGAAGATGTTTCTTATATCTATTGTCTTATTTGTCTAATGAGGAGGTCCATTCAGGGAATCTAAATGACCACTGCTGTAGCAGGGACAGAGGTTGTGAAACTTGCAAAAGGCCCCTGTGTCTCCAAAAATCGATGGGCAGGATTCACGCTGAGAAATCTACTCAGCTGCAAACTTAAAAGAAAGGGTGTCAAAGACAGTGGATCCAAGAGCTCATGAGAACAGTGAACTGGGAGACACGTTCTGGAAGAGAACCAGCCCTGAATCCGGGAAGGTCCTGGCCCCACAGCGGGGGGTTTGCAGGAGCCCAGCCACATCTCAGCAGTTGTAATGTGCCTCCATTTCATCCCTTTCCTGACGGAAGTGTCTACTGCAGTTATCCTGCTTCTGTCGCATCATTCTGTCTTGGGGTGAGGATGGGGGCAACTAACTTGTCCTTTTAGCTTGCAAATCCCTGGGCCTGACTCAGCACTGTGATCCTGCACTTTGAAGAGTCTGCGTCTATAACGAGATGCGACTTTGGTGGTCAGGGTAAGGATATTTTGTCAGATGCCCCTGCTCTAAGCTTGCAGCCTGGTTCTGCTCCCTGGAGTGGTTCCAGAATTCTTCTCAGGCTCCTGGAGCTGCTCCTAGTTTGTTTCAAATCAAAAGCTAAAGGAGACATAGCTGGAAAGAAGCTTGCCTTTTATTAACATCAAATAAACAAAATACAAGTTGGACAATTAAGTTCGTGAACTCACCCTAGAAAAAGTGCTACATACCTCATTGCTGAATATCACTACAGTCATCTTCGAAGTACTCCCCTTGGGAAGTTATGCATGATGCCAGCACCTAGTCCGCCCTTGAAAGAAATTTTGGAACTCTTTCTGGAATGACCATCAGAGCTGTCATCATATTATCCTTGGTCATCAAAATGTCTTCCTTTCAATAGTTCCTTTATCTTTGGGTAAAGAAAGAAGTCATTGGGGGCCAGATCAGGTGAGTAGGGAGGGTGTTCCAATACGGTTATTTGTTTACTGGCTAAAAACTCCCTCACAGACAGTGCTGTGTGAGCTGGTGCATTGTGTTGATGTAAGAGCCATGAATTGTGGGTGAAAAGTTGAGGTCGTTTTCGTCTTTTTCATGCAGCCTCTTCAGCACTTCCAAATAGCAAACTTGGTTAACTGTCCAGTTGGTACAAATTCATAATGAATAATCCCTCTGATGTCAAAACAGGTTAGCAACATCGTTGCAACAAGTTCTTAAACTTAATTGTCAGAACTTGTATTAAATATGAATAAATATAAACATTATCGATGGTGTTATATCATCTTTAATAACTGAACAAAATATCTTTGTGTGGTTACCAGAGTCAATTAAGTTGTCTACTTAATTTTAAATACCCATCCCCCTCTTAACATAAACAATAAATATCTGTGGCCCTCTTCACATAAAGAAATATCCATTGCAATTATACAAATGATGTATTATAGAATCATATACTTGAAATCTACATAATTTTACTAACCAATGTCACTCCAATAAATGTGATAAAAATTAGAAAAAAGAAATATCCATGCCCTTCTTCATATAAACACTTATTGGAGGTGTTCATGAAAATTGATATGGATTAAAATATAAGTCTGATGGGATAAGAGACTAGAAATAATGAAGCATGTAATGTGAACTTCAAGGTGCCATACATTTTCCAGAGTGGTCTTAAAAGTGTTTCCGAAGGTCCAAGTAGCCTACAGGAAGAGAAAAACATGATCATGTGACACTATTTACAGTGTCCTTAATATAAACAAACCATGACTGCTACCCAGGAAGCACACTTCAGGTTATGCTGCTGAGAGTTGAGATGCACGTGACTGTGGCCTCCAACCTGTCATTTACTGTGCAGGGCAGGGGACAGTGTCCTTTATTAGCATTCTCACAGGGTCAGCAACTGAGGGTTCCCAGGCCACCTTTGGGTTAGCTTTACTGTGCTTGAAACACAGGTGTGTGAAAGGAATGTCTGGGAAGGAGGCTCAAAGGACTTGTTCCAGGCTGCTCTGGTTTAGTACTTCACCCAATCCTCAAGGAATAATATTTGTCTTAATTTTTAAGCGTGAAGAGATGTTTTCAAGGTTTTACTCTCTGACACCTGGAATGAGACTGGTCTTCATTGTCTTTTAGTTGGAGAGTGACACATATGAACACTTAGCTACACTGAAACCCAGATTCAGTCTTCTGGAGAGCTGGGCAGCTGTTTGGTCATGACACCTGCCTGAAGAATGGGTCATCCTGACTGTTTCACCCTGTGCCAACTTTCATCATGTGTAGATTTGGTTGCTATTTCTCCCGCACTATGCAGGAAGCTTCCTGAGGGTGAAGCCCACACCTGATCACCAGCTGTATTGACTTGTTAGGGAAGTGTAACAAAGCACCACAAGCTCAGTGGCTTGAACAACAGAGATGTATTCTCTCACAGTTCTGGAGGCTAAAAGTTGGAAATTAAGGTATTGACAGGGTTGGTTTTGGGCCTCTCCTTGCTTTGTAGATGGCCGTCTTCATGTTCACAAGGCATTTTCCTGTATGTATGTCTGTCTCCAAATTTCCCCTTTATTGAGATACCAGTTACATTGGATTGAGGCCCATTCTAATGACCTCACCTTTACTTAATTACCTCTGTAAAGTCCCTTTCTCCAAATAAGGTCACATTCTGAGGTATTGAGGGTTAGGACATCAATATATGAATTCTGGTGGACATAACTCAACCCATAATGCCACTGTATCTCCAGTTCTTAACAGTGTCAGTCATAAGAGCAAAGTAAAAGAATATTTTAGAATTAAGAAATAAAGACATAAATTGGAGGTTACTTTATCAATAGACAGAGTGCATTCAAGGCCCAAGATTTTTACATTATAGCAATAATTCTAGGCTGGAAAATCTAAAATAGGTGTTACTAAATGCTCATGTTAGTCATAAAAGCCTTAGTAAATCTTAGCAAAGGATGTCTCACTTTAATTTATGTGATTTCCTGATGAACACTCCAAGATAAACCAGTTATAAAATGTAACTCTAAGTAAATGAATGAGTTGAACCTACACAGGGCAGGATCATTGCCCAAACATATATAAGAAGAAACTTTCCAAAAGTGATGACTGAGGCCT
Organism: Rhinolophus sinicus; assembly: GCF_036562045.2. Taxonomy (NCBI): domain Eukaryota; kingdom Metazoa; phylum Chordata; class Mammalia; order Chiroptera; family Rhinolophidae; genus Rhinolophus; species Rhinolophus sinicus. The sequence continues at coordinate 62,141,792 of NC_133757.1, forward strand.
CACATGGCTAGTCTTGATCTGGCACTAATGAGATGCCTGGTGAGAAATCTGGCCTCATGTCTTTAAAACATGCATGCCTGCTCTAAGAGAAGACTAAGTTCTCTGCTCTCTATACCATTGAGGCTGGGAGGCTGGCAGTGGGGAGGCATTTTTTATTTCCTTTATCCCCCACCAGATAAAAAAAAAAAAAGATTGTGTTTATTTTTAAGTGATTAAAATGGTAATGCATTGTAAAGAAGATGTCTAACAATTCTGAAAGTAAAAAAGAAATAATTCCTGACTTTTGGTTAAGATGGCAGAATAGGTAAATTCTTTGCTTGCTTCTTCTCATGACCACATCAAAATTACAACTAAATTACAGAACAACCATCATTGAGAATTGCCTGAGGTCTAGATGAACAAAAGTCCTACAACTAAGGATACATAGAAGAGGCCATCTCCAGACAGGTAGGAGGGGCAGAGATTTGGAACAGGCTGGTCCCACACCCATGTGTGGCGGTAAAAATTTGGGAGAGTTATCTGGGCTACAGAGGATCCCATGAGGAGCGAGGGGTCCCAGCTACACAGCAGGCTCCCCAGCCCAGAGGTTCAGTGCCAGGAAAACAAGTCCCCATAATTTCTGGGTGTGAAAACCAGTGGAGATTGTGGCTGAGACGGAGGGCTGCTGGAGTTCCAGACATTCCTCTTAAATTGCCTGTACATGGACTTACTTGCTGGTGGACTCACTCGCTCTGAGTTCCAGTGCTGGGGCAGTAGCTTGAAAAGCTCCAGGGACATACTGGGAGGAAGTGAATTGTCTGGCTTATGGTGAGGGCTGGAGGGTCATCTTTCTCCCAGACAGAAGCGCTGGCAGGAGCCATTGTTCCTTTGTTGAGCCCTGCCCACAGCCAGCATGCAGACGCAGCTGGGCACAACATGTGAGTCTTTGTCAACCTGATTAACACTGTCCACAATGCCCTTGTGATTCCCTGAGACCTCACACGACCCAACTTGTAGGCCCGCCCAAGCCACTTCCAGTGGCTTCTCCATACAAAAGGCCTGTCTTGGCTCATGCTGCAGACATTCCTAAAATCTCTTAAAAGTTCACAAATTCCGAACAAGTAGTATCTTGTGTAGGCATGCCTGGTACCTCTTGCTAAGCAGCCCTAAGCCTGGCATTAGCAGCAGCCAGCCTTGGGTTACAGCCTAGCCTCTCCCAGGCACTTCTAAGCCCAGCAGAAGTGGCAACCATCTGCAGATCAGAATGTAGCTCATATCAAGTGGCCCTGGGAAGAAACCAGGCAGCAGCTAAACTTGGCCTCCAACAGAGCCCCTCCCAAGAGACCCCAGAATGAACACACCTGGTGGCCAACTTCAGATCACACCAGAACGCCACCCAACCACCTGCACAAATGACATATGCAAAGGACCAACTGGTCAGGCAGAACCCTGCTAAAGAGAATACTGCTTTGTAGAATCAGCTCATGCACAACAGCTCCTGCACTGTAGTCATGGCCAGTCCTTAGAGCCAATTAGCCTGATGGTCAATTGATATACAGACAGCAATTAAAACTCAACTACAACAGGAGGGCACACACAACACACACAAAGGACACACCTGGAGCACCTGTCTCAGGTGACCAGGGAGACTGTACCACTGGGTCCCACAGGACACCTACTACATAAAGCCACTCTACTAAGACCAGGAGACATAGCAGTTCTATCTAATACATAGAAACAAAAACAAGGAGGCAGCCAAAATTGGGAGACAAAGAAACATGTCCTAAATGAAAGAACAGAACAAATCTCCAGAAAAAGAACTAAACAAAATGGAGACAAACAATCTACCAGATGCAGAGTTAAAAACCCTGGTTATAAGAATGCTCAATGATCTCAGCAAGAACTTCAACAAAGAGATGGGAAACATAAAAATGGAGATAGATAACGTATAAAAGAACCAGTCAGAAATAAAGTATACAATAACTGAAATGAAGAATACATTAGAGGTAATCAACAATAAATTAGATGAAGCAGAGAATTGAGTCAGTGATTTGGAAGATAAGGTAGCAAAAAACACCCAATCAAAACAGCAAAAAGCAAAAAGAATTAAAAAAAAAAAGAGGATAGTTTAAGGGATCTCTGGGACAATATCAAGCATACCAACAGTCACATCATCAGGTACCAGAAGGAAATGAGAGATAGCAAGGAATTGAAACCCTATTATATTTGCAGAAATAATAATAGAAAATTTCCCTAAACTGGAAAAGGAAATAGATATACGAGTCCAAAAAATACAGAGAGTCACAAACAAGATAGACCCAAAGAGACCCACACGAAGGCACATCATAATTAAAATGCCAAAGGTTAAAGACAAAAAGAGAATCTTAAAACCAAAAAAATAAAAGCAGTTAGTTACCTACAAAGGAGCTACCGTAAGACTGTCAACTGATTTCTCAACAGAAACTTTGCAGGCCAGAAGGGACTGGCACAAAATATTCATAGTGATGAAAGAAAAAGAAGCAAGGACCTACAACCAAGATTATTCTGACCAGCAAATCTGTCATTTAGAATCGAAGGACAGATAAAGAGCTCCCCAGATAAGAAAAAGCTAAAGGAGTTCATAACCACTGAACCAGTATTACAAGAAATATTACAAAGACTTCTTTAAGAAGAAGGGAAAGGAAAGAACAATATAAATATGACTAGTAAACGGCAATAAGTATGTATCTATGAACAATTACTTTAAATGTAAATGGACTAAATGCTCCAAACAAAAAGCATAGGGTAGCTAAATGGAGAAGAAAACAATACCCTTATGTATGCTGCCTCCAAGACATTCACTTTAGATCAAAAGACACCCACAGACTGAAAGTAAAGGGGTGGAGAAAGATATTTCATGAAAATGGAAACAAACCAAAACACTGGGATAGCAATACTTATACCAGAAAAAGGAGACTTTAAAACAAGAGACAAAGAAGGATCCAGTAGTCTCACTTCTGCATATTTATTCAAAGAAACCCAAAATACTACTTTGAAGGGATAAGTGCATCCATGTTTTCATTGCAGCATTTTTTATAGTAGCCAAGGCAACCTGGGTGTTCATTAATGGATGAATGGATGAAGAAGAAGTGGTACATATATACAATGGAATATTAAGCATAAAAAAGAATGAAATCTTTCCATCTGCAACAACATAAATGGATCTAGAGGGTATTGTGCTGAGTGGAGTAACTCAGAGAAAGACAAATGCCACAATAAATAAAACAAACAAACAAAACAGATACAAACTCATAAACACAGAGAACATTTTAAAGGGTGCCAAATGAGAGGGAGGTTCGGGGACGGGTAAAAAGGGGGAAGGGATTAAGAAGTACAAATTTGTAGTTACAAAATAATCATGGGAATGTAAAATATAGCATAGGGAATATAGTCAATAATACTGTAATAACTAAACATGGTATAAGAAGAATACTAGATTTATTGGGGTGATCACTTCATAAGTTATATAAATGTCTAATCACTATGTTGTAACCTGAAACTAATATAATATTGTATGTCAACTGTAATTGAAAAATAAAAATTATTTTAAAAAATGAAGTTCATTAGGTAGAAGGAATAAAAAACTAAACAGAAATGTGAATCTCCACACACACACAAAAATGAGGGTCAATGGTTAAAATAAAGGTTAATATAAAATAAAATAAAATTCCTCAAAACTTTTAGAAGTCTGTGATAGCAATTATTACAATTAAGGTGTGTATAATTCCAAGCATTTTAAACATACGTATTTTCATTTTATATATAATATTTACTCTCCTAAACAGGATCAGACAAGTCATACTGTTTCATCCTTTGAATTTTGAACTTAATAAAGCACAACCATGAACCCACGCAGAGCTGCTGAAGCCTGCATGGTACCATTGTAAGTTGTAAATCTCCCTAGTGTCTCAGTTCTTTGCTGAAGGACATACATCATTTCTAGTTTTTTGCTACTGTAAATGTCATTTAGTAAAACTCCCCATGTGTACACATTTGTATGATTAGATCACCAGATTATTTCCTAATGTTAAACACCCAGAAGTAGAATAGTCACTCTCACCAATAAAGCATGAAATTGTGTTTACCTACATTTTAGACAACATTGGCCAATTTGCTGAACAAAACTGATAAGTCACTGCCACTATAATTGACATTTCTTTTGGAACGTGTTATTGGCCACTTTCATTTTTTGATTTTGACTTTCTTCCCCATTCTTTAATTGTTAAACATTTTAAAGTTGCTTCTACCTTTTTTGTTATTATAATTAGTATTATAGAAAGCATTTCTGCATATGAAAATCTTATTGCTTTGGAATTATTTCTTTTAGACAAATTTCTACACATGGATTTCTGGGTTAATAGAAATTACTTTTCTTGTGGTTCTTAATGTCAAATGCACTTCAGAAGGATTATGTAAGTTTATGTTTCGGGCTACTTGTGGGTATACCAGCTACTTGTGGGTATATCATCTCTTTAGCTTTACACATTATGAAAGTACAAGAAAAAAACCAACTATTTATCTCTTCTTGTTCACCTTTTCCTCCTAAAATGTTTTTTTGCATTATCTTTGCTAATTTTCTCTCCTTCATCTCCGTCATCATCCCTTTCTGAAATTTCAAGTATATATATATATATATATATATATATATATATATATATATACACATTTTTTGCTTTATATTCTGTGAGATTTCTCCCTTGTTATTTTTTAGAATGCCTAGCAAATTTGTTATCCTGGCAATTGTATCTGTAATTTCTAAGAAGTCTTTATTGTTGTCTTTTCATGATACCTTCTTCTTGCGTTAAGTATATATTTTTTCAATTTTTGTTGCTTCTTAATAGCTTTTTCATTTATCTATCTATCTATCTATCTATCTATCTATCTATCTATCTATCTATCTACTATCTATTTATATCATCTACCCTCTATCTATCGATCCTTAAATCCTTTAATTATTTTTGCTTCTGTGGAAATAGATAGCAATATCAGCGCTATTATTTGATATCAGGTTGTCCATGTCTTAAATTGTGCACTATTTGCAGGTTCCATGCCCTAGGAATAATTTTTTAGAAGGATGGTGGGAGAGAGAAATTGGTAGATCAGTGGCCACTCTATAGTTCCCATGATCCTCTCCTTTTTGGAAAATTTCATTTTTGAAACATTTGTTCCTTTTCACAGAAGCCATGATTCCTACATTAGTTAGGGTTTGCGCTTTGCCATTAATAGCAAAACACACTCAGCAGTAGCATAAACATATTCTAGTTTTGTTTTGTTTCTTCCCTCATGCACCCAGCTGCGGTTCAGAGGCTTAGGACTGTTAGGACCAAAGTGTCTGAGATTCTTGTGGCCTTTCCTAATTGGAAACAGACAATCTTGTTTTCTGAGAAGAAGGAAGATGAGACAAGGAAGAAGGTGCAGCACTTCGAGCAGGAAAACAAAACTTTCCAGAAAGCCCTTGCAGACATCTGCTTTCATCTCATTGGCCACTGAAAACAATTCTTTTTCCCAGCATCCCTATAGCTAGAGGTGATCATGACACCATGACTGTAGCAGATGCTGTTAGCTTCCGGTCTTCTGCCCGTTCTTTTTTTTTTTTTTTAATTGAGATCTATTGCTCATTCTTAAATTATTCTTACTAATAATCTTTGGATTGTTGCTTAGTCTATTTTTTCTCTTTCTAATGGACTTGTAGGCTCTTTAGGGGAGGTCAATGAATTGCCTTATTTTAAAACCCCCCTAGACTTGAGTACACAGAGACTGTTCACAGTTTATGGAATTTGGTTGGCTGCCAGTCAAGAACTTAGCAAAACATAAATACTACTTCTTGAATACTTACCATAGGCCAAGCACTTTTCCAAATGCTTCACATATATTAACACATTTCATCCTAGGTACTATTATGCTACCTATTTAACTGATGAGAAAATTGAAGCACATAGTGGTTAAGTAACTTGCCCAAAGCCACATAGCCAGAAAGTCAAAAGCAGAGAACTGGGTTTGAAGGCAGGCAGGCTGCTTTCTGGACTGGTACTCTACTGAACTAATTAAGTCATAAATGACTGTCACAATCAGATCTTAGTTATGTGATCACTTAAAGAAGTGATAAAAAGCAAAGAAAATATACAACTATTTTAAGTCTGCACTTTAAAGGGAAAGCTGACAACTACTTGAACCAGAGGAGCTAAGGAAATCTCTGAGCTGAAGACTGTATAGCCCTTATTTCTCATCAGTATAGATCAGGTTTAAAAATAACCATCTTCTTCCTCATTCGTTCTGTGTTTGTGGAAACTTCACAATGATCAAATCTGTCTTGGGACAATGGGGTGACCCTGCTGCAAATCGAGCTTCTGTGAGGAGTGCTGCCCTTGCTCTCCAGACCAGGGCTGTCCACAAGGTGCCTGGGAGTGTTGTTTGATTCTCCTTTGAAGAAATAAGTCTACTGTGTGGTCGCCATGGCGTGGCCTGGTGAGAAGACAGTGCCTGAAGGACCCAGATTCAAGCTCATTGAAACGTGTGAGACCTTTGGGAAGCCCGGTTAGCTCAGGGGGTTAGAGCACAGTGCTCATAACAACAAGGTTGCCGGTTCGATCCCCTCATGGGCCACTGTGAGCTGCACCCTCCACAACTAGGTTGAAACAACTACTTGACTTGGAGCTGATGGGTCCTGGAAAAACACACTTACAAAATTAAAAAAAAAGAAAAAAGGAAACTTGTGAGACCTCAGTTTCGACACACAGTGTATAAAATAAGGCTAGTTTGGAGTCTTTGGAAGGAACTAGTTTGTAAAATAAGCCAATTGTATGTAGACCCTGATGTGATTTGTTTGCAAACACAGTGGGGTTGGCTTTTTGACACAAAGGGGAGAGAAGTCTTTGGTCTTTGTGCACAGCAAATGTGGGAACTCCAGAAGCCCAGTTGAACTTCATGTCACTGTCCGGAGCCTTCTTGGTTCCAAAATTTTCATGTGAAATATTTCTCATTTAACAGTTAAGGAGACCTAATCAAGGCCTCAGGAGGGAATTTTAGAAATGTGTATAATGCTTCAATGCTTTTTGGACTTACAGTCCCAGGAGATCTGATTCATGGTTTTCTCTTTTACTTATCTCACCAGACCTATTCCCAGCTTCTCCAGTCAATTTCTTGTTCAAAACTCACATGTCCTCTGTTCCCAAAGTATATCAGTCAGGGTAGGCTAAATTTTGCTGCAGTGACCAATCACCTAAAAGTCTCAGTGGCTTGCCACAACAAGTTATTTCCCGCTGCTGTGAAGTCTGCTGTAGATTTAGGTGACTCTCTCAGCAGCTCTCCTTCACATTTAGCAATTCAGATGATTTCCTTCTTTTGGTCTTTCCATCTCAACACTTCTCACTGTTGCAGATGAAGAAAGAGTCAGGAGGTCAAGCATCTGTAGTTAATTGCTTTGGCCCAGAAGTGACATGTAATTTCCACTCACATATCTTTGGTAAGAACTAGTCACATATCTAGCTTCAAGGAATAGAACTTATAATCGTCTGTGGGACTGAGGTAGAGGAGAACTAAATATGAAGAACGTTAATCATGTTCACCATCTAGGCCAGATCTCTCTTCATTAGTTCAATCTGTCTCACCTGTGAGCTTCTATATTTCGGTTAGCCAGATCTGGGAGTGTGGAGTCTCAGTGAAGAAGGAATTTGGAAGCCACCAGTTCAATTTTTCCCAAGTTAGGATCCTTGGCTTCAATATTAAAGAATGACCAGCAAGCCTCTCCAGCCACTTTCAATGATGAGCTCTCATTCCCTCATGAGCCAGAAAATGTCACTGTTAAGACAGCTCAAATGGAAAACCCTGTTTTGCTCTGAAACTATCTTACTGGCTCAGCCAATTCTCAGGTCTAGTCCTCTACCCTTAAATGGAGTTGGCTCTGTCAAACCCCACTCTCCCATGGCTTTTCAAATGCCTGTGGCCATCAATATGTCTCCTTTCAGTCTGAGTTTATAGCCTCACTTTCCTTCAGCACCCTTTATGTGACCTCCAACTTCTCACTATGCTGATTACCACTCTGTGTATCATCTCTTTTTAATGTGGAGCTCAGAAGCAAGCATCATTTTGCTATCATCTGACCATTGCCAAATAACAGGTTATCACTGTTTTTTTTTTCTTTTTTTTTCTGGACTCTGCACAATTCTAGTAATGCCACCTAAGATAACATTAGTTTTCCCAGCAACCACGTCACACTCTGGGCTTATATTCCATCTGGACCTATTGGGAATTGAGGCCTAAGACTTATACCTCTTCCCTTCCAGGGTTCTGTCCAATGGTTTGTAGACAAAAAGGGATGAAAATAAAAATGAAAAGACTTTATTAGTGTTGGGCATGCGTCCCAAGATTGACAAAACACAGACATCTTTGATCTAAACCAGAATAGAGAACTCATTTTGGTTCTCTCAGGCTGAATGGTGACCTCAGCTCTCTTTCTCTCTCCTGTATTGAAGACAACTGGGAAATAGTGCAAGCCTGTCTTAACTCACTCATTAATTTAAGAAAAAGAAGCTGGAACACACAGGTACACACACACACACACACACACACACACACACACACACACACACATAGCACGATGGCCAGTGTGGCTATATCAGACAAGTCCTGGGCCCTGACCATCTATGATCAGATAGGAGACAAGGAAAAATGAAAAGTCTGGGATCCTTTACTGGCCACGGTCCAGGTTGTGAAAAAAATGGGTAAAAGACACAGAGTGGCCCACTAGTCAAAGGCCTTCAGTAAATATACGCTATTTCATCTTGGCCTCAGACCATTTCCCAATCTAACAGGATCCTTGTGAATCATGATTTTGTGATCCATCAGACTATCCACCCCACCTTGGTTTTGTTTGCTTCTGTTTTACTCAAGTTATTTAGCAGGAGTTACAGAGAAGTGAGACACATATCTTAATATTTCTAACCAGGTTGATACTCCTTGAGTGTCATTTTAGCTATGAATGTCATGTAAGGCAAGGGTTAAAAGAAATAGTCTTTGCACGTGTTCTGCTAAATTTAATAGAGAAGCCCACCCTAAAAGGAAATGAAGTTGGTTTGTCACGGCTTGTTCTTGGTGAGCCCATGTTGGCCACCTCCTTTCACAGGCATGCCACTGTTCCTATTTAATGATTCCACTTAGAAACTTTCTAAGAAGCAGTGTCTTGTCCTTGAGAACCTAACATTTTCTTCTTTATGAACACCAGGTCAATATCCATCTACCTCTCCACTAGGCTGATAGATTCTTTAAAATACAAGGGGCTTTTGTGTAAGGAGAAGAGTACCTATACTTGTATGTCTTAGACTTAATAAAAAGCTTATTTATCTTAAGATTTTAACAGGCAATAAATATTTTCATATATTAGCAATCAATATTTTTCTTTGTACATTTCTAATATAATATTTCACAATTCTAAGATGTTTAAAATGTCTTAATATGTATACATTATTACCTATTTAATCAAACTTTCTATATATCTAATTAAAAGCACAAGTCAAATATATAAGATTCTCTTTAAAATCTTAAATGCCTCGTAGTGGAAGCTTACGTATTTTCCCATAGCTGAGTCCCTTCTCTGCCTATACATACGAAAAGGTTTCGTGGCCATTGCAATTTGGCATGGACCTTCAGCCGATTCTGGCTAATGAGCTAGAGCAGAAGTTAAATGTCCTTACTTTGGGCCAAAACACTACATTGCCAGAACAAGACTCTCCAATGCCTTTTTGTCCTGTCTCAATGTATTAGTTATCTATAGCTACATAATAAATTACCCTCAAAACTTAGTGGCTTAAAACAATTAGCATTTATTATCTCACAGTTTCTGTGGGTCAGGAATTCAGAAACCATTTAGCTGGGTAGTCCTAGCTCTGGGCCTCTCCTAAGGTTACAGTCAAGATGGCGGCCAGGGCTGCGGTCATCTGAAGGCCTGACTGAGGTTGGAGGATTTGCTCATGTGATGGCCCACTCACCTTGTTGTTGATATGAGGCCTCAATTCCTCATTGATTGTTAGAAGGAGACCTCAGCTCCTTGTTATGTGGACCCCTCCACAGGACTGCTTGAATGGCCTCACAACATGGCAGCTGGCTTCCCCAGAATAAGTTATCAAAGATAAAATAGGGAAGAAGTTACACTGCCTTTTATGATCTGGTCTCAGATATGGTATGTCATTACTATGGTAACAGTCTATTCATTAAAAGCAAGTCATTAAGTAGAATCCACACTTCTAAAGGGAGGAGAATTAGTTTCTACTAGTATTTTAAGGGAAAGTATAAAAGAATTTGTGGACACATTTTAAAACCCCCGCCAGTTGGAATTATGAATTCCCTGGATTTAAAATAAAATTTTATCTTTACTTTTAGTATTCCCAGGTTTCATTTTTCACATACGCATAGGGTTTCAGTAATTCTATTGAATGCTAATAATCTTAGCAGACTCCAAACAACACGCATGCATCCCATTTCAGATTCTGATCTAGGACAAGTTTGTACAGTCTAAAGTGATCCAAACCAATTCACTGGCTGAGTTCCTTTTGATAATGAAGTTGTAGTTGTTATATCCGGACTTTTAAGTCCCTGCCTTTCAAAATCGAAATTCAAAGATTTAATTTTTTGAAACTTGGTGTCTTTCCCAGAAATGATGTATTTCTAAAAGTTTCTTATGGCTGGCAATACCTAAACTATTGTCCTGTCATTATGATAAATTGGCCGAGTCTATAAATATTAATTGGAAACTTATGCATGCCTTATCAATATTGCATTCTAATTAGTAGGGTCATCTCAAGGTTCCATCTACAAGGAGATGAGAGATGGAGTGCGTGCAATGTCTGGCTAATTAATCATCCTGGAACGCGGTGGGGCACGCTGTGTAATTGGTTGCTGTGCAGGACCACAAGAGACATCAACTGTGTAATTTTCCCTCCACCTGCTTAGTACATGATACAGTTCCTATGTCTGAGGGATTATTTTAGTTTACATATAGTTCCCTCTGTTTATTCTTTCTTATTTACAGAAATACAACTCTATACTTTGTAAATAGACATATGCTTCACTGAAAAAAAATACAAACATACTCTTCCAATTATTAAAAGCAATAAAATTAAACACATACTAACATATGCATTTTTCTTTTGCACTCATTATATTAACATTTCTCTTTTAAATATTGTTATGAATTCATGATCTGCCTCAAAATCAACTTGTTTCAAGTAACCTTCATTGTTATTATTTTTTTCAAGCTCAGCTTGGTTGATGGGATCTTTTCGAAATGGATCCTTTGTCCTTTCAACAGTAACTTTACTGTCATTTTTTGAAAGCAATCTTATTTATCATCATTAACAATATTTTCCATACTCATTAATACTTTTCTTACCCTAAGATCTGAGAACAAGAGTCCTTATGCCTTTTGGTGGAAAATAGTATTGAAGACCCAAATCTGGACCCAAGGGCACATAGGGACAGTGAGAGGCCCTGCAGCTGCCTGGCCTGTATCCTTTCTCACCTTCCGCCTTAGGAGAACTCTGCATTCAGGTTGGCAACTAGGCATATTCGCCGTCATGAGCCCTTGCAGCTGAAGATGGCCTGGTCTGGGCTACCATCCTCTCTTGTCTGGTCTATTGCACTAGACTCCTACTTCCTACCTGCTTCCCTAACCTGTTTTTCTGTGAACATACAGAGTAATTCTCTCACAATGCAAGCCAGGTCATTTGGCTCTTCTGCCAAGACTCTCCAATGGCCTCTACCTTATAAAGTCAGAGATACATATCAGAGAGTCATTACCTGTCCAACCTTCTCTTCTATCATCTTCTCTCTTGCCCACTTTCCTCCAGAACAACGGGTTTCTTTGCTGCTGGTCTTTGACAGCCCAGGATGTTCCTGCCACAGGACTTCTGCACTAGCAATCCCTCTGAAGGGAACTGCTGAAATGCTCTTCTCCCAGGGTCTCCCTAGCTGACCACTCTCTGTAGAAAGGCCTTCCCCATTCACCCTCCTCTCCTCCCCCCTGGCCTGCTGTTTGTTCTTATAAAACACATCCCCATTTGTTTATTGCTGCTTCTCCCAGGTAGATGCTGAGCCTCAAGATGATAAGGGCATGTCTGTTTTGTTCCCTGTCCCGTCCCCGACTCTGAGGACAAATAAAACCCAATGCACAGTAGGTTTTTTATAAATATTTGTTGAATGAATGAATAAATAAGCAGATGAGTAAAGCTGTGGCTCTCCGCGTTTGTATATTTGAGGCATGCTTTGAATTTTCAGCAACACACAGAGTGATTCTCTTATAAGTAATCCAGGTTGTATTGCTCTTCTGCCAAAACTACTATGGCCTGCATTTCTACTGAGTCAGAGCAACATCCATAGAGAGCACCTGAGTGTTGAAAGCATGCCTCCAACATAAACAGGAATTAGATGAAGCCTAATGGTCCCCCACATATCCACTTCATTGCTCTGCAGCAAAGCAGCAGTGTGTAGGGCAAACCTTTCTGTGCTCTGTGGGATTCACTCCTGAGACGTGGTTCTCCATACTACAACAAGCATGGTGCCAGCGGATTCCTCCAGGCCTCACATCTGGTACTCACAGCACTCTCTACCTTGCCCTGGTTCTCCGTGTGCCGGTCCTGAGAGCTCTGGCCCCTCAACATGGAGCCACCCACATGGCAAATGACTATAGGCAGTGCTCGTCCTTTTGCTTTGCTGCCCAGGACTCCTGTAAAGTCCAGGGAGCACAGCACGACCAGAGTGTACAAGTGAGAATGAGCTCGGCTTGGTACTTTCATTAATTTTGTCCCATAACTATTGGTGAGGACTGGTAAGTTCAGCTTAGTATTAGGAAGAGCTGCCCAATGAAGACTCTTACTGGAATAGGAGATTTTAGGAGGCAGTGAGTTCCCCATCTAAGCAGGTATTCAAGTATAAGCAGACGGGTGGGTTACCAGGGCTGCTGGAAGAAGGTGTACCAAGAGCAGGCCAGGCTGGGTGCTCAGTCAGCTTCCTGGATGCTGCTTCCTGGGCTCACTCCTTTGTACTGTATTGGCTGGGTTAAATGGCCGTGCTGACCCTGAGAAAGCCCAGAAAAGCCAAGGACCTGCCTGATTACCATGGGCACACTCATCAATGAGAGATATCCTCCTGCCTTCAGCAGGCTAACTTGCTGACAACCATAGGATGGAGCGGAGGGAAGCGAGAGCAATGTACCTCTTCATCACATTACATCAGCATCACAGGGTGCATTAAAGGTTAGGCTGCTCTCCAGACCCGTGAAATGAGTTTGATCTTTCTGTTGTTTCTCAAGAATGCCCCTCCGCCCCCACCGTTGCTTATTCTAGAGGATTGATATTTAAAAGTTATTTTTGGCATTTGTTGATATACATTCCTTCCAGATGTTACCCGAAGGTCCCAGACCAATTTAAATGACATTGAAAGCTCAAATAAGTCATATGGCTTTGAAAAGAGACTAAATTGGTGGTGAGTCTACCCTGTGTCTTGAACAGGGTTTTATTTGCTAAAGGCAGCAAAGGCAGCTTTAGCCTGTCCTCAGCTCTCTACTGGCCAAAAATATTATTTACATTTAAAGGAAAATAATCAACTGCCTTTTTTGGTGTTCACACTGATTGCCCCTCCGTGTGGGCTGAGGTCAGCCAGTCCTGGTTTCAGCTAACCTGAACATCCCTAACCTGGTTTCATCTCCAATTAAAGAGACAGGACCAATTGCGGTTTTCATTTCTTTAAAATTGTTCAATAAACAAACACATATTTCAATATCCAACATTCTATTTATTCTGAGATATTGTTCTCTGTGCCTTCTTCATGTTATGTGCCTTTAACAAAATTATCTCCACCCCTCTTTTTAAAATCTGACATTCATTCCAATTGGATGGGATGGAGATCCTGAGTTGAAAAACAGTATTTCTTTGAGCTTGTCCAAATCCCTACAGAAATGAACGAAGTGGAACCTGGGAGTTCTTGGCTGGAGGGAATTTGCTGATGGAGATTAGGACCTAATGTTCTTCTTTCAGTTTTCAAGCTTAGAGCAAGAAAAAGTCTGTTTCTAGAAACGACCCTGTATAAAGGTGGAAAAAATTATTATTATTGTTATTATTATTTTTTGGTCACAGGGCCTGAGATGTCACATGTTAAATATGCACAAGGCTCTGTGCTCGCAAAGGACTTGTGGTAGCACAGTTGTGGAGCCCGAATCAGCCCCACTGCACAAGCCTGTCGGTGCTGGACTTCCTCCCTGTGCTGACAACCTCATTTTGGAGAGTGACGGTCGGGGGTGGGGGGTGGGGGAAAATTCTGCAGTGGGAGAGAGAGGAAAATTTCAATTGAGTATTTATATTTCAATTTCTCTGCTATCCATTTTGTGGCAGGTTGTATTTTCCAAAGAAGGGTGCAATGACGTCATCCGTCCTGCGTGCTGGTCTACAATGTGAAGTTGCCATCCTCACATGGAACCTCACCGGTGGGGTCCCTGTCTCCTCTTCTTGAATCTCATGGGCTTATGAAAAAAAAAAGATAGGGGAAAACAAATAATGCAGTCTCCTCCTTATCCACTGGAACACCAGTGCTGGAGGCCTGAGCTGCCGGGTGGGAAGTCTGACTATCTTGAGGACACCACCAGGTGAGGAAGCCCAGGTGACATAAAGAGATCACATGTAGGAGCTGAAGGAAGGGGTCTTCAGATGAGTCCAGCCTCCTCCTGTCTTCAGGTCACCCCATCCATCCTGGGCTTCGCAGCAGAGGTCACAGACCACATGGAGAAGAGACAAGCCATCCCAGTGCGTTGTGGCTGAATTCCCCACCCCCAGCAGCCATGAGTATAATAAAATAATTGTGTACTATGACATCTGTGAGGGTTTGTTACCCCGCAAAGATGACTGGCACACCTTGCTGAATTCAGACAAGCAGCATACCCTGAACACCACCTTGTGCTAGGGGGGCCCATGTGGACTGTGGCACGGCCCCTGCCAATCTAGCAGGGCCCAGACACATGCACAGCTGTGGAAGGATGACACTTGAGGTAGAACCCAGTACTGTGACAGCACAGGTCTCCGGTGGGGGTGGGGGGAGGTAGAGAGGGAAGCGGGTAGGAGACCATGTGATGGGGAGAATCCAAAAAGACATCTGAAGAAGACAACACTGAGTTGGTTGTGAGTAGGATTTGGTCAGCAGAAGAAAATGAAACAGTTCTAGGTGGGAGACATAGCCCACTCATAGGTACTAAATCATGGGAAGACTTGGGATGGAGAGGGAATTGACATTTCCCTGCTCTGGAGTTCTTAGCGTACGTAGGGAGAAGTGAATACAGCATTGCACAAAAACAGATATCAAAAGGCCTGGGTACCAGGTTGAGGAGGTGAGACTCTGCAGTGGGGCATTGCAGAGGATAAGAGGGAGGGAGAAAAGTGTGCCCTGCACTTCCCCATGGAAGACTAAGTGTTGGGGAATAGAGCCAATGCCCCAGCCCATTCTCTGCCTCTTTATGGCCACGACATGCCAAGAACCTCTGGCCAGGCTCTGGGAAAGAATCCTGCAGCCTGGACTAACCGACTGACCTCCTGGCTCCAGCCACCCTGGGTTTGGGGTCCTCTGGGGGTGGCACCATTTCCTCCTCAGTATGGACGCATCCTCCTCTCACAAGAGCCTTCCCAATTGGGTTACTTCCCCAAGGTAACTCAGGGCTGGTGTCTGGGGCTGCTCAACAAAAAGTCCCATGACGTCCCTGACCCTAGAAACCTGCTGGGCTCTGCTGCCTTCCACACTCTAAATGGTAAGCCTGGGCCAGCCTCAAGCAAAGGCCCTGCACAGCCTCTCTGCAGAGCTGTCAGGGGCTGGGGCCTCCCTGCCTTTCAACAGAAGCCAGGGCCTCCTTCAGCGAACAGAGTTGTACTGAAAGCTCCGTGTGTTGGGGCCACATTGCTTTGAACTCTAGGGCAACTCCAAGAGTTCAAAGTGCCATTTACCCGAATGCCTGACCCATGCATTCATGTGAGAAATTGAGCATAATGGCTGATTTACATTTATGGAGAGGTTGTAAGTAAACTCACATTTATGGGCAAGCCCTCTGTGTTGGATCCTGGGCTGAGATTTTCTCAGCTACAAATGCTGGGCTATAAGCCCGGAACCTCAATAAACTCAGTTCCCTGGAGTCACTCACTGGGTAGGGCCTGAGGTTGACTTGAGATGTAGCATGTAAAACATTGGGTATATAACTGGCACTCGACAGAGAACAATAAATACCATTGTTTCTGTTACCCACATCACCCAAGTCAACTTCACAAGCATTGCCATCTCCATTTCATACATTAGCCTGCAGAGGCTGAGACTGGGCCTGGGGCCACACAACTGTGAGTGCTTGAGCTGGAATTCAAACCCAGGCTGATCTCTAGGCTGGGCCCCTTCTGGTTCCCATAGGCCAGTCCGCCTGAGTGCAGTCAGCCCTTGGCTTCTGCCTGGACCCCTGTGGCAACTGCTGGTGAGATCTTTCTCCAACCCACTTTCTGTTCTGCAGCTACAAAGACTGGCTAAACCAGCGCCCTTACCACGTCACACTTCCTGGGTTGAGATTGAGTCCTTTTACCGAGAGCCATCACATCCTTAGAGAAAGGAGAGTGGTGGTGGCAGGGGCTCGAAGGAGGGGCAGAGAGAGCACAACTGTAATGGGTGCTAAGTTTTAGTTTGGTATGCTGGAAAATTCTGGAGCTGGATGGTGGGGATGGTCAAGCAAGGATGTGAATGCATTCAATGCCATTGACCTGCATAAGTAAAAATGGTTAAAATGGTCGGTTTTATGTTATGTATATTTTGCCACACACAAAAAAGCATGCCTCCCTTAAAGGAGGAGTGCCAAACTCCTTAACTTGGCACATACAACCTTTACAAAGGTCATGTAGTTGGGCTTCGGCACCCCTTCTAGTCTTGTGCATCTGTCTGTCTGTCAGTCTGTCAGCACCGCCAGTCTCCCCTTTACCCCCTGGCACTGCACTCTCTTGGGCTTCTTCAGACACACACAGCACATCACCCATTTCTCCTGCTTTTCTTAACTCAGGCTGTTCCTCTGCTGGGACTCTTGTTAACACCCCCTTCCTTGACTTCTCCCAGAATGCTTGGCTCAGGCAGGACCTTAGCAAAGAAGACTTTCCTCGCCAGGCCTCAGGTCCTATCTGCACTCTGGGCTCTGAAATGTTTGGGGCCCACCCCATGAAGAATTATAATGATCTCCCCACTAAAGTGGAACTGTCCCCAAATCCTCCTAGTGTTCCAGTTCCTTGAACCAGGGGTTGGCCTGATGTCCAGCAGGGCAAGCCAGGAAACGACCTGAGTGACAGCCAGCAGGGCAGTGGGCCTGGGCTGATGCCTGGAGACCTTCTCAGGAGCAGAGGTCTCAGACAGATGGGACCACTCTAGTGAGGATGATGACTTCCTCTGGGCAGTGACACCACCTGGGGGCGAGTGGGCAGGGCTCCCAGGACAGAAGAAGTATGACGGACCACAGGGGAGAACTGGAGGAGGGAGCAATGGAGGAAGCTGGTGAGTTGTGCCCACCCCTGCCCTGTAGGACTGGGTGGCTGAGGTGTGATCTAACACCCTGCCCAGGCAGGCCCGAGCCCACAAAGCTGGTGTCTGCAGGGACCCAGAGCTGAGTGGTGACTGACTTGCCAAGTAGCTAGTACAGGATCCTTCCCAGCTTCTATCTTCCCACAGCAAATCTCGTTGGGGTCAATGCAGAGGTGATTGAGAACATGAATCAGGAGACAGCCTGCCCACATTGGAATTTCAGCTCTGCCTCTAACTAGCTGTGTGACCTTGAGCAGCTTGCTTACCCTCTCTGTACCTCAGCTTCCCCCACAATAAAGTGGAATAATAATAATAATACCTAAATCCTAGTGTCGTACCATGCCAAACCCATGGAAAACGCTATGTAGATTTTAGCTGTTAGAATTCTGACTCTGTTCCTAGCATCTCCCCAGAGGCTGGTGGGGAGAGTTTTGAATTACCAGTCAGTAGATGACCCAGCTGAAGAGGTCATGTGATTTGCCATGTTGGGGACAAAGCCAGGTCATTGTCTCCTTACGACAGCCCACTTGATTTTCCAAGGTGCAAGTGACAGAGGGGTCTCGAGCCTCGGCTTTGCAGGCAGCTTTCCTGCCTGCGCACAGCAACCATCCTACGACCAGGGAGGGTTTGGGGATCTAGGCCTGGCAGAGGGCTGGTGTTTGGGGTCAGCAGACGTCACCCTCCCCTCTCTGAGCTGGCTGGCCTGAGCCGTGCTTGGGGAGGTAGGCCCACTTATAGCCCGAAGATAAACATATTAACTGAACTTTCCATCTGTCATTTCAGAGAGTCATTTACTGCCTAGCTGTGGTTGGAAAAATTAAGTCCTTGTAATTCAGAGTCAACATTTCTCGCGGAATCATGTTAGACGAGTTGGCGGAGTTTGAAGCCTCTCAGCAGAGCCGCCTGCAATCAAAACAAGTTTGCCGTGGCACATCGTCAGCTCCCTTGCCCGAGACCCGGACGGCTGTCCTGTGCTGGGCACCGGGTGCTGCAGGCCGCAGGGCGGACCTGGGCACTTAGGCAGTGGGCCATGGGGGCTGGGAGGGGCGGGGGCAGCAGGGCTGGAATTGGCTGTGGAAGGAGGTGCAGAGGAGGAGCTCCAGCCTCCTTGGGCCTTCCCCTTTCTGCTTCACGCAAAACAAATCTTCCCCTGTGGGTTGGAGAGCTGGGTCTAACAAAGTATCACAGATTGGGGGCTTAAACAACAGACATTTATTGTCTCACAGTTCTGGAAGCCGGAAGTCCAAGGTCAAGGTGTCCACTGAAGGGTTTCTTCTGAGGCCTCTCTCTTTATCTTGCAGATGGCCGTCTTTTCCGTGTGTGTGTGTGTGTGTCCTGATGTCCCCTTCTCATAAGGACACCAGTCATGTTGGATGAGCACCCAAACCTAATGACCTTTACTTTACCTTAATTACTGCTTTAAAAGCCTTGTCTCTAAATAAAGTCACATTCTGAGGTCCTGAGGATTAAGGTTTCAACATATGGATTTTAGGGGATCGTAACCCCCTGTAAAATGTGCATTCCAGATTAGTTCATTCTCCCTCTAACCAGGAGAAATGGGGTTTGTTGGTTACATTTTTCAGAGGTGGAAACCGAGTCTCTGAGAAGGCAGGTGGTCGACGCAGAGGCAGGGCTTCATGTCCTCCAGTTTGTCATCACAGCATAGCTGTGTCGACCCCACAGCCCTAAGGAGGCACATGGCAGGCATCGCACGGGCTTCTTAACGTCTCCAAAGGCTGCCATGAAGAATGACTGGGTGGCTGGCTTCAGCTTAAGGCAGAGCTACCCTAACAGTGAGTGAAATGAAGGCCCTGGGTATCAAGCCCTCTTCCCCTGGACGGTAAGCTAAGGCCCCTGCTTGGGTTGAGGTATTGTCTTCAGTAACAGACTCTTCAAATACATATTCTACCCTGAGAGACCCACAGATTTAGTTTTCAAAAGGTGGTTAAAATCACAGCAGGCAAGAAGGCCAAGCCCTAGATCTCAGACAGCACAATGAGTACTTTTAGGACTAGCCCAACTTCCTCAGTTTGAGGCAGGGAAACTGAGGCTCTGAGTACAGCCCTGACTTATCAGACCTGGCCTGTGGCTCAGTCTCTGGGTTTGACTCAGCTATGTGACTGGGGAGGGCCCAACAGTACAAGGTAGGCTAGAAAGCCACCTTCTCTAGGGGATGTCACTCCATCCTGTACCCACCGCTGTCTGTGGAACTAGAGACAGGCTCAGAGAAGTTTAGTGATTATCGCAGAACAACAGCCACAGTAAAAAGGCAGGACTGGAACCCAAGGCCACCAGCTCCAACCCCAATACAGTCCCTGGGACTCAAAGTTTCCTTTCACACCGGTTCCCAGTTGCTAGAAAAGTGGGGTCAAGGACAACACCTCTGAGCGATGGCCCATGCAGCCTTCTGGACAGAGTCTGTTTCCAAAGAGGGGGGCAGTTCTCTTGTACCCCTCATGTCGTCAGCTGTCAGCCAAGGGCCCACATGCAGCTGCTATCGCTTCCCTGTCTCCACTCCATTGCCCTCTACTTCCCCTGACTGGTGAGAAGAAAGTATTAGTGTGCCTGCCCCAGGGGTGTGAGGTCTGCTGGCCCTCTGTGTGTGGCATTGCCCTGCCCCATGGGTCCTGTCCTTCCCCAGGGCTGCCCTCGCCCTCCGCATGTTTCCTTAGGAAGCTACACAGAGAAAGAAAGGCAGTACCTGCAAATTGGCAGTGTGTCTCCTGCGGCTTCCATTCTCTGCTCAGGGATGCAGGTCCCTTCTGACCAGGGGCCTGGACTGCAAGAACCAAGAGCTCAGAGTAAAACGTGGCTCTTCACCCTATCCAGGACAGCTTACTGTGCCCTGCTTGGGGGCTCCCTCGAGCTGTGCACTGAATCCTATCAGCACAGAGGAGCACACCCTGCTGTGGGCAGACTTGGGAGACTTCTGCCCCCGGGCGTGTATGCCTTTTATAATTTTCTCCCCTTGAATGTGGACAGGACCCATGAAGATGATGCCAGGTATGACTAAGGTCCCTAATAGGTTGACTTTAATGTCATAAAAAGGGAGATTACCTTGTGTGGGCCTGATTGTACCAGGTGAGCCTTTAAGGAGATGACGCAGCAGCCCTCCCACTGGCCTGGAAGGAAGCAAAGAGCCATTCCCATGTGGAGGCCATGTCCACGTGGAGGAACTGTGTGGTCTCTAGGACTGAGAGTAGACTCCAGCTCATGGCCCCCAAGGAAACAGGAACCTCAGTGCCACAAACCCAAGGCCCTGAATTCTGTCAATGACTTGAATGCGTCCCAGACAAGAATGCAGCCGGCTGACACTGTGATTTCAGCCAGGTGACCCTGGGCACAGGATCCCAACAAGCTGGACTCTTAACCCTGGGAAACTATGAGATGAGACTTCTCTGTTGTTTTAAGTCTCTAAGCTTGTGGTAATTTATTACACAGCACTCAAAAGCTAACGAATCTGCTTCCAGCCTTCTCTTATCGATAGCTCTCTCCGAGCCTATGAAGCAAGGATTGAGCTTAGCCTGGCACCTCAGTGGACAGGGACATATCTCAGTTTAATCAACTTTGATAGGAAAAAATTAACCATCACACTTACAGCACAAAGTTGGAAAATGGTTATGGGACAGAGGTGGGAGCAATGAGAGAGAGAGATAGAGGGACAGAGGGACAGAGGGACAACAGGACAGAAGGACAGAGGGACAGCAGGACAGCGGGACAGGCTCCTCTCGTTTTCCCTAGTAGCTCCTGTACTTTTGTTACAGGAAACACTGTCATCTTGCTTCTGTTTTGCTTATTCATTTATTTTCAAACCCCTTTATTCTAATAGTGCCAACAATGAAACAAAGCTCAGTGAATTAATCTTCACAACCTCTGATTAGGACTCTTTCTTCCAGGGAATGGAACATTCCTATAGACAAAGAGTTAGCACTGCAAGTAGAGCACGCTGTGCCTGAGAGCACATCTGGGCGTGGACCCTGCAGCTGTGTCACTCATGGACCATAGGCTGTGTGGGTATAAAACCGCAGCCCACTCTGTAAAGTGTCCAAGGATGAATCATTTTATAGAAGGTAAATATCTCCATTTTGCAGCTGAAAAAAGAAAAAAAGGAGGAGGAAGTCATTGGATTCTGGGACTGAATGTCTGGTGGTGCTTTTCTCAAGTGATAGTCAAACTAGGAGGGGTGAGCTTGAGCCATCAGCTCCAAGAAACCTTCCCAAGGGATCTCATTGTGGCACTTGGGCTCATGGAAGGCCCTTGTGGTGGCCAGTGGTGCTGCTCAGAGGCAGTTGGTCTCTTCTCTTCCCCAGCACCGAGAAGGTTGACTGCTGCAGGAGAGAGGGCCACAGGATTAGTTTTATATCACAAGGTGTGAGTGGAAGTGGTGTGGTTACTTCTGGGATGGAGCATTTAATTGTGGCGAGCAATGTTCACACTTCCTACCCATCTGCAATCTGCACTCTAAGTGGTGGAGGCTGTCAGCCTGCATTCTGAGAGAAGACAGTGAGGAGCAGAGTACCCAGTTGACCCACTATGGACACATAACTCTGATTGTTGCTGCAGCACAGCCTCACCCATATTGACTGATGGAGCCTGTCAGGGCTATGTAGTACACACATCCATCCCTACTGCCCAGGTGTCTGGCTGACATGGTGGAATGACCGGAACCATGTAGCAGGGCAAACTTATAGAGGATTATCTGGAGTGAGGGTGTCTGGGACAGCTAGGTTTTCTGGTTAATAGAAGAATATCAAAATTTATTAGAATTCAGAAGGCATGGGATTTTACTTTTTTTACTAGTATACAGATGCAAGCATACCATATATGAATTCTGTTTCCCACTTTTTTTTTAACCGATTTAAGTGTTTCTTCATGTTGTGATAGAATTTGAAATCATCATTTTTAATGACTGAATAAATATTTCAGAATGGATTATGAAAGAACTTACTTAAGCACCATCCCCTGTGATGGGACATTTAGAGTTTTTGCAATTTTACACTAGCATAAGTACCACTGCAATAAACATCTTTGTGCATAAAGCTTGTTTTCTGTTTACTAGTATTTACTTTGGCTAAGTTCCCAGAAGTGGAATACCTGAGCAGAAATGTCATAAAACCTTACCTTTATTCAAACATTCATTTGAAAACTGAAGCATTCATCCATACTGATGCCACAGGATGGCCAGTTGGTGAAAATAACACACTCTTTCATTAATGATGAAAATGGAGTCAGGCCTTGGCCATGATCCTCCCTGCTGGTTATCAATCTCCAGGCCTACGATGATGTGGGCCAAGCCCCACGTGGCAAGTCAGCCTGGGGGGTCCGACCAAGAAATGGGCACCCAGCGTCCTGAGCTCACTACTCTGTGGCTCTAGCCCAAGTCACAAAATTTCTGAGGGCCCACCACCATCCCCTCTAGGCATCTTTATTCTGTTCAGGTATCTCCTGAGAACTCACCACAGCCCTCCTCTTCCACCTTGTGGATCCCATACCCTCTGCAGTTCCAGAGCCAACATCTTTCCAGACCCCTGGTCCCAGCCATTGTTTCTCTCTCCAGGTGGCAGTGCCTGCAGATCACTGGGGTCTCACAGGTTGGATTTGGGAAAGGGTACTCTCTACCCATGTACATAAAGCATCTTGACTGGGCTATGTACCAGGGCCCCTGGGGCCCACTATTTCCCTACAAGCTCACCTAGTCCCTTCCTCTAACCCATGGGCCTGGCTTATACCCCTGAGGATCTGAGAGACACCTAAATGGCTTTTCACAGTATTGTATTCAAAACTATCCTCTCCTTCCATCCTCATGCTCAACTTATACTCTCAGCCAAATGTTAGCCAAGCTCCTCTGAGCTCCTGCGTGGACTAGGCCTCATCCTTGGCAAGCCAAGTTCTAGCAAAGAATTCTCTTAGCCAGTTTATCAAGAATCCCCCCCACCCTTGATATCCAGTCAAGCTCCTCTTTCCTCACCCCTGATACTCAAACAAGTTCCTCTATGTAATTTTCTATCCTCTCTCTTACCCTGCCCTCTGGCTATAAATCCCCACTTGTCCCTATTTGTATTTGACTTGAGTTCTCTCCCTATTGCAATAATCTTGAATAAAGTCTTCCTTGCCCTCTTTTACAAGTGCCAGAATCATTTCTCTGTTACAGGAGACTTTTTTTCCCCATTCAGAATGTCTCCTTATGAGAGAAGTTAGCCCTGGGGAATGGCTGCCAGCCACACGCACCAGGTATGTCTCTCCCACAAATGACACCAGAATTGCTCCAAAGCCAACACCAGCCAGCTCCCCATGCTTGTTGCCTGGGCAAGCACCAGTCTGGTACTCCAACCATCATATAGACACACAGATCTCTTGATGGTTCAAACCCTTTCTGACTCAAAGAAACTTTAATATGATTCAGGATGTCTCTGCTGTGAAATTTCTGTGCCATTTATTTTCAGCAGTTGGAGGGGAGGGAAACTCTGGTAAAAGGATGTTCTGAGTGGAGAACTGAGAGACCCACACTCCTTTTGCCCGGCATCCCATCCTCAACCTTCACCTCACAGCATTTCCTTTAAGCCAGTTCATTTATTCACTCTACACATTTATTAAGGTGTTCCTATATCACCTTGTCTTATATTATTGATGAGGACTTGATATCTTCAGAGTTTTCATTCTTCACTTTTAGTTTCATTGCACTTATTCAGCAAAGACTTTTGAGCAGCTGAGCATCCATGAGGGTTTTGGGGACACCACTATGAGGCATAAGGTGAATTGGGTTCTGCCCTCATGCAGCTCCAAGTATCAGAGAGAAGTCTGCACAGAGAAGAGATCTCATGCCGGCAGGGATGATGTCTGGCCTTAATGGCAAAGACCTGGTCCCAGAGCAGAAAGTGAAGTAATTAGACAATTGTGCCTTTGCATCTATCTGATACCAGATATTTAGAGTAGAATAATTGAGATAATTTGCAAGGTGTGATAAACAATAAATTCCTAATAAAGTCCTCACTCCCTGACCTGCTCTTCTTTTCTTCCCTCCTTTCTTCCTTTCCTCCCTCCCACCCTTCCTTCCTCCCTCCCTCCCTCCCTCCCTCCCTCCCTCCCTCCCTCCCTCCCTCCCTTCCTAGAATCTTCACAGAAGATTTTTGAGGCCATTTGACTCTGGCCATGTGCAAATTCCTCTTCTCAGTACCCTGACAGGAAGGTAGGGTCGCAGATACCCCAGTGGAAGTTGAGAGGAGGCAGCCATTATCCAGAATCTTCTAGTGGGAATTGCCTTTGGGGCTGGTCATTCTCTACCATTCACCCCCAGTGCCATGATGAAGAGACACTTGCCTCACTTCCCTTCCTTGTGGCCCTTGAACTCAGTGACAATGTGGCTGGAGTGTCAGGCAGATGTCTCTCCCTTACCAGCCAGCGCCAATGTCCAATCTTCTATTATTTACTTAACATTTTCATTAAGTTTATTCACTCATATTGCCTAAATAAATAAAATTTTAAAAGGAAACTTTATATTACAAGTATAAATATAGAATTTTTAATACCAGCCATAAATGGAAGGGAACTATATTAAAAAGACAATGAAAATAAAAGCAATTTATTAAATTCTGGCAAGATACTATTTTGCCAAGTTTCTCAGACTGAAACTATTCTCTTTGTTAAAAAGGGAAATTATCATGTGTTAGAACAGTGTTACAGACATGATTTTATGGACTGAAATAAAATTGGAAAGAGAATAACTTCACATTACCAAATCCAGTGTTATTTTATTCATTTGTTCATTAAATTTTATTGGGTGCCTGAGTGGATGGTCCATGGGACTAAGAATACAGCATTAAATATAAGGTAAATGAAGTGTCTTCTCTTGTAAAGCTTATTATCTAACAGGGAAGATGGATAAGAAACAAGTAAATAAAAAAAAAATCTAATTCTAGGAAGAAAATATAGCGAAGAAAGAGAATAGAGAGAAGAGTGTGTATTTTAAGCAGGGGTATGTTTTGTAGCAGGGGAAGGTGATGAATCAAAGTTATGATTTGAACACATTGAGTATTGGATATATTAACTTCAAACAGATCTTTGAATGGTGATTTGAACTAAGACAGTGTGGAGAGGGTAGAGCTGAAATGATCCATGTAAGGATATTAATTGCATCAATGGTCTTTGAAATTACAGGACTGGATATGATTACCGAGGGGGTAAGTGGTCATAGAGGCCTGAGCCCTCAGTGCATCTATGGGTTAGGAAGAAGAGGAGTCCAAGATAGGGTAATGAAGGAAGGCAGCCAGCTCGGCCCTCTGTGGTTCTATGGACGCACAAGGAGGGGAAGGGGTTTACGAAGGATGGAGCGATCACTGACACATGGTGCTGAAAGGTGGAGCCAGATGAAGACAAGATGGGTTTGACAAGATGACAGTCATTGGCGGGAACACCGTGGGCGAACACCTGATTGGAGTGCGTTAAAGTGCGGACTCACAGCAAGGAAGGGGAAGCAGGGAGTAGAGACCACTCTATCCTCTTTCAAGGAATTGTGCTGGTGTTTAAGAGCTCGGGTGTGTATCTGCACCCGAAACATCTCATGAACCTCCCAAAATCAAGCTGTGGACCACCTGGCCTACACATTCATCCTGGAAACCCCAGACTAGTGGAGCCCTTTCCTTGTCCCCAGCTGTGAGACGACCAACACTCCAGGGAGGGTACCCTGTAGGTGCACTTCTCATGGGGAGTGTGTCCTCTCTGGGTGCCGGAAGCCTGCTGCGTCCATACTGTGCACAACACGGACACGTGCAGCAGGAGCGCCAACATGCCAGGGCTGCGTGGCCGCCCACAACCCGGGCCCTTGTTCCAGAACGCAGAGAGGCGCCGGGGCAAGTCATGCTCCAGCAAGATATTTATTGATCTTGATTTACATGATCCAAGAAAAGCTTGGCCACAAAGTTTTCTGGTCCAATCACAAGGATATGGGGGTTGGGCAAGGCAAGAGAGAGGAAATGGAATTTTAAAAAATCAGTCCTTAAGAAAATAACTCTTTGTAAACCTGATTTCTGTGAGCCGGGCACATGCAATAGTGAAATGCTCTGTTCCTCTTCAGAGGCGACAGTGAATAGGAGCTCTGTTAGTGGCTGGCAGGGCCTCCAGTATCAAAACACGCCAGGGAGATGGGAGAGGAGCCTTCCTGGACTCAATTGTGAGCAAAGCCTGCGAGGAAGTGGGCCTTTCCCCTGCAAGCCCTCTGCCTAAGTGCGACAGAAAAGCCTTCACATTCATGTGCATTTCTGTTTGGTACTAATGGAGTAATTAAGCTGCACCAAGACCAGATGTGCATTTCCACCCTGGGCTATTTCAGGAAGCCTTACCACTGGCCTCGTCTGCACCCGTCTTTTCTTTTGTATATCTGGTCACCAATATTAAGAAAAGTCTGCACTAACCATCAGAAAAAAATTGGAACAGCTTGACTTTTTTTGTGTGGGAATCAGAAGATAAAAGCAGTGGCTGAGATGCTAGCATGTGCCAGGTGGTTGGTGGCTGTATTCTCCTTTCAACTTCCTGATACTCTGTGTTGCAGAAAGGAAACTAAAGCATAACGAGGGAAATGACTTGCCCAAGACCATGGAGTGACAGAGGCGTGCACCCTCTGATAAGTGGTTTCTTCCCTTGTTTTCTAAACTGTCTGACTTATTGGCAGCCAGTAGAGATTTCCATCCTTGACTGAGGGAATTTTCATAATAATGTAGCATGTAAAATTATAGGTACCAGTTGTCCAGAGGTTGCATCCTAGCTACGCATGGCTGGCCTGCTCTGTTTGGCTCTCACATGAGTATGGTTCCTGCTGGTGGTGGTGGGCTGTTTGTTAACAGTGAAGGCGAATGCCCTGGGTCAGAGCACATATGCCCCAGCCCCCTCCCCATCCCCACCACTCTCCATTTCCTCCCACAGGCTGCCCCTCGCTCCAGCATCTTTCTAGCCCCCATAAGCATTGGCTTTATAGGCCCTGTCAAGACTTCTACGTACTTCCTTTTCTCATTAATTCTTGGGATAGTTTGAGGGCTCCAGTACCTTTACCTCCCTTTCTCTAGAAAAAGAAGCTGATGCCCAGAGAGGTTCGACAGAAAATGGAGCTGGAACTCAAGCTTAGGTCTGAAGACCTTAGACTCCCACATCCAAGCTCTATTCTTGCTCTGCATGGCCCCTGCGTGAGCTCTGCAGACCACTGCCTTTACTCCTTTCAAATGTACTAAGGCCGAACTTAGAGCCCTTGAGAACTCAGCCAACCAGCTTGCAGGGCCATAGAACCTTACTCATCTGGCAATGGCAGCCCTGTCACCATCTTTACATATTATAACTGTTTATTAGGCACTTTGGGTATTTTCTTGTGTATTTTCTCCCAATTACCCCAATATCATCATACGATTTTACAGAGGAAGAAGCTGAGGTGAAGGAATTTGTCCAGTGTCGCATGGCTATTTGTAGATTCAGGATGCAAACCCAGATTCATCTGGCTCCAAGCTTTGTGCTATGTACCCTGCTGCTGCCTTCAGGCCCTGTGGCTTAGGTGGAAGTGAGAGCAGTTCCTAGCACCATGCATTTTGCCTTGTTGATGTATGTGTTTCTTTATATCAACATCATGTGTCAGTCACACAGCCAAAATGGAAGGTCGGCACATACCCTAGGCATCACATTTCACGCTATTCCTGAAATGCTCTACTGGAAGGGATATGTAACTTGCTTTACCCTGGTGGGGGCCTAACTGCCCCCTCCCTCTTTCCTTTTCTAGTGCATGGCTCTCCAGAAATACCATGTTTCCTTCCATTCTTCCCCCTGGTTACCAATATTAGTTTGGAAGGAGTTGAATTCAGATCCCCAGTCATGTTCCTCTGCCTTAAGCCTCAGCAACTGGGAATATTATGTGTTGACATTATGGGGACTGATTCAACCTGTTAGCTTTGGGGACCATTGCAACTCTCTTGTCAATACCTCAAAGCCAGAAAGTAAAATCATCAATTCTTTGCCGAAGTTTCATTCCAGCCACCCTCAAAGATCATCCACGACTGCTGAGAGCCTCTTGGCGGTGTTAGCTTCTATCCCAACACTGCTGAGCACCGAGGGGATCTGCAATGGGTGGGCATGAAACATGCAGAGGCTGAAGATGTCAAGGCTTCAACCCTTCCAGTGAAAGCTCTTCTCTGAAGTTCTGAATCTGGGCACTTTCTCTGAGGTTGAGCTTCCACTTAAGCCTCATAGCTTCAATTTTACAGACCCACTGTGAACCTTCTGAGATGCCAACTCATTTACTCTTGGCAAAATCAAGCTTCCTCTCTCAATAGAAATGAAAGCATGGACGACTTGTAAAGCTAGCTCCAAAAGCATCATGCATATTTACAAACTCTTAAAATCCAACATTTGGATGAGCTGCATAGAGATGGATCAGAAACATATGGAGTAGATTTTCTGCACCGTGGGCCTCCAAAATTAAGGGAAAGGAGCTGGGCATGGTCCATTTGGGAGGTGCGGATCTCCAAGCACTTGAAGTATCACCAAATGTTTCCCAGGCAGAAGATCCTTTGGCCAAATTCCCCTGCCTTTCATTTCCCTCCCAGTGGAACCTTTTAAGGGGGAAAGGAAATGAGGAATCAAAGAGGACAGGAGCGGTTAAGGAGAAGGTCCTCAGGAAGGTGGACTGTGAACATGGGGATTATAAAGCCATGTGGACAATTTGAGAGGTTTGGAACGATGCTCAAGTAGGTTCTTAAAATCCATGTCTGCAAACAGGTTTTATTGGCTTCCCCCTTAGTGATTCAGGCAGTGTTCCTTCTGAGCTGGCTGTGGATCTTGCAAATGAGCACGCACATCACTTAGAAACTATTCACATTCTGTAGTGGCCAGAACACGTAGAGTGATTGGAGCCATTCAGGCCATTTCCATGAAGCCTGGTAACATACAGGTTGTGCTGTCATGTGCTATTACTTGGCTGATGCTTGAAAGCACTTTTTAAAACAAAGTCCTATTGACTAAGTGAATTCTATTTTGAAGACCTCAAATGAGACTTTGAGATCAAGTCAACTATATTCATTTAGCCAAGACTAGATCCCATTTGTCGAGGTTAATGAGATCTTGTCTAGAAGAGGCCAAAGGACCAAAAGATGTGCGGAAAGTACACTGAAGACAAGCTCTGACTATCTAAAGCACTTGCAGACCCTCCCAGGAGCTGACGGCTCCCTCACCAAGGCCACCATTGCATGAGTCACCCTGATTAGCAGTGGTCTATCTACTTGTCAGACCCTGGAACTGGGTGCCCAGTCCCATCAGAATAGTCTGGTTCTTGTTCCTTGCTGGATGGGGAGCAGTGTGGATCAGTGGGTAGAACACAAGTTTAGGCACCAGAGAGGCCTGAGATTTCATCTCAGTTGAGTCTTTCAGCTTTAGGAGACTCCATGGCTCACTGTATTCTTACCTTGCTCTTTATGGCACGTGGCTGAGAAAAAGCTGCTCAGCTCTGCTGCTCTTGATCCTGGGGCAGAGGTCTGGATTTACACACCTTCCCTGAGCCTGTGGATTTTAAAATCAGTGCTCTTACTCTATCTCTCCTAGCTGAACATGAACAGCATGAAGGCTGCTCTGGCTCTGAATGTGTTGTGAAATCCGTCTCCCGTTGCCCTTTTCCAAGGCCATACAGTAGAAGGGTGGGACTGCGGGAAAAAGACACACACGCCTGTGAGAATGAAGACCCAGGGCTTATTGGCTCTGGCTGAGCGTGAGTGGGGTCCGCACATCTGCTCTCTCGCTCTGCACCGCTGACAGGGCTCAACAGGGCAGTGAGGCAACATGCCCCCTCTAGGGACACTCTTGCCTCAAAGGGATAGAGATGTAAACACGGAGTGACTGAAATACACACCCACTGAGGTAGTGGGGTGACAGGACACAACCGTCCTTAAACTTATGTGCTTCTGTACTTTCTATTTTATATAAACATGTAGCCCTTTGGTAATTAGAAAAAAAGGATTAAGGTTTAAAAATAAGACAGTGGAATACACAAAATGATGAGACAGAGGAAGGAACAGATGTACAGCCTTCCAGTGAAGTGAGGGGTTTAACTGTTGTTTCAAGAAAGGCTTGGGGAAAGAGGATGGATGAGTGGGGGCTTATCGGGCCCCCTGCAGACACATGGGCACCACAAGCCTGAGTCTCACCCAGGAGACAGGATGGCAGGGCCTGGAAGTAGACTCAGATCAGAGTCGTTCAAGTGTCCAGAAACAGTGCCAAGGAATAAGAAAAAGAAGATGGGGCCTGATGAAGGAGCTCTGCCTGCCAGCTGCAATGTTTATCCCAAGGGAAGAATAAAAGGTCACCAAGCAAGGGTCTCACCACGTTTGCATTTGGGGCGTGGGGAAACAGGGCGGTGTCAGGAGACAATCTCATCAGGGTTTATTTTTAACCAGCTTATAAAGGCCAACAGTGAGACAGCCCATTTGCTAGTGGTCTGTGTCTGTGCCAGCGGTAGTTGTTAGTGCAGTGGCCCAGATGGCACCTGCCTGCCGCAGGCTCCTCACAGTCTCTCCTCCCACTGTGGGGAAGGGGCCCAGGGGGCTGCAATGGACCATCAATCTTCATTAAGTTAGGCATTGTCTTCAACAGGGTGGCAGCAGCTTGGCAAGGGGGCTTGCTGGAAGCACTGTGACCCCAGGGTGTTTAGAAATAAAGGCTAATTGACCATAGGACAATCAAACAGATACCATCACTGGTGTTTGGGCTGTCTCCCAGTTGCACTGCTACCTCAGCTCAGCAATGGAGATGCCTGCTGGGCTCGCAGCCCCTCCCAGCCTGTGGAATTACATAAGACTTGATGGATGCCTCTTCATCTGGTGCTCTCAGATGGCAGCAAAGTGGGATGGAAGGTGCTGCTGTGGGGCAGACCCTCTCCTTAAGGGCACATGAGGCCCTTTGCTGCTGCTAGGCCAGCCCAGTGGGATACTCTGTTCCATCACTTTGGAGATTTCTTCATCATAGTAAAAATCCCACTGCCAGAAGGAATTCAAAGACAGGGCCATGCTAGTTACACTGCTCTCAGCTGGATGTTTGATAGCATTCAGTTTGTATAGAGACTGACCACTGGTGAAGTGCGTTCCATTCGCTACATCACTTAGTAAATTTTCACTGGGCTGGGACTGGAGATTCCAGGGTGAAGAGGTTTCTCCCAAGCAGCTCACAGTCACTGTTGGTGCGTGTGCATGTATGTGTGTGCGTGTACACACACACGCATGCATGTAGGGGACATTGAAGAGCAAGCATCTCCCGGGGAATCCAGGGTTTCTAAGGGAAGCTCAGGGAGGGACTGAGAGTACAAATAGGGTTAGTTAACTAGGCCAGGACCCCACCTGATAGTAAAACTGAGACCGGCTGCCCAAGGCCGCACAGTCAGTGAAAGCAGAGATTTGAATCCAGGTAACTGACTAAAGGCCCTGGGAGCTCATCACTGGGATGTGTGACATCTTGAAGGACAGGCGCACCCTAGTTGCCTGCAGAGTAGCCAGTGCAGTCCACGCTCAGGCATGATTACTATTCTGCTCTAACCACTGGTGCAGCGAGGAGGCGGCTCCTAACCTCCATTGCTGCAGCCGTAAGTATGAGTATGTTTCAGGGAGGGGGTACATGTGACCTTCACATGCTCGGCACCATCTCACAATCCACAGTGGGCCTGTAGTGGCTCAGTCTACTTTTCCTTGTCCGTGTGTGTTGCATAGCATGCTTTTCAAAGTGTGTGCCTGGACAAGATCTCATCCCACTCTGCCCATCTAAGTCCCTTGGGTCCACCCATGAGGTGAGTCATTTGTCAGGACTTTGCTTGGCTCCTTCATTCCACTAAAATCTATTGAGCACTTGCTCTTTGTCAGTCACCATTTCTTGTCCACAGATGGAGTGGTGAAAAAAACAAAAGCTATCTTGGACAACTGTTGCTTAGAGTGTTCAGTTCAGAGCTGACTCCAAAAAAGAAATAGAAAAGACACTATAGTAACTTGTGGAATGTCCTTACATGCCAGCTGCTGTATTGAGACTTCTGGTCCTCTCCAGGGGCCCTACCCACTTACCTGTCACTCGTTGAAGCAGCAGTTCTCAAGTGTACATCAGTATCTCCTGAAACGCTGCGGACACTACTGATGGTGGGCCTCGCCCAGATTCCTGATGCAGTGCGGACGTGGTGGGCCTGAGACCGCGTACATTTAGCAGGTCCCAGGAATGCTGGTGCTGCTCAGGGCATACTTTGAGAAGCTCTGAAGCTTCCTCCCATGAGAGTAGCATCAGAGGGGCTGGTGGGCTGAGGCAGATGTGAGGCAGAGCCGCCTTGGAAGAGGGTGAAAAAGGAAACAAAGAGAACCCCAGAAACTGCTGCAACAGCCAAAACCTGGGTCATGTGTGGCTTGTATTCTCAGAAATGCAGCCTCCATATGGATCCAGCTGTATCTGAGTATTCCCAGGAAAAGGGACCCTGAACAATATGGAATGGAATTTATATTTTGCAGGATCCCAAATGAGAAGGAACCCACAGAGTGTCCTCAGTCGTGTGAAGGGCAGGAAAGAAGCAAGGAGTGAATATTTGTGGGCTGCACCCTTCATCATGTACAGCACTGCATTCCTGACACACATTACTTACTTAATCCTCCCAGTTGTCTTGAGATTGGCACCATGATACCTATTTTACAGATGAGAAAACTAAGACTCAGAGCATTTAAATAACTTGCTTAAACTCACAAAAGTAGTGAATGGAAGGGCCTGGATCGGAACCAACACCTGTGGCCATGTGCTACACAGTGATACTCTAACATAAAGAACTAGATAGAAACCAAGAGCAGCCACTGTTCTCTTTATAATAGACAGAACTTGGGTTCCATAGTCTTTTTGTGGGGTAGCAGCTGAAACAAGCTGTTTGTCCACTTAGTGAGGTGAAAGACTCCTAGATCAATGTAGATGCTGGAGTTTTTTCTGTTCTCTTCTATGAATAATGGCCACTGGGCCCATGTGTGTGGATCCTAGGGCACTGCTATAGACTGAATTGTGTTCCCCAAATTCATCTGATGAAGTCCTAACCCCCAATGTCCCCAATGTATTTGGAGATAGGGCCCTTAAGACAGTGATTGAAGTTAAATGAGTTCATAAGGGTGTGGCCCTAATCCAATAGAATTTGTGTCCTTGTAAAAGAGGAAGAGACACCAGAGATCTCTTCTCTCTCTTCCTCTCTTCCTCTCTCTCTCTCTCTCTCTCTCTCTCTCTCTCTCTCTCTCTCTCCACCCCCGCCCCGTTCCCCACACCATATGAGGACATAGACAGAAAGCAGCCATCTGCAAGGCAGGAAGAGAGCTCTCATCAGAAACCAAACTCTGCTGGAACCTTCATCTTAGACTTTCCAGCCCCTAGAACTGTGAGAAAATACGTATTTATTGCTTATGCCATTCAGGCTACGGTATTTGTTATGGCAGCCCAAGCAGACTAACACAGGAACAGTCCAGTTGGGCAATAGTCCCTCAGTTTGAGAGGTGGATTAAAAAAATCCAGGCCTTAAAAGACTTCAGAATACAGGGTGGGCTCTGCTTCTGGAACCCTCACTCACCTTTCTTAGCTCTATAGTCATGATTCCATGTGGTTTGCGAAAAGGAAATTTTGTCTTTAAAAAGACCTCTCTCTTCTCCCTGCAAATTTAATTAACAGACACTCTATCCAAATCTTGTTGTTTCTTGGTGGACACACTGTAAGACAGGGTTTTTAAAGCCAATGTCTTCCAGATGTAGCCAGAGGGCTTTACACACATAGCCTAACGTTCCACCATTTACCACTTGGGAAACATCACATTTATGCTGCCTTAATGGTGGACCTCATTACTGTTCAATGACCTTTAACTTATTGATGTAACTTGGTTATGGACAAAGCTACATGAGGTCAACAAAGAGTGCTGCTTTTGAATCAGGGACCAAATTTAGAGGACCTTCACCATGAGTCAGGAGGAATCATCTCCTGGCAAAAACTTAAATGTTTCCAGCTGTGATACTAGTTCAAAATTGTTGACTGTCTATCTATCTTCTATCTATCTATCTATCTATCTATCTATCTATCTATCTATCTATCTATCTATCTATCTATCTATCTTCCATCTATCTACTTATCCTCGATCATCTATCATTTATTCTCTCTCTCTCTCTCTCTCTCTCTCTCTCTCTCTCTCACACACACACTCACACACACACACGCACACACACAGACACACATGTTCCCTAAATTTCTAGTGAAATGATAATAAAGGAACATAGAAGGGAGGGAAATTTTTCACAATAGCAGTGAGAACAGGAGGAGCATGAATGAGCAGACTAAAAAGAGCTGTGTGTGCCTGGCTTTTTAATTACAATCATAATTTAATTATATACAGGAACAGATAACCACAGATTATCAGTTCCTGGAGGGAACCATTAACAAACTCAAATATACTGACAGCAAACCCCCGTGTCCCGCCCTCCTGACCCTCAGGCCCAGAGGCAGCTGGGCCACCAGTCCCTGAGCCTCTGGAGGGTCAATGGTAGATTGGAATGTCAGCCATTTACCCTTTGAGGTTTTGAGGCTTGTGATCCTGCTCAGCCATTTACCATTTATTATTCCACCTCTTAGCTTATAACATTTTGTTGATATTAACTACTCTCCTTTCTCTTTTAAAAAATTGTTTGTGCTTAAAAAAATCACTTTATTATCATTTTGGTGGGGTGTAGTGAGGGAACAGAGGTAAATGAACATGCTTAGTCAGAAATTTACTTGGGGTATTCTCAGATCTGGAAGTGCATACTTACTTCTCACTCTTCAAAGAAAAATCACTTGAGAAT
Source organism: Rhinolophus sinicus (assembly GCF_036562045.2). Taxonomy (NCBI): domain Eukaryota; kingdom Metazoa; phylum Chordata; class Mammalia; order Chiroptera; family Rhinolophidae; genus Rhinolophus; species Rhinolophus sinicus. The sequence continues at coordinate 62,177,209 of NC_133757.1, forward strand.
ATGCTATAAATAATGAAAAAGTGTTCTAATAAAGAGGTGAAAATGTATGCTTTTAAGGAATTAAAGATATAAACCAGTACTCAAAGTTGGCAAAATCTAAGGATGGCAGCTATGTGGCAGGTCTAGAAACTAGCCTGGTCCAACCAGAGGGTCCCAAGAAGAACATTTTCAAGAAAACAAGTGCATTTTACAACATACAACATAAATTTGGTTTTGGGGTGAGACACTCTTAGTGATAAGGTAAAGACAAGGAGTCTCTTTTTTATTATAAGAAAAATATATACAATAGACGTTCCAGGAAAGGTATATAAAAAAACCAGATGAAGACGATTCAAATGTTTCATGATTTAGGACATATTATAGACTATGGGAAAAGAGAGTCTCTTTGACACGGAACAATTCTATTTGAGTAGCACGGGTTTAGTGACAAAAGTGTATATTCCTTCTCTACAGTCCTAATCACTCTACTGGTATATTACACAATAAAAAGTATTATAAATGTGGTTTATTTTTATTTTTAGAATTTACCTACAGGCAAAGCTCAGGAAACTAATAACCATGTTTCATAAATTCTAATACACATTTTTTCAGAGTTTAGAGTCCTTCAAATTGTGATATAATTTATAATTGGTGGAATATCATTGGCAGCATTTTTTGTTTGTTTGTTTTTTACTTAAGGAAACATAAAACATTGGTGTGTCAGAGAACTGATGACATATTAGATTCAATAGAATGATACATCGACAGAGGAGAAAGAAAATATTATAAACCTTAACAGTGTGAAATAATAGAAATGACAGAAAATGAGATGAAGAAGGAAGGAGAAGAGCAGAGAATGAAGGGGTTTTAATTCCTTCAGTTCACATGGTGAACACTTAAAAGGTGCTCCATAGAGATCAAGAAATAGCCTGAATATATTTAAAAATCATAAAGGTAAGCTAAAAGAGCTAAATTAGAACTAATAAAATTACATATATAAATAAAGTTTGGGCTGAGTAAAATCTGATGGAAGTAATTTAAATTTTCTATTTTTTTTCTTTTTAAGTAGGGGGAGCCAAGAGGCACTGTTGAGTGAAGAAATAGAGCTCTGAACATATTATTGAGAGCATGGAGGTCACGACCAGGAAAAGCAAAATCAGAAACTTTGAAAAGTGATTACACTTGGAGAGTAGGGTGGGGAGGAAAGGAAAAGGAAGGTTTTACTCTATACTTGCAGCATTGTTGGGATTTTTACTACTAAGTGTATCACTGCTAAAAAATTAAAACATTAGGAAAATATATTCTAGCACTAAAAAATATACTGCCCAATTTTTTTGTTTATTATCTTATCCTATTTTCACGTAAGGTGAATACATAATAGCCTGGGAGAAAATATCCATAATATAAACACATGCATCCTCTATGCTACTCATGAGAGGTGGTGTCTCAGTCTGTCTGTGGCCCAAACAGCCATACATTGTAGCTATGCACTATTTGAATGCAGGACCAACTCCTCTTTAAATTATAGTTTTGTAGACAACATTCAATGTAAGGGGTTTATAAACAAGAATCTCTTTAAATAAATCACTCGCCTCACTAAAAATTTGCTTACCATTCCTGGGAAGCAGCGTTGTTCAAACACAAGTTTCAAATGCTCTGTGGAGATGCTTATTTGATTGGAAATGGTTAGCTGATTTCACTGGCCCTGAACACTTTCACGACTAAAACTATTGTGTCCATTTAATAAGATGTGTATATGTTAGGGCCTTGATCCTCCATTGAAGTCTGTATTTTCTAGTGGATTCAAAATAATGTTCTACAGAGGATTATGAAACACACAGACAGACACATACACACACTCCCCTTAGCAGAACTCAGGCCTGAGTCATTGTTGGGCATCTCAGTTTTCCCAGGAGGAGGCCAGCACTTCCTCCACTCAACTTCTTGCCAAACTTATGGGGTCTGCATTTAATCAGCAACCAAGAGCAGCTGCCTATCCCGTATCTGTTGGAGAGAATAGTCTTCAATTTGCCGGCATGTAACAGGGATGATTTCTTGAAAGATCATTAGCTATATCATTCTTCCTGCTATTGTGAAATCTATATTTATATCAAGTCAGCTTAGCAAAGAGCTGGGCACCTGGAGTGCACAGACAATCACTTTTACTAAATTGCTTTTTCTGCACGATGCTTTTTTCCCAGACCAAGAGGTTGCCTTCTATAAGAACTGATAAAATTTCCCTGGGACATCATTCATTATTTCCCAGTGCATTCTCTTTAAAAAGACTTCCAGATTTAATTCCTGCCTTGTCTTGGTACCAAGAAGTGTTCAGATTGTTGTGGAGATTTGTTCTGCATCATGGTGGGACCTTCATGAACTGTGGAACACCCAGGTGCCTTTTTCTTGTGGGTTACAAGCATTCTTGGAGATAAAACAGATTTTCAACCTTAGAAAGTAAAATACCATCATGGTACCTGTGTATGGTTTTTTAGCCTTATTCTTAGATTCATTTTCTATCCTCTCCTTTCCTTCTCTTCCTTCTTCTAGTTTTATGTTTCTACCATTTTAGTCCAACTTATGTATCCTTGTAAGTCAGCCTAATTTTTTTGTAACAAAAAGGGGTACATGAATAACTAAAATAACCCTCACACCAAATGCAAGGTCAATGTCCTTGTTTGCATTTTACAGATAAGAAAACTGATGACTGGAAACGGAGTCAGCTGAGAAGGCATCATTGGAACCAGGTCTGTCAGGTTCCAAAGCCCGTTAGTCTTAGCACTCTGTCCTGTCCCATGCGAAAGAGCTTCTATAAATCAATGCTCTGTACCACAGGTTGCGAGGAAATTTTTAATGAAGCGAGAGGATATTTGTTTATAAACCACTAAAGCTAAGTTTCAAACCTAGTAACTCCTGTGTGTGGTCTGCATCCAGGCCATGATCGTGAGCAAGGCTAGTTGTTTGGGCCACAGCTTGACCAGGCAAGATTCCTCTTCCTGGTGAGGGTTCCCACGGGCCCGATGTGGAGCCTACCCAGCTGCCCAGGGACAGGGGCATGTGACACTGCTGGACCCCTCGGGGCCTCAGCTGCTTCCCTCCTCCAGCTCTCTGTCTTTCCCTGGTCGTCTGTGCTCTCCTCTAGACTCTGGGCCAGGCAGAGAGAGGTATGCTGCACTGGTAGAGGGAGGTGATTCCAAACACTGCACCTTGGCTTACACACGTTCACGTCCCCTTTGTCACAGAGGTGAGGGTCAGGATGGAGCACCAGTAACAACAGCTCAGCGCCAGGTACCCCAGTGAATGTCAGCACATGTTCAGAATCCCCATGCCGCTGCTCTCTGTGCCTTGCAACTACAGTCTGTGAAGGCGGCTTCTCTGCCTGAGTCCGGACACATGCTTGGCTTACTTCTCTCTCTGGCCCCTGGATTAGCCCAGAACCTGGCACATAGTAGGTACTCAAGAAACACCAGTTCCTTCCTCTTGTTGGCCTGGCAGCTCTGACTCTTTAATACTCCCGTCATGAATTCTGGGGCTGCGTTGGCTCTAGCTCCCTCTCCTGGCTTTTCTTTGAAAACAATGGACCTGATAAAAGCTCCAACATGATTTATCAAACACCCCTCTCCTCCAGGCCCAAGATCCTTGGGGACTTTGAAAGGAAACAGGCTCCATGTGCTTCCAATCGGGCTTCATTTAGCTCATCACGTTGTGCTGTTGGAGCTGGGGGTTGTGTGGGACACCCTGGAACTGGTTCATGGCTCTGCTTAAAGATGTTTTTCTTAGAAGCAGGAAGTTACGTCCTGCCAAGAAGAAATGAAAATAAAGCCCCCAAGGGTTCGTGGGGTTCACTGGGAGCCGCACTGAGATGTTGCAGTGCACTGGGCCCCGCCGGGGGGAACTTAGAAAGGGATGCTGTCCAGGGCTCTAAGGAGGCAGGCAAGGTGGGCCCTGGCATGGCACTGCCTGGGCAGAGCAGATCGCTTGTCCTTCCTGGCCCAGGGGCTCCATATTGGCCCCTCTGTCTCTAGGATCACCTGTACACTCAGCGTTGCTGGCTGCCGCAGCCTGTTCCTGACTCTGCAGAGGTGGAGGGGCATGTGGGAAGGGCCCAGGCGAACCTGGAATCCAAATCTTGGCTCTCAGCTGATGAAACTGTATCCTTGGACAAATTGCTTTGCCCCCTTGGGCAGCAGATCCTATGCTATGAACTCAGGGCTTCTCATTCCCCTGCCCCACACTTCCTTACCCCCCTCACCACTGGCCCTCTCGTGGCCCTGGCCAAGGTTCAGAAAAGACCATTTATTCAAATACATTCAGCGTGTGAGTGGAGCTGAGCAAACAGCCTGGGAGTGTGAAGAGGAGCTTGCAGGCCTTCCGGGAAGGAGGGAGGGAGTGTTCCTCCCTAGACTGCGACTGGCGCTGGCTTGGGGCTCCCGGGGCAGGCTACACAGACCCAGTGCAGGAGCATGAACAGCCCTTGCCTCTGGGGAAACTTCTTGGCAGACAGCATAGAATTCATTTCTACCTTTTTCATTCATTCAATAAATACTGAGAGCTTTCCACTTGCTCAATGGAAAAAAAAAAAAAAAAAAAAAAAAGCTTGGGCTTTGGCCTAAAGCCCAAACCGGTTCTGTCATGTGCTGACTTTACAATCTTGGGGAAACTGTGTAAAAGTCTCAGTTTTTTCAACTGAACAATGGTGATAAATATCTCTACCTTACTGGGTCCTCAAGTAGATAAAATGCTACTTGATATTTTCAGTTCCCCAGGGAAACCTGGCCACTAGATCCCTGTGGGTTTTTATACAGACATCCATCATCACCCTAGTGATTCACGATTTCACATTTTTCACTTACATGTGTTTCTGAGCTCCTGGAGAATAGGAGCTTTGTCTTATTCCTCCATCTGTCCCCAGACTCTGGAAGAGTCCCCTGTTCATTCAAGTTAGGGTGGAATGAATATGAAAGTGATTTACTCTTTTGCCATGTCCTGTGAGGGTACCTGGGCTGCAAAAATGGAAATGTTGGGGTCAGTCAGATATGTGTGACTATGGTGGGACAATTGAGGTGGATGTCCTTGGTTCCCTCCCAGCCAGCCGAAAGGCTGAGGGAATGCTGAGGGTAGACAAGATGTCTAGAGCCAGGCAGTGAGACACTGCACAGTCCCACTCAGTTGCAGGGAATGGCATCCTGCTGGCATGGGAAAGCATACAATGCAAGTCCTACTTTGAGTCACCTTGAAGTTGCTGATGGCATCTATCCCTCGGCTCCAAAATTTGGAACTGGGGTGGGAGAGGACTGCAGATTTCAGCTCAACCAAAGGAGTTTTCAACAACTGGAACTCTTTGCCTATAGAATTAGCTACCTTAGGACGCGGTGAGTTTCCCAAACCTAAGGGTTTTACATAAAGTGTGGATGGTCATATTTTAGAAATGTCTTATTAGTTAGTCATGAATCATTGAAGATTGGATTACATTCCAAAGTGTGGTGCATGCATGATTGGTATACAGATTACAAAGTACACAGATCAAAGTTGAAAAAAATTATGTTTTTTTCGCTTAAAATTATGTATTTTTGTGGTTATTCTCTATTTATGGCAGTGGTACCTGTTTTTCATTTATGGAGTAACAAAGGTTTATTTTAAAAATACAATACCATTTATGATTACTCCCAAAATGAAATACTTTTGTATGAATCTAACAAAATATGTACAGAATTTCTATGCTGAAAACTATAAAATATTGATGAAAGAAATCAAAGAATAGCTAAATAAATGGAGATGCATATCAGATTGGAGTCTCGGCATAGTAAAGATGTCACTATTCCATAAGTTGACATACAGGCTTAATGCAAACCTTCATCAAAACCCTAGCAAGTTGTTTTTTTTTTCATTTGTTTGTTTTGTTTGTTTTTTTGCTTTGCCTTATTTTTTTGTTTGTTTGTTTTTGTTTTTTTTTTTGATGTAGGAAAATTTGTTCTAAAATGTATATGGAAAAGGAAGGAACTTGAATAGCTAAGACAGTTTTTAAATGGAATAATGATGTGGGAAGAATCAGTCTAACTAATTTCAAGACTTATTACCTAACTACAGTAATCTAAGTTGTGTGGTATTTGTGGAAGGAGAGACATATAAATTGATCAGTGGGACAGAATAAAGAGCTAAGAAACAGATTCACACAAATATGCCCATCTGATTTTTGGCAGAAGTACATTCAATGGAGGGAAGAGACTTTTCAACAAACGGTGCTGGAGCAATTGGGCATTCATAAGCAAAAACAAAACAAAACAAAACAAAACCCCAAAAGATCTCAACCTAAGCATTAATCCATTATCAAAATTAACTCAAAATGGATCATAATTTAAATGTAAAACATAAAACTATAAAACTTAAAAATAATACAAAATAGTCTCCAGGAGCTAGGGCTACACAAAGAGTTCTTAGACTTGGCACCAAAAGCACAATATATAAATAGAAAAATTGATAAATTACACTTCATAAAATATAAAAACTTTTGCTCCACAAAAGGCCTGTTAAGAGGATAAAAAGGTAAGCTATAGGCTGGGAGAAAACATTTGCAAACCACATATCCAACAAAGGACCAGTATCTAGACCAAAAGAAAATTCTCAAAATATCAACAGTAAAAAATTCAAACAATCCAATAAGTAAATGGACAAAATACATAAAGTGACATTGCACTGAAGAGAATGTACAGATGTAAAATAAGCACGTGAAAAAATGTTCAAGCATCATTAGACATTAGGAAACTGCACATTAAAATCACTATTAAATATCCCTACACAGTTATCAGAAGTAAATATGCTCAAGTTAAAATAAGTCAATTTAAAGGAAAAAGTCAGTAAAATATTGGCGACAGATGGTTCATATATGGCAAAGCTTTTGAAGGCATCACCTGAATGACGAGAGTCTGGGAAGCACTGGCCCGGATGACCTCCAGACGGGATGGTGTTGGGTACTTGATCAGAAACCCTGGCTCGAGCTCTGCCACTTACTGACATCATGATGCTGAGCAAGCCATTCAACTCCGCTGTCTAAGACAGAAGTGAAATTTATGAGCTATGAGAATAAGATATATCTGAAAATAAGAATGAAAATTATCTTTTATGCCTGTTTCACAATACTGTTATGAGACTCAAGTAAGAAAAAATAATTATGAAACAGCAGCTATTAATATCAAGATTCTTTCCCATTCTGAGAGTCTATGATTTTATGTTAAATGACAGAAGTCCTGTCAACACTATTTATTTCAGTTACCACGTAAGATCCAAGTGGCCTTCCTTCCTTCCTTGTTTTCTTCCTTCCTCTCTCCTTGTTCCCTCCCTCCCTCCTTCATCCCTTTCTTCCACAATTGTGTACTGAATGCCTACTGTCTATCAGCTCCGGTGCTAGAGGCATGAGCTGCAAAGCCAAATGGTCAGATCCCACACTTTGAGATGTTAGTATGTATTCTAGTGGGGTAATAGGTATACCTCAAATTACTACATGAGATGGTAAATTGCTTTCTACCAAAACCCAGAGGAGGTTCCTTATTCATCCTGATGGGTTAGGAAAGGGTCCTTGGAGAAAGAGATATTTAAAATGTATTTTAAATGTGGAGAAGGAGAAGGAAAAGGAGGAGGAAGACGATTGGACTTCATGTCTCATCATCACAAGGTTTCCAGACTTAATCACATGACAGTAGAGTTCCAAGAGCAACAAGGGGAGATGCCCTAATGGACATGCAAGTCTCTGCTCATGTCACATTTGCTGCCATCCCACAGGCCAAAGCAAGTCACAAGGCCAGCCCAGATCCCGGGGGTTGAGACAGACTCCAACACGGGACGGGAGGAGCTGTAAGCTCGGTGGTCATTTTGTAACCCACCATAGGACGTGAGCTTCATCAAAACACCTGTAACTCAAAAGCTCGTTTGCCTGCATCTCTCCTGGGCTTCTGGCTCCTCTGCCTCTTGCTTGCCACTGGTGTCTCTTTCTGCTACTCAGTATTTCGTGCTTTTCATTTGACTCAGGGTCTCATCTCCCTCTCAGCTTTTCATTCTCCTTTATTTACTAGATGGCTTCTCCCTTTGCAAAGGTTCTTGTCGTCCCCAGGCACTGGCCAGGGTGCAGACACCTGCATGGGAACACTTTTTCCAGGCTGCTTCTCCTGCTCTCCTCATTGCCTGACAGAGCCCAAAGAAAGGTCGGATGGCCAGGAACACCAAGAGCTCTCAGGCACAAAGAAATATCTTTATAAGGCTTGAACACCATTCAAAAACCTGGAAGAAGTGTGTCCCTGGCCTTTAGCCAGCTCCTTGATTGGCTGCAGAAATGGGGGTTAGTACAGCTCCAACAACAAGGGCTCGCCCATTCTCCATGTTCATGGCTCCACGGGGCATACTCCAAGACCTTGAGCCTGACGGTCACAGGGGCCAACTGGGCCTCTGCTGTTTCTAGCTGTAGCTTCTCCTCAGATGTCCCATCTCAGTACAGTCCCTTTTAAACCTGTACCTGTGGTAGGCACCTTCAATGGGTCCCTGAGAGCCACTGCCCATGTGAAAAAACACCCCACACCCCATCCAGCTGGGCCCATTTTCTCCCTGGTCTGGAGCGTCCAACTGGGAATCAGCATAAGACATTCCTACCACACACGAACAACGTGGAAGGCCCATGTTGACAGTCATATATCCTCGTGCTCTCCCAGATGTCTGAGCATCCCTGCCATTGTCTCTACCAGGGGAAGGGGAGGGGATGGTCAGCAATCATCCGGTGCGTTTTCCATAGAATGCCCCTGTTTCTTAGAAAGCCTCGTCAGGTACATGCATTCCACAACAGAGAGATGGGGTTGCAATCCCTCCCTTTCCAACACATCTTAATGCTTTTGAGGTCCTGGCTTCAAATAACACCGACTCACCAACAACACCCTCTGCCAGGGGTGTGGGGCCTCCTGGGGGCTGTCATTTGATTGCTGACATGTGTGATGGCACATAAACTGCTTTCTGTAACTTATTTGGAGAGATGAGGAACAGGTTTAGCCAAAGTCCTATTGACGGCAACTTAAGAAACTGTGGGATGAAGGATCCCGGATGCTCCCTGATTCTGTTAGCAGCCTCCCTCGTGGGTACCACAATGTGATCTGTAGACAAACAGAGCCTCGTCAGAACCCAGACCTCTGCCAGAGAGCATCCTGCAACCAGCTGGGGCCTGGGGAGTGCTCAGCTGACACAGACCAGATTGCTCTGGGAACCTGAGATGCTGTGCAGGGCTCGCCATCCCCGGACGCACCCCCAGACCTAGAGAAATCGTGATTTACCGAAGTGCCCAGTCCAAGAGCTTCACCCATCACACCTGCCATGAAGGTGATCTTCCTGACCCAGCAGCAAGAAGTTGATGATTGCAAAGATGTTTTGTTAACGTGAGGGGCTGTGCCTCGGAGGGTGGGTGATGAAAAGCAGATGAGGGCAGGAGTTGCTGATGGGGCTCCCCCTGGGGAGAATTCCACTTGGGCAGAGGGGCCTGCCAGGCTGGGGAGGTCTCTGTCTCCAGCATCAGCTCCAGTTTGGCCAGATTCATGGGAAATGTTCCCGTGTGGGGGGAACATGCCAAGTGCAGCACGTAGAGTTCCGATGCTGGAGCTTGCTGCACAAACACCCTGACGCCCCTGCCTGCAGATTTCACATCAGCCAGTGTGGGTAACCGCCAGTTCCTCTCTGGAACCATCTGTGGTGACAGATGGGCTCAGCCCCACCCACTGGAAGGGAGACTTGGACTTTCAGAGAAGTGGAAGAAAGACACCTGGCTGCCACCACCCTGACCAGAAGGGGCTTCTTCTACTGTACTTGTCACCTCCTTCTTCCCGGACAAACTCTTATTAATTCCTCAAGGCACTGCCCAGGGGCCACCTCCCCTGGGAAGCCCTCCTTCCCAGCTCCCCAGGCTTTATTGCCCTATACATGTCATGTGGCATCAGCACAGGTTTTTGAGGTGCTTCCTGCCCAGCTCACAGGTAAGTCTGTGTTGCTTCTCTCTGAGTCTCTACCACCTAATTTTCGTTCTGGTGCAAAATAGGTGCTAAATAAACATGTGTTCAATCCATAAATAAATATTTTTGCTTTGGTTTCCTTGACTGCAAAATAGTGAAGGCAATTCATGAGCTTGGTGTACAAAATGAAGTCGTGTTCTGCCTACTGTTTGTTTTAAAATAGCATGTGTTTACCCCCTCTCTCCCACCCCAACGAGCACCCTTCCTCCTGGCATCAGATCATCAGCCCTGAGCCTAGGGAGGCTGGCACCACCCCAAGTCAGGCTGATTTTCTTCCTGATCTGCTCCCTGCCCCTCTCTTCTGAGCATTGTTCTTGCTGCTTTATACTGTTTCGGCAAGCCTTCTGCAGAAAGTTCTGGGTCTGGTGGTGTGGGTGCACAGTAGCACTGGGTGAGGGCGGGAGGAGGGGAGGCAGCTGTCAGACAGTCATGTGGTCCAGTGGGCCTAGGCTCCGTGGGCCTGTACTCCCAGTGTTCCATCACTCAGGTAGCCAGCTGCTTTGACTTACCTACACACACTCATACTCGCACCACATACGTTCCCAAGACACGCCCAGACAGGAGGCATGTCCAGGCTTAGCTGTCTCTTCTCACGGCCACCTGGGGCCTGTGTTGGGACAGGGTAACTGGTCCCTCCTTCTCTGCCCTCACAGAGAATCTCCCGTCAGGGAACCCTGTCCTTTCCTATCAGTTCTACCTAGCAGGGCCTACTCACTCTACTTGCAAATATTAAACCTCAAAAGGGGGAGGATTTGGGGCCTTGACTGCTCCCCAGAAACCATGAGTACTATTGGGAAGAATGACCCTCTCCATGCAAAATAGTAAATATATGCAGTAGGTGCTTACTCACTAACGTCAAGTTACCAGACGAGGCCTCTACGGCAGTGAGAACAAAGCAGAATAAAGAAAGTCTGCTCCAAGGTATTTGTTGTCTTTATTGGTGACTAGCAGTTGGTCTTACCAAAATCATGTAAAATTCTGCCTTACTGGACAACCCCCCACATACAGTCTTAGAGATTGTGTCACGCACAATAGAGATTTGTGAGGATGAAAGGATGTGTGTACAAGTGGCCATGTTTGTGAAGTGTGAATCGCAAAATGTGCCCCTTTTTTCTTGTTGACCATTGACTAAAAGAAGAGACGTACAAATCCATGAGTTTCCCTTTAGTGCATTATTTGTTTCTGTTTGGTGGTAACAAAGGTTTTAGTAGGAATGCCCTGCACTGAATTGTGCCCCACTCCCTGTTCATATGTTGAAACCCTAGTGCCCAAAGGGATTATATTTGGAGATGGGGCCTTTAGGAGGTAATTAAGATTAAACGAGTTCATAAGGATGGGGCTCTAATCAAATACAATGGTGCTCTTGTAAGAGGATAGACACCCGAGCGCTCGCTCTCTCTCTCTCTCTCTCTCTCTCTCCTCTCATGGAGGAAAGACCATGCAAGGATACAGCAAGAAGACAGCCATCTGCAAGCCAAGGAGAGAGACCTCAGGAGAAAGCAACCCTGCCAGCACCTTGATCTTTGATTGCCAGTCTCCAGAACTGTGAGAACATATATTTCTCTTGTTCAAGGCACCCAGGGTGTGGTATTTTGTTATGGGAACCCAAGCTGACTGACAGAGAAGCACAAAATCTAACCAGCCCACCCAAAGGAGATGATGCCCCATATACCCAGTGAAGAACTAGGAGGGGAGAGAACAGATGCAAGCGTGTATATATATTTGGATGTTACAGATGTTTTCACCCAACCTTTATGGCTCAGAGAGTGGTCTAGGGCCTTAAATACAGAGTGGAGGAGAAGAGTCAATGCGTGACTTTTGAAGTATAAAACAGACTTGTAAAATTCATGGAAGTGACAATGGGGTAATAAAAAAGTATTTTCAGAAATATTTTTAAAATATTGAGAAGATAGAGCCACATTCACAAGCAAGATAAGCATCTCCAAGAACCAGAATCAACATGTGAACCCACGTGACCAGGCTGAAGCTGCAGGGATGGATGCTGGTACCGCTAAGCCGACTGCCACTGTGAACAGTGACTGAGCTCACGCTACTGCTGGGGAGTTGTCTGGAGCAAGGCTCCCTGTAGGGAGCCCACAGGTTGGGCTCTGAGCACAGCCTTGGCATCAAACTTGAGATCACTGCCTGTGGTTACAGACATCAATAAACAGTTGCCTGGGGTGGCAAGAGGGAAAAGAGGTAGCCACTCTTCTGGAAGCCAAGACAAGTGATGCCCTGGCCTGGGGACAGATCAGTAATATGCCTGTGGCAAGAACCCTGGGCACCAGTATAAAATTTGTGTACAGGTCCCAGGAGCTCGCTGAAGGCAACAGCAAAAGTGACAGAAAAGAGCAGTGATCTCAGGGACAGGAAGAAGTAACTAAAATGAGAAACAATACCACTTCTTGTGCACACGAGGACACTTATACCACATGGGGAAACTACCACTATAACAGTCAACCAAGACACAAGAAAAGTGAAGGATTCACTTCAAAGGAAATGAAGATAATATAGACAAATACATTCATTGATCAATTAAACAAATGTGTTGGGCAGCTTTTCTTTGCTAGGTGCTATTGATACATCAAAAACTAGATCAAAATCCCTACCTTGGATTGAGGGAGGGAGCTAGACAAAATAAGTTATATAATATGTTAGACATTGATAAGCGCTACAGAAGAAATGTAGAACAAAGTAAAGTGCATCAGGAATGTGGGGCTGAGGGATAGTAGGTTGCAGTTTCAACTGGTCTTGAAAATAAAGATATTTAACATTTTCTAAGACATAATGAAAGAAATGCTATTAATCAAAAACAACAGGTGATTCTAATCATAAGGGAAATGTAAGTTAAAACCACAATGAGATATCACCTCATACCTATCAAATAGTTATTACCAAAAAGTCAGGTGTTGGCAAGGATGTGGAGAAAAGGCAACTTTTGTGCATTGTTGATGGGATTGCAGGTTGGTGCAGCCACTATGGAAAACAGCATGGAGATTCCTCAAAAAATTAAGAATAGAACTACCTTATGACTCACCAATTCCTCTTCTGGGTATTTATCTAAAGAATATGAAAATACTAATTTGAAAAGTTACATGCACCCCTATGTTCACTGCAGCATTATTTACAATAGCCAAGATATGGAAGCAACCTAAGTGTTCACCGACAGATGAATGGCTAAAGATGTGGAAGGTATACACAATAGAATAATACTCAGTTACAAAAAGATGAAATATTGCCATTTGTGACAACATGGATAGACCTTGAGGATATTAACCTAAGTGAAATAAGTCAAATAGAAAAGGATAAGAACTGTATGATTTCACTCATATGTGGAATATAAAACAAAAAAGAAACAAATGAAAAAACAAAGCAAAAACAAACTCACAGATACAGACAACAGATTGGTGGTTCCAGAGGGGAAGGAGGGTGGGGGGGGAGTGAAATGGGTAAAGGGGGTCAAATGTATGGTGACGAAGGGAAACTAGAATTTTGGTGGTGAACACGCCATAGAGTATACAGATTTTAAATTACAGTGTTATACACCTGAAACTTACATACTGTTATTAACCAATGTTACCTAAAGGAAAAAGCTGTTTACAAAATAAAACAGGAGACTATGAATCAAACACAAATGAATGCGTAACTGAAAAATAATTAGAAATCCATGAAAACAAAAAACTTAAATCTTAATAGATGGGATAAAAACTGGGCACTGTAAAAGACAAAATCAATGAAATGAAAAATAGTGTTGTGAAATTTATGCAGAATGCCACACAGAGATACACAGTAATCAAAACTACTAGCAAAAATCAAAAGTTGAGTAAAACCAAATGCTGGTAGGGATATATGGATGTAGGGATCTCAGACATAGTTAATGAAAGCATAAGCAGCAATATTACAACTATTCTGAAGGGCAATCTTGCACTAATTCAGATAGGTTGTTCCTGGAGATGGGTAGATAATACAGATGGATAGACGGAGTACATTGATAACACATGGTCGAGGCACACCAAGCACTGCTGTGCAGCAAAGAAGAATCATGAATGTGATGAACACACAATAACATGGATGGCTCTTACAAAATACAGTGCTTAGTGAAAAAGTGAAAAACAAATTGATCTAAGTAACACAATACTGTTTCCATAAATTAAAAATGCATGTTCAGGAAACAATGAATGTTTTTAAGATCACATATGAAAAAGACACATAGAAAAGACTGGAGCTGTCCCCCTTGCTGGAGTGGAGGAGGAAAATCGATCATGATAGAATAAAACAAACACATAAATAAGACAGAAGAAAGACCTTGCATGGACTTCGTGCCGTGAAGTGAGGTGTGTGATTAACTGAACTCTCTGGGTCTGAGCTCCATAAAAAGAAAACAAAAAACAAAACATGAATATTTAAAAGAGAAGTTAAAATCCCGGGGATGCCAAAAAATGTATATAAGTGGACATTTTGGTCAACATTGCTCAAACAGTAGTTCACCATAATCAGAAGTGTCTGGACTTTGATGGCAACCACTTTCAACACCTCTTATAATTACAGAAGTTAAACGTGACTTGTATTCATCTTTTGTTATCTGTATATATTGAGTATTACAATTTTAATACAGCTTTCCTTTCTTAAAATGTGTATACATTTTTTTGGCACCCTCTGTGTATTGAGGGGCATTGAGAATCTCCAACATTCATCTAATGCAGGTTCCAGAAGTAAAGGGAAAGGAGGAGGGGCAATATTAGAAGTGGTAATGGGAGAACTTTCAAGAGTAACAAAGGAGGGACATAAAATTACATAGATTTCAGGTGTACAATTCTGTATTACATCATCTATAAATCCCATTGTGTGTTCACCACCCAGAGTCAGTTCTTCCATCACCACATATTGGATTCCCTTTACCCTCATCTTCCACCTACCACCCCCTTACCCTCTGGTAACCACTAAACTACTGTCTGTGTCTACAAGTTTTTGTTTCTCATTTGTTTGTCTTGTTCTTTTATTGTTTTCGGTTTATATACCACATATCAGTGAAATCACATCTTAAAGTCTATCTGAGGGATTTTCTACAAAGGAATCATGCCCAGACTGATAGCAACTTCCAATCAGCCACAAAACCGATGAGAAAACAATGCATAGTTATCTTCACAGGAAACGTCAGCTGGAATTCTACAGCCACCTAACTCCCTTTTCAGAGTATTTGAAATAAAGCCTTTTTTTTTTTTTTTTTTTTTTTGTCACGTAACTCTAAGATAGTCTACCCATTAATTACCTTCACTGAAAGATGGATTTCAGCAAGAAGGAAAATAAATCTAGAGGAGGAGGATGCAAGAGGAAATGATGATCAAAATTCCT
This sequence comes from Rhinolophus sinicus, assembly GCF_036562045.2. Taxonomy (NCBI): domain Eukaryota; kingdom Metazoa; phylum Chordata; class Mammalia; order Chiroptera; family Rhinolophidae; genus Rhinolophus; species Rhinolophus sinicus. The sequence goes on from NC_133757.1 coordinate 62,192,571, forward strand.
CATAACCTATGTTGCAGTATACAATAACTCTTATTAGAAAAAATCAATATGGAACTAAAATTATGGAAGACAATGGGGCAGAGGGGTTTGTGTGCTAAAGCAGAACCTTATTGGGGTGGAGCTAGAGATACTGAACAAGTTCAGACATTGCTAGAAATACATAAATGTGATTTTGTAAGTTGAAATGCTAGGGGACACTCTTCCCAACAGTAATAGAATCTCTAACTTCCAAAGCAGCCAAGTTAGGAAAGTAAGAAAGCAAGCATTATTAATTCAACAGAAAGCAGGAAAAGAGAAAAAAAAAAAGTGGAAAAAAAGGAAAAAGAAAAAGAAAAAAGAAAGCATAGTAAATGGAACACATTAAAAGAGAGAAATAAGTAAAAATAGGAATTACCATGTATGTGAATGAATTAAACACAGTCAAATAGGATTTTTAAGAATTACAGCATAAGCTGCCTACCAAAGATTTAACTAAACAATAGAAAAAGGTTTAAAATAAAGGTGGGAAGGGGGTGTAAAATGAAATATTCCAGGAAAATCTGACTCATTATGTTAAGATAATCACCAACTTGTAGATAACTAACAACATAACTTCAAAGTATATCAATAGAATATGTATTTATAAACATATAAATATATATTATGTGTATATACATACAATGAATTACAATGAGCAACTGAAAAATTAATGGCTACCATGGGAGATTTTAAGAAAGTTTTCTCAGAAACCGGCCAAGGTCACGAAGAAGGCTTTCTTAAAAGGTCAAAAACACAAAGCCTCGAGCTGGTGGTATGGTGTGCCCATAACACTTCAAATGTTTTGTAGTTAGCCTCTAGAGCTGACTCTACTGATCAACCTGGCACTGCATTTATCTGCCCACCTATTCATGGCAGGAATGTTTATTGAGTGGTCACTCAATGCCAGGCTTCTGCCCTCAACCAGCTCACAGACCCTCAAAGAGACAAACCTATTAGGGTCAAGGGTAGCATTCTGGCAGGCACAGATAAGGTACTTAGGGGATCCAGGAAAGCTTCCTAGAGGAAGAGTCATCTTAGCTAAGCCTTGGAGACAAGTAGGGAGTAGGTAGGTGAAGAGGCAAGTGGGGTCATAGAGCAGAGAGATTGACCTAGAGGTAGGAGGAGCATGTATGTCCAGATATTTGGCTGTTTCCTGGAACATGGCAGGTGGGAGGGTGGAGGAGAAGAGCAGTGAAAAAGGTAGCAACTCTGTCATAAAGGGATGAGTTGCCTTGATGAGAAGTCTGGACTGTACTCTGAAGGTGATGGGCCAAGTGCATGAGATGTGACAAGGGCTGGCTTTCGGCAAGTCCACTCCCTTAGCATTATGGTGGGGTGGGAATGGGGGCCAGATGACAGACTTTCATATATAATGCTGTCACTAGTGCATCGCATCATTCAAGTAATTTTCCATTCAGTTGTTTGTTCTTTCCTTCAATCTTTTCTTAGCATCTACACGGCACTAATCCTTTGCTTGCCACCAGTGAAATGGAGAAAAATAAGACCTGGTCTGTTCTCTGTGGGTTAATAGTTTAGGTAAAGAGATTGGCACATAAGTAAGTGGTCACCGTATAATGCAATGAAAATTAAAATGGAACTAGTTGCAAGGTTTCTGGGATGATTGAAAATGAGCAGGTAACTCTACCTGGGAGAAACAGGGAGGGCCTCCTTGGGGAAGCGACATCAGATATGCTGAGTCTTAAAGGATGACAAGTCTCCAGTAGAACATAGCTGTCAGTGAGACCTTCCTGCAAAGGCACAAACGAAAGAACACAGAAGGCTGTGAGTGGATTATAAGAGTTAAACGGTGTAGGTGATTTTATCATCCACATTTCTCATTATGGAAACTGAGAGCTGGAGTGGTTATACTGCTTGTCAAAGGTCATGCAACTTGTGAAGGCAGTGGCGATCAGAACCAAGTCTACCTCACCCCAAGTCTATGCTGTTTTTACTATTTCAGCTAAATCTCTTCCTTCATTGCTGTCTTCATTTTATTCAAAGAAATAATAATAAAAAGTACTGTTTTCTGAAACGACACATTTGGGGGTGTGTGCACATGGGTGTGGGTGTGGGTGTAAATGTGTTGCAAATGAGTGTGGTTCTGAGAGCTCTGTAAGCCAGATATCCATTAACCGACCTCTAAAACCATGCCTTTGTGGGTGACAGATGTTTGGATTCAATTATGATGATGGGAAAGTTGCTTTTCCTTCCAAGGAAAGAAAGCATTATTTGAGGGTGAGAGGCAGCCATATATAACATTGGTGATGAATATTGTTCATTGTGGAAACACTCTTTAAAATTGCCCTGTTTAAAAGAGGGTAATATATTCAGAAGCTTTTAACCCACTGGATTTAATTGCAACTGAGTGCCAAGATAAACCCCTTGTTAACAAACCTCCAACTTTCTGCTGATTTCTCGAACTTGCTCCCAGCTGTGAGCAGAGAATGGAAGTCAGATGCTTGGATTGCTTGCAGTGTGTATAAAGAATTCACATGTGAGCCTCCGGCTGCTGTACAAATAGGAAAGTGTCCCATCTTGACAAGGACGTCCAGGCTGGGGAGAAGGGACGCCCAGCCCTGCAGCCTTATCCGTTGACCAGCTCTGGTTTATTGCATGCAATCAAGACTTAGCTAAATAACCACCAGTTACTGGGCTCAGTATGAGTAATTTGCAGCTCACCTAAGGTTCACTAAGGGTAAAGAGTTTTTATTAAGCATCTAGAATGATATTTTTATTAGTGTTCCAAAGTTGTCCCAAGGGTTTGACTTTAATTCAGCTTTTATCAGAGCACACTTTGTTCATTTTAACAGATATGCATTCACATCTAATATGTGCCAAATACTCTGAGTTGCCCAACGCTCTTTCTCAGACAAAATTGGAGCAGATCAGGATAGAAATATCTAGAACAAATTTTACCAGTGATCTTGATTAGTTCATCAACTGGCATTTTAAGAACTAAGAACAGATTGGAAAAGTAGACATGGAAGAGCATCGGACCATCGTCACTGTTCAACCTCCATGCTCTCTGGCAGCTACAGACACACGGTGGTATTTTCCGAGTGGCGGTCAACACCCTCTGTGGTCCACCTCCACCTCCTTTTCCTACTTCATCTCCACCTTCACCTGTGTCATCTTTCAACCCTCCAATTACATTCAGTGTCTTCATTCATGCTGATTTCCCTGCATAGGCATAGATGGAAGCTCAGTTAATATCAATTAAAGGAATGAGTGTTCATACTTTATATTCTGTGGGCTCCAGGGTCATTAGGATATCAAAGAGTAAATTTCAATCATAAAGATTTTACGTTCAGGGTCTGTGTCTTTATAAGCAAGAAAATACACAAGAAGGCAATAGCATGTCTTTATCACCCACTATATGTCAAGCCCTTTGCACAATTTAACCCTCTGAACAATTGTGTGGAGTCGGTGTTTTGTCCCCACCATACAGACCAGACTTAAGAAAGTTAACTTGATGAGGATTACCCAACAAGAAGTGGTGAGCTGGAGAATTGATTCTAGGTCCATCTGCCTGCTTCAACTACCCCACTCTGTGTCTGCCCGCGGAGGCTGAGATCCCAGGTTGTGCTCATTCCTGGGTCCTCTCTGCCATGTGAAAGGGAAGGGCCCCTCTGTTCTGCCAGTGTTGGGGTCACCACTTTGAGGGAGGGAGATCACACTGTGAGTGAGCATCATTCAACGCACTTGCCGCTGTGGCTGAGAGGACATCTTCCCGAAGGACATGGGAAGTGTTCAGCTGAACACGTTTTCAGTCACTGTCTAGTTTGTGCAGTCACAAAGGGACATCATACCCAGATGCTCTGCTGGCTCTCCTGGGCACCCTGGGCTGCTCTTAGAGGTCATCCGGGGAGCAGCCCTCATATAGCCCTAGACAATCCAGCTCAATGCAGCCAGATGCCTGAACACCTTCCTGTGGCATCGGCAGCGTCGCTGTCTCTGGTTCTCTTCCTGCTTCTCTGGCTGTTGCTTCTCAGGCTCCTTTACTGATTTTTTTCTTATTCTGCCCACAGCTTAATTGCTGGTCATCCTAAAGACTATGTACCCAATGCTACAGGTGCTGAGGATACAAAGACAAATTATATTCTGTCCCCACTTTCAAAGAGCTTGTGGTCCTGTAATATAAAATTTCCCCCAAGGCCTCTGGTAGGACCCACATGGTTATGGTTGGGACAGAGAAGAGTGATAACTTGTGCCTGGTACATTTTCTTTAGAGCAAGAAGTGACTTTAGAACTGAGTAATAAGAGATAAGTAATAAGAGAAGAGTCAAAATAAGGTTTTAGCAGGAGAGGAACATGGAGAAATCAGAGGCAATCTATGCAGGTGGAGGCAGCCTGTCATGCGGGGAGGCCTGTGGGGTCTCTGGTCCTGCTCCCCACATAAGAACGCAGAATATGGTGAGGCCAAAAAGGAACACCCACGGAGCCATAGGTAAGGGAGTCATACTACTATGGTCTCACTGGAGGCTGGGTTCACCGGACGTGCGACCTGCTGTCCGTTTTTCTGCCAACCAACCGACGACTCTCCTCCACTCTCCTCGGCTCTCCTCCGCTCTCCTCGGCTCTCCTCGGCTCTCCTCGGCTCTCCTCCGTAGCTGCAGCAATTATATTCGCGGCCAATTGGCTAACTAGCCATAGCTGACGGCCAACCAGCCTCAGCTGACGGCCATCCACTACCGGAGCCAGCACCCTTCCACATGAGGCTGAGAGCCTGAAACTACTCTCTGGGGCTCTGTCCCCACACAGCCCAAGGAATCATGTAGATATCCAAATAGTTTGGCAAGTTAGGGGAACTGTGAGTAGCTCTAGGTGCCCAGAGCACTGGCCGCAAAGTCGGATGCCTTGGGTGATAGAATAAGACTAGAGAGGAAGGTAGCCTGGTCTAGATTTAGAAGATTCAAAGAAACATCACCTTTCCTCTAAAGTCAGTGGAGGCCTACTGAAGGAATTTTAAAAGAGGAGGAAACTGACCATATTTGCATTTTTTAAATATTACTTATGAAGTGAAGAGTATGTGCCTACTGGACTTCAGTGATGGTGGAAAGAGAAGGGCTAAGATGAAGTAGGAAGATCCATTAGGGGGTCTATTGCTTCAGTCTAGGGGGAAGATACTCCAGAGGTAGAATCTACAGAGCTTCGTCCAAAAGGAGTGGAGCTATGAAATGAACAAGAGAAAGCAGTTTAGCTCACTATCCCACCACTTTTATTTCTGGCTTGGGCATGTGAAAGAAAAGTAGTAATTTTTTTAAAAAAAACAAACTTAAATTTTAGATTATTTTTAGATTTACAGAAGAGATGCAAGCGTAGTACAGCTCTCATCCATACCCAGTTTCCCATATTTGTCATGACAAATGAACCAATACTGATACTGCATTTTCATTAAAGTCCATGCTTTATTCAGATTTTCTTATTTTTAAACCAAATACCCCTTTTCTCTTTCAGCATTTCAACCCAGATACATTATATTTAGCTGGCATGCCTCCTTCAGCTCTTCTTGGCTATGGTGGTTTTTCAGACTGCCCTTGTTTTTGATGATTCTGACAATTTTGAGGAGTACTGGTTGGCTTTCTGTCTATTTTTTCGTGCAATTCATTTTTTTTCTTCACCTATTATCCTTCTCTGTCGTTTGGTCCTTGCACATTTAGGATTGCTATCTTCTTGGAGGATTGACCTCTTTTATCATTATATAATATCCTCCTGTGTCTCTAGAAATTTTCTTAGCTATGAAGTCTACTTTATATGATTTTTTTTAATTTGAAGTTTATTGGGGTGACAATGGTTAGTAAAGTTACATAGGTTTCAAGCATACAATTCTGTAATACTTTATATGATCTTAATATATACACTCCTACTTTCTTTTGATTAATGTGTGCATGATCTGTCTTGCTTCCATCCTTTACCTTTCAACCTGTTTCTATTATTATATAGAAGGTGAATATCTTCTAGACAGCATATAGTTGGGTCATATTTTTAAATTCACTTTGCCAACATTTATCTTTTAATTGGTGTATTTAGACCCACTTACCTTTAATGTAATGATTGATATGTTAGGGCTTTACATCTGTCTTTTTATTTTTTGTTTCTGTTTGTTCTCTCTGGTTTTCATTTCTCTGTTGTCTTTTTTCCTGCCTGCCTATGGGTTACTTAAGCATTTTTTTATAATTCCATTTTGATTTATCTGTAGTTCTTTTGTGTATCTCTTTGTATAACATTTTCAGTGGTGACTGTAAGTATTTCTATTTCCTTGCTAAGACTTTTATGTTTGTAATTGCTCAATGAAGCACTTTTATAATGGCTGCTTTAAATCTCTGTCAGATAATTCTAATATCTCTATCGTTTTGTTGGTATTTATTTTTCTATTTTTGTTCAGTTTGAGATTGTCCAGATTCTTGGTATGACATGATTTTTATTGAAAGCTGGGCATTGTGGGTATGATGTTACGAGACTCTGGATGTTATTGAAACCTTCTGTTTCAGCTGACTTCCTCTGACACTGCTCTGGCAGGCAAAGGAGGGGGGTGGACCCTGTGTTGTTACTGCCATGTAGGGGTAAGTCTGGGTTCCCCATTCAGCTGGTATCGACACCCAAGGTGGTCATCTCATTACTGCGGGGCACCGGTGGGAATTCTGGCTCCCAGTGGGCTTCCACTGATTCTCCTGGCTTGACAGAGTAGGAGTGTTTCACTACTGTTCCCCATGTGGCCTTTATTACCACCTGGAAGGGATGAAAGTCCTGGCTCCTTACTCTGACTTCTTTGATGCCTCTCTGGGGGGAGGGAGGGTGTTGAGGCTGCTCATTACAGCCTGGAGAGGGTGTAAGTTGTGCTCCCCCCGCTGGCCTTCGCTTTTGTGGGGGAGGGTGGAACCACCACATTTTTCTGCTCTGTTTGGCTGGAGTACAGTAGTTTTTGTCTAAACGTTTTCCGTCTTTCCGTGTTGCCCATTTCTTGGTTCTTTGGCTAATGAGGGCAAGCTTTTCTTGGGGTTGTTTTTGTCTTCACTGTTGGCGTTTTCAGGTTGCTTGTTTCTTGAGCTCCAAGTCTGAGCTCTATGAGGCGAAAAGAAAACCCAGTGTACTCACCCTCAGGTTTTGCCTTGGATCCTGGGGTCTCTAGCTGGTTTGCCTTCTTTCCCTCTATCTTTCAGACTCTTCTTATGTTTGTTTTATAAATAATGGCCAGAGCTTTTAATTGTACTTAATGGGAGGAAGAGGGAAAAGTGTATCTGTACCCTCTCCTCTGAAGTGGAAGTCACTTCATTCATCTTTTTGATGAATAATGTTCCAATGTATGGATATAACATATTTTGTTCATTCATTCATTAGTTCATGGACATCTGGCTTTTTTCCACTTTTGGGTATTTTGAATAATGCTGCTATAAACATTGGTGTTCTAGTTTTTTGTGGACATATGTTTTCACTTCTTTTGGGTATATACCTAGGAGTAGAATTGCTGTTGACCATTTAGATTTAAAGTAATTATTGATGCAATTGAATTAAAATTTATCATTTTTATAACTGTTTTCTATTTATTGTATTTAGTCTTTGTTTCTTTCCTCCCTCTTTTTCTGCCTTCTCTGACTTTCATTGGGCTTTTATATGATTATATTTAGCTTCTATTTTGGCATATCATTTATAATTAAAAAAAAGTGTTTTAGTAGGTTCCCTATAGTTTACAATAGATATTTTAAAATAATCTAAGTCCACCTTTAAATAGCATTGTAATATAACACTAACTGTAGTGCACTTTCTTGTGACAATGTTATTTGTTTCACTTATCCATATGCTATAAAGGCTTAATATATCATTAATATTGTTGCTACATATAAACAGTTATATTTTTGGATCACTAAGAATATGAAAAATAAAATATTTTGTCCTTATTTATTCCTTTTTTGATGCTCTTCCATCCTTTATTTAGATCCACATTTCTGATCTATATCTTTTCCCTTCTGCCTGAAGAATGTCTTTTAACATCTTTTACAGGGCAGATCTACTGATGACAAATTCTCTGAGCTATGTTTGCTTGAGTAATCTTTATTGTCCCGCATTTTTGAAGGACGATTTTTCTGGATATAGAATTCTAGATTGGTGTCTTTTTTTTCTTTCAACACTTTAAATGTTTCACTCCATTCTCTTCTGGCTTAACATGGTTTCTAATGGAAGTTTGCTATAATTCTTATCCTTGTACCTTTATAAGTAAGGTGGGTTTACCCTCTGGCTTCTTTCAAAGTTTTCTATTTGTCTTTGTTTTTCTTCTATTTCAATATCATATACCTACGTGTATTTTCTTGTTGTTTTATTTTTGTTGTTGGTATTATCCTACTTAGTGTTCTCCGAGCTTCCTAAATTTGTGATTTAGTGTCTTTCATTGATTTGGGAATGTTCTCAGACCTTATTAGTTTATATATTTCTTCCACCTTATTAAATTCTTTCTTCTCCTTCTGGTATTCTAATTATGTCTTTTCACAACTTTTGATAATATCCCACATTTCTTGAGCATTCTGATTCTTTTTTTAATTTGTGCTTTAGCTTAAATAGTTTCTCACAACCAATCTTCAAAATCCCTGCTTCTTTCCTCAGCTATGTCAAGTTTAATGATGAAGCGTATCAAAATAATCCTTCATTCAACAGAGAGAGATGCTGCAAAAACTAAAGGAAAAGACATTACAATAACATAGTGCCAAGCAGAATTGGTGTGCTACTCAGGGTTCTCCATAGAAACAGACACAATAGAAATTTCTTTCTTTCTTTCTTTCTTTCTTTCTTTCTTTCTTTCTTTCTTTCTTTCTTTCTTTCTTTCTTTCTTTCCTTCTTTCTTTTAAGGAATTAGCTCATGCAATTATGGAGGCTAAGTTCCAAGATCTGCATTCTGTGTGCATGAGAACAGGAGAGATGATGGTATAAATTCCAGCCCAAGTATGAAAGCAGGAGAAGATGGATGGCCCAGCTCAAAGACAGAGAGTGAAGTCTCCCTTGCTCAGCCTTTTGTTCTATTCAGGCCTTCACTATATTTGATGAGGCCCACTCACATTGGAGAGGGCAATCTGCTTTATTCAGTCTACTGATTTAAAGGTTAATCTCTCCCAGAAACACCCACATAGACACACCCAGAATAATCTTTAATCAATGGTCTGGATGCTCTGTGGCCCAGTTAAAATTTTGACACAAAATTAACCACCATGGTTGAACACCATGAAGGGATGTGTAAGGTGAAAACTGAACAGAGCTTTTTGGATTTGGCATATGCCAGTCACTGAAGACTGCTTCCAAGACAACGTCTATGAAGTCAAAGGACAAAAGGTTGATTGCTATACCTTGAAGACTGAAGAAAGAAAGGTATTCCCATTTTTCAGACTAGAAAAGCGAGGTTTGAGAAGTGTATCTAAGATTATCTAGACAATGTATCCAATGCCATTCAGCTAAGAAAACAAAAACAAAAATAAATCAAGACCTTCTAAAGCCAAGCCCAGGCTTTCTCCATACAGGCGTAAAAAGGAAGGAAAGAGGATCAGTGATGAGGTAGAACCATTGTTAGGGTGGCCAGGAGTCCAGGAGAATTATGTATTAATAGTGTTTTTTTCAGAAGTATTCCACGTTGGACAATAAATTATATGGTCACACTATCCATTTCTCATTTCCTAATTTGATCTCCAGCAATGTATTATCTGGACATCCTCAAGCTGTTTCAGCTTTTATTTGCTGTTTTGTAAACCACCCCAAACTTAGTGGTGTAAAACAAAGGCGATGTTACTTTGTTCACAGATTTGTGGATCAGGAATGTGGACAAGACACAGTGGGGTTGGCTTTGTCTCTGCTCCCTGATATCTGGAACTCAACTGGGGCTAGAACCATCAGAAGACTTCTTCACTCCCATGTCTGGTGCCTGAGCTGAAGTGACTGGAAGACTGGGCATCCAGGTAAGCAAATCTTAGTTGCTGGGTCTTTCAACTGCCTCTTAGTTGGGCTTCGATTTCTCACAACATGGCATCAGCATTCTGGTGGTTATAAGCATGCCACTATGGCCAGCCCAGATTCAAAGTGGAGGGGGACTGGCCTCTACCCTTGTGGGAGAGTGGCAAAGTCTCACTGGGATGAAAGGTGCTGCCAATGCAATCTCTGGAAATTGCTCTCTGCCACAATGGCCCACTCTTCTCTGCTTCCAGAGCAACTGGAAAAGAAAATGAACTGGGAGCCACTGAGTCTGGCTCATGTGAGCTGTGGAGCAACCTCAAAAAGACCTTGCTATTAGGTTTAAGAGCATCCTGAGAGCAAAATTGTCATTGAGCTGCTCCGAAAAACAGCTATTGAAGGCAACTCAGGGAAGGTCACCCCACCTGACGATTTCAAAGCCACTCTTGAATGCCGGAGCACCAGAGCACAGAAAGTTCCGAGGAAAGACCTTTTTCTGGAAGGACGCCTTCATTCCCATGGAAAATCTTTTAAAAGATTATATGGTTATAAAGTGAACTCGCAATTTGGTGTACATGTAACAAGTCATCTGACTAAATCCAGTGTGGATGAGATGGTATCACACACAAGGCACTGTGCAAGCTGCTCATTTATCAACATCACTGCAGCCCATTTGATGAATAAATGAAACACTGTCATTTGCCATGTCACTCGCAAAGGGTGGCAGAGCTGGACTGTGAACTCGAGCCATTCAGCTCATAAGTGACACTCTTCTGGGTAACTTGTGCTGCTTCCCAGAAAAGGAGCAGAGCTTTATGGGCTCCAGAGGGCCAGGGGTGGGGTGTAATGGTGGGTTTATGGGCGTCTCTAGCCCATGTGTTTGTGGGGCAGGGTAGTATGATTGTGCCCCAGATCCCACAGCGTTTCCTCATTTCAAAAGCCCGGTCACACAATTGGCACATTGAAAGAGAAAATGAGTTTTGGGCTCCAGTAGAGACTTCAAAGGTCTTTACAAAAGTTCTTTTATTTAGTTTATAGGTCTCTAAGGCCTCACGTGTTTTTATTTTTTTGCACCAAGTGGTGAAAAATGTAATTAAACATAAACATTAAAATGTCAGGTAGTAATTAGTGAAGGAAAGGTCTACGCTACCTGCTGGGGTTCCTCCTGTTTTAGGCAGGGCAACCTGAGCAGGGCATGGCCAACAGGCACCCAGGCAAGGCCAAGGCTCCCAAGGCCCAAAACCCCAGTCCCTAAAAAGGGCCATCAAAACCCACAGTGCTGGGGCCAAAAGATCATCCATTCCTGTGCTAGGCTGGTTATTACTAAGTGCCTGCTCTGTGTTGGGACCTGGGCTGGACCCGGGGACACAGAGATCCCAGACCTGGCACCTGCTTTCAGGGACCTAACTCAAAAAGTCTCACCAGGCCTGACCAGAATCTCACTAGGGCCTCACCAGGCCTCATCAGCACCTCACTAGTGCTGTCAGGGACTCGCTGACTTTTGAGTCTCCGCTCTTGTTGCTGCTCAGGCTCTCTGTAGCAGCCACTCTGAGTATCTGCTCCTCCAGACACAAGTGCTTCATTTCCTCTGAGTCTTGGTCTATGCTGTTCCCTCTATCTGGGAGACGTACCTCACTCTTTACCTGACCAACTTCTACTGGTTTCCTAGCATTCAACTTAAAGCTGCCTCTTTGGAGAGCCCCTCTTTGGAGCTGAATCTTATTAAATGCTTCCCGCCACCCCTTTTTTTCTCTCAAGGTACCACCTTCTGTTCCTTTCCTACACTTATCACGCTTTATAAATCCATTTTCCTGTATGTGTTCATTCTTCAACCCCCTCCCTGGCTGCTGCCACCCTCCAGAGGGTGGGCCCAAAGATGGGACCATAGTGGGAGGATCTCTGGTCTTTTGTGATAGCTGCAGGCCTTGCTGTTTTGTTAGCTCAAACAGTGGGTCGTGAGCAGGCCGTTGGCTCAGCCACCCCTGTAGCAAATGGCAGCAGGGTGCTGGGTTCTGTCTTACCCATCTGTCTGTGCCTGCTGCCCTCCTGTGAGCTGGACATCCTCCAGGCCTCCCCTCTCCCTGGCCCAGACCTCCGCATGGCTGCTGAGGTCACCTTTCCTATAGCAGAGTCTGTTTTACATCCTTCAGTGGCTCATACTCTGCTGCTACCTTATAGCCTGGTCCCCTTCTCCTCGCATTTTCCTAGAAGGCCACCAAAGACGATATCCTGAATATTCCACATCTGTCCTCCACACTTTCACACCTTTACTTGCACCCCTCCCAAATGCTCTCCTGGGTCTTCCCAAGACTGTCCTTCCTGCTTTAAGACAATGCTCACAAATCTGCTTTAGTCAGGACCTGCCTGAGCTGCCCCTGCTCTCCATATGGAGCTAGTGATGGTAATTGTTAGTTTGTCCTAGCCACTTGCTGGATGAGCTCTAGGCTGTGACTCCAGTGTGATAGGTGTTTATGATCTCAACTGCAGCCCGTGTGTGGTCTCAGGGACGCTGACAGGGAAGGCTTCCTTCAGCAGCCTTCTGCTTCTGTTTCTGTTCCTGATACAAACCAGCAGTCCTCACGTCTTCTCTGGACGCCCAGAGGTGTATTCAGAACAGGGGGGCAGATTCCCTGCATACTCCATTTCACTGAAACATAGTAGTTATAGTCTATGAAAGCCACTCTTCTAGGATGATAGGAAGCTCTAGAATCTGTATGCTTAAGTAAACCCCCACTGGCCCCCCATTCCAGCATTCAGCACCAACTCCTGTGGCCTACATGGGACCCTGGGGCGCAGGCTCTTGCCCTCATGAAGATCACCCTCTAGTGGAGGAGAGAGGCAAATATTAACTTAAAAGACCCTCCCCTTAAAAAGTACAGGTGTAGAAGATGCCATGACAGAACTGACCTGTTCACACATGACACCAACATACTTTAGGGTGGTTTTCTAATCGAGGAGGCCAAGTATCTGAAGGATGAGATAGAAAACCGTGTGAAAGGGAGGGGAACTGAGGGATGGCAATGGCATATGCAAAGGCCCTGGGGCAGGTGGAAGTGTGGTCATTCAGGAGGGAGAAGGATTAGGAGGCTGAGGAGGACAGGGTGGGAGAAGAAGTTAAAGAGGAGGTGAGGGCAATCCACAAACGGATTCTGGCCATTGGGAGTGATTTGCCTCTATCCCACAAGCAGTAATAAACCAGAAGGGGTTGAACAGGACATAGCACACTTACAGCGAGGTATGACTGCTGCCCAAGGCAGGCTGTGGGCCCAAGACTGTGGTGGGCACAGAGGCAGGTGGATGGGTTTGGAGGGCTTTTAGGGGGTGACACATAAGCCCTGGAGTGGATTGAGCACGGGATGGGGAGAGGAAGGTGCCAGGATCTCCGTGGCTCTGACACACCTGTTTGTGTGTTTCCCCCGTTTTCCCTCAGCAGCAAAGACTCCTTAACGCTGACTGAGAAACTTCCTCCCATGTCTTGGCTTCCCTGCTTGTTCTCTGCCTCCTTCTTCTCCAGGACATCATCCACCGGGGTTCCCGCTTCCTCTTCTGCCCCCCAGCGGCATCGCAGCAATCATCTTACAGAGAGGCCTCAGTATCCTTGCTCGGCCAATGAGGAAACGGAAGCGCAGCGAGACCGTGACCTCAGCCAGGGCCATCCAGCGAGGCAGCAGTGACTACAGAGCTCCTGTCCCCACAGCACACTGCCCCAAGGTGGCCTGCAGGACCCCAGTGGAAACAGGTCTGTCTTGCTCCCGACACTGACAGCACAGTGCAAGCCCCTGAGCCTGCAAAGCAGCGTGCTGGGCACTTGCTGCCCCGACTCTGGTAGCTGGAGACAGCATCTTGGCCCCTGACACGGTCTAGCCTCAGTGAAGCCTGAGTAGCTGGGGTCCCAGGTCCAGAGGAGCAGGCCAGCTTGGGATTCCTGTTGGTCGAGAATTGAAAATGGAATTGTTATTTGTTGAACATTATTTAGAAAACGCTCCCTCTTAGGCATTACCAGCGTTCTATGTTCTATGGGTCTCTTGTTCTATGGTGGGGTCTGCCCCCTTGGCCTGCCCTGTCACTCGTGTCTCAGAACCATGAACATAAAATTGTCTGACAAGTGCATATGGACAGAAGCAACCCTCAGGAGACCCCCCGAATTACTGGTGAAGGACATCTCATGCACAGTGTAGCCCATGCCCTGCAGGTAAGTGTCTCCCACACTGAAACCACTTTCCCTCCTGTGTTAGTGTCAGGTTACTCACCTGGGATGGCTTTTGAATAATGTGCACTTCAACCACTTCCTGCATCTGCAGAGTGTCAGGGCAGAATTTCAAATGTGAAATACGTCAGGTTACAAAGCGCCACATCTCCCCACCTCCAGACCTTCCACAGTGGGTGGCATTCTGCCCTGAAAGGCCTTTCCTCATGTCTGCCAGGCTGGGCCTCTCTCTGCTTTGCCCACAAACGCCAAGAGAGGGAGAGCAAGGACCCCGCCAGTCAGAACATGGATGCTGGGTTCGAGTCCCAGTCCTATGGAAACTCGGATGAGCCCACTGCTCTGAGCCTCAGTTGCCTCACCTGTACAATAGAGGTGACAGTGGTGCCAACCTCACAGGAACATGGTGAGGATAAGTGAGTATGTGTGAGTCACTAAGAACAGAGCCAGGCACATGATAAAACCAAATACACACATCAGTTGCTGTGCTACTTCTCAGTACCTTCTAGGTTTCGGGTACTGTGTAATTTCCGTTCTGTACTTATCCTGATGAATCCTGCCAACAGCTGGGTGAGGTGGGCACTGCTGTTGTGATTCTGCTGATTGGGTTCCCTGGTCACACAGTGGCAGGATGAAATCAGCGTTGCCCCTTGTAGGGCTGGGATGGCCCATCCATCAGCTTTGCAGTGAAGTGCAGCTGAGTTGGTTCACATGTCTGGTGACCTTGGACTGTCCTTGAACTTCTCTGGGGCTCAGTTTCCCCATGTGTATAATGAGTACATCATTACACATGCCTGGTCGTTGGGAGCTGTCTGCAGATTTCTGCCCAATGATCAGAGAAGGCAGGGCCCCAGAGACTGCAGAGCCCTGGCCAATAAGCTCCTCAGGACTGGGGTGCTGTCACCCATCAGCCTCTGACCCCAGGGAGGTGAAGCAAAGCAGAGTGGAGACAGAGTGTGCAAGTTGTCTGCAGCAAGGGGTACACCCATGCACTGTACCCAGGATCCCGCTTGGGGTGGGCTTTCTGCGGCCTCCTGAGTAGCCTGCTCAGGAAGTGGTTCAGGCCCTCTGGGATTTCCAGCTGGACACTTTGGACCAAATCTTTCTCAATGTCCACACTAAGCTCTCAGGGCTGTCATTTGAATGAAGAGTGTGCCTGACACATGGCACGAGCTTGGCAACAGTGGCCCTTTGTGCTATTCTTCTTGAGGGAGGCCTTTTCCCATTGGTTCGCTGCCCTCTCCAGATCCTGCAAGGTTTACGGGCTGACTCCTGCTGTGCTCTGCTCTTACTGCTGAGTGGGGAGGGGTCGTTGGCAGGTGCCCAGGATACACACAGGTCTCATGAGTGTGGGGTCAGGTGGAGGTGGAGACAGTGCCTGGCCCCCACCATCCCTGAGGGACAAAGGAGAGAGAGACCAGACACCTGCTCTCAGATTTCACTGGGATCATAGATAGAGACTCCTTTCACAGTGGGGAAAACAGGGTATGGGATGGCCTGTCACTTGTCACACATGTGTCAGCTGCAGGGCTCAGCAGACGCCAGGCCTCCTTTCTTAGTGGTGAACGCTTCCGGCTGGACCCACTACCCCAGCGCCCAGTGTCTGCATTCATCTGGGCCTATTCTTGGTCCTTGCTGCACCTTTTTCATCGAAGTTGAGAGTACTGGAAAGTGCTCAGCCAGCCCTGCTGAGGCCCTGCGTGCCCTAGGACCAGAAACATTACAACCCAGAAATCCTGCTGACCAAGGGAGAAACACGGTTGTGGACTTTCTCCTGAGCTCGGGTAAAAATTTCATTTGTATTTTTCTCTTTCTCTCTTTTCTTTTTTTAGTCAGAAATAATAACATGTCAACACAATATTTTCTTTACATCACTTAGTTATTATGATAAGCTTCAGCCGGGTGGGGTAGGAGAGGCTCTTGTGTTACTTAAAGTTTGATTACAAAATAAACTTTTCTATGAAACGTGGTAAGTTGTTTCTGAAACTACAGCACCCATGGGAAAACTGCTCTTGGAGTCAGGTTCTCCGTTGATGGCCCCCCTGGGAGGGAATGTCGGTAAGGCCGCCAGTCATGGACACACTCAGGAGTCTGTGAGCATGCAACTTGGGGCCACTGAACCCCCAGCTTCCCTGCCTGGAGAAGAGCAGTGTCCTTGGTCAGGGGCATGAGGCGGCAGTTACTGAACCACTGTGGTTGGACTAGCAGGGCAATATAGGAGGAAGGGCTCTGTGTGTACAAGATGTCTATGGGGTGCTGGCCTCTACCAGGTATTTCCATCAGTCATCCTCAGAGCTATGATTTTCTCATTTGATTGAGACACTAAGGTGTCATTCACTTGGCACAGGCACCCAGTCAGCAAATGGGAGAAGCTGGATTCAAACCTATATTTGCCCCCAGAACTGTGCCCTCATGAAGAAAGAACCACTGGTTGGTATGGGAAAGTGCAAAACAAGTTGAGCAAACCATCTTTTTCAGGACAAATGGGGGAGGGGTGTGAAAATCCAGTTTGATGAGGGGTTTAGGAGTACTGCAAGCTTAAGCCAAACTTCTCTCACCTTCTAGAAGGGCCCAGGCTTGGGAGGTGAGAGAAAGGAACAGGAGAGGTGATGGGGAAAGAAGGGGCATCAGAGTTACAGCCCTGCTGCTCCTAGCAGACCTCATGGGTACCTGGCAAGGCCCAGATGATAAGTGGCATCCTGCCTGTCCTTCCTGATTCTCCCACTACTGGGCAGAGTCTAGGAGGAGATGGGATGAGTATCGGGCTAATGACTTGACAGTCCCCAGTCTCCCAGCCCTCAGTGAGGATGGTGGCTCCAGGAAAATATGAAGCTTCAACTGAAAGGGCAGGAGGAACTGATTTCTTTGTCTTTTACTTCACATCTTGAAGAATCTAAACCAAACTGCACCCATAGCAGGGGGGAAGGGGGAGGGTCCGTTCACATACCATCCTCATGAACTCCCAGAAGGTGCCTGAAATGGCTCTTTCCATGACTCAGTGGGCTTCTGTGCTTGTTCCCAGGCTGCTCCAGAGAAATCAGAGAAGGGCTAGTTCCATCTGAGGTCCTGTTTCTCATACTCACCCAGGTCTTGGAAGCTCACAGAAATTTAGAAGCAAATTCTATAGCCTGCCTGTAAGTATCCCCACAGAAATTGTCTAGGACAGACATATGCTGTCAGAGATGCCACTCTTAGCCCAGATGATGCTCCTAGCAGTGCCTGACCCAGAATTGGTGTCTATAGCAATATTAATCGTACATGATTCAATTTCTAAGGCCTCAACCCTACTCTGACTCTTTTTCCTCTGGGATTCCAAAAATATCTTTTCAGCTTCCTGAGATTGGTTATCTTGAAATAGATCTTTGTTCCAAGGCTATGAGAGCATTAAAATCATAGGAGTCATGGGTAGAGAGCTTAACAAGTATAGACAGTGTGGATATGTGGCTGGGAACTAAGGAGTCTGCGTGGACCAAGGATAAGGCGAGGTCTGGCCTCTGCCCAGATTTGGGGCATTAGGTGGCTCTTTTTGGGAATCCAGAGGTAGGGTTTTCTGGGAATTAGTTTCACCAGCTCATTGTCATAACGAAAAAGACTGAACTGAAAACTGAACAATTTTCCTGACCAGAAAAGTGGGACCACAGCACAGAACCCCAGGCCCTGGATGACATAGTGAAAAAACATATCAAACAGATGGGTCCATTTCTAGTCCTCTCTTTACATCTGTCAGAGCCCTGAGCCATGGGGGTAAGAAGGGTGTGCATGCGTGAGGGGCCTGGAATGTTCCGTGACTTAGGAAGTCAGGTAACCACAGAGAAACAGGCCCAAAACCTCAGCCTGCTAGTGTGGCTCCAGTCCGTGTCCACCCTGAGAACAAGGGGAAGGTGAGCAGGCATTGTTCGGGGGCAGAGTCCCTGTCAGGTCCTTGCAGCTCCCTTGCCGCCGAAACCCACAGAAGGCCTAGTGCTGAGGCTAGCAGATGGCCCGCCATGCCTGAGATTCCTGCTGAGTGATAATGAGAGAGGAGGCCCAGCCTGGCCTGGCATTTAGTCTCCAGGTGGAAAACCAAACAAATCCAGAGTGGGTTAGGTTTCTTCCATGGCTGCTTTCTCTCCTGCAGTCAGGAGAAGGAAAGCATTGTTGTGAACCCAGGAAGGAACTAGGGGTCATCGATACTTATGCTTTCTGAGTGCTGTGTGACGAGCTTGTGATAAGGACTTAAAGAAAGCAGAAACCTCACCTGGGCAATCAGGCCCAGTTCTGTGACGACAGGACTGGACACGAGAGCACCAACTATGGAAAGGGCTCAAATATTCTTCAGCAGGTCATCTGAAGGTACTGAGAGTCTCTGGGATGGAAAAGAGCAATGCAGTGGGAAGGCTGACTCAGAGGCGAGGATAGAGCTCTTCCTTATGACACCAGAGACTGTGTTAGGGCCCACAGGTGCAAGTTAAAGGGCACCTGATTCCAGTGTGATCTAAGCGTATCATCGAGGTTCACCCAGAGAAGCAGAATCAGCATGAGATACATGCTTTGTTGTAGGAACTGACCTCACCCTGTCGTGGAAGGTGGTTTAGCTAAGCAGTATCTGCAGGGCTGTTGTCCCCACAGCTGATGCTGAAGCTTTCAGTCTGCAGGGCAGGCTGTCAGGAAGGGAAGGTCCCAAGCAGGTCAGAACACCTACAAGTGGGAGGCCAGGGTGAAACTGTGTCCATGCTTGTTGTCTCTGACCTGGGGACAAGAGTGTCCTGCAAAGCTGGGCCCTCCGTCATGAGGTTAAACACACTCACCTGGTCCAGAGTTGGAGGAGCAGGCAGGCTGTGGCTTCATGCCATCGGGTGGATCAGCATCAGCAACAACAGGTAAGGGTCTGCTACCTCCTGCCCATCGACCCTCCTAGGCTCCCAAGAATCTTCCTGTGACCCATCCTAACCAGAAGCATAGATAAAAGTGAATTCTGGGAAGTGTAGCTCAGTCCAGCCAAGCTGACACCTAAAACCATCACAGTAGGGAAGACCGCTCTTAGCAATGGAGCTGCCCTGAGGTGGAGTGGGCTGCTTCTGGAGTAAGGGTCTCCCTCCCAGTCCCACCCAAGCACAGGATGGGGATGCAAAGGTTTGATTACAGGATCATGAAGGCCCTTTGCAGCCTATGCTTCTGTGAGCGGGAGGCAGGGAGGACAAGAGAGCCAGGTGCAGTTACACAGGCTCAGCCACTGGGACCCCCAGCCCCTGCCCTCCACCCCATCCTGGAGCGACGTCCAGGTCTGTAAGTAAGATCCTCAGGTGCCTGGGGCATGGTGGGAGAACTTTGCTTTTACCTGCCAGGAACTCACCATAAATGTCAGTCCTTAAGATTGACAGTGACATGAAATTGCTGTCATAAATGATCCTCTGAAGGAGTCTCTGGTGGTGGGAGTGAGAGGGGGGTCCTGGACTGAGAGAGGCAGAGGGAGACAGGAGCCCTGCTCACTCTCACTGCTAGCATCCACCTGGTGGTGGGGATAGTGCAACCCCGTTCCCTAGCCTCGACATGTGGGTGCGGCAGCTGCTCTGGGTGCTCCAGATGGCAACTTGGGTGGGATCCCTAGAATCCAGGCTTTCCCGCTTTGAATGCTCAGGGTATTACACCAGTCACTACCTACGCTGGCTCTGCCCCTCCCTCCCCAGTTCCAGCTGACTCTGAGCTCAGTGGCCAGGCCTTGGCCAGTTCCAGAGCCTGGATCCTGGGTAGGAGGTACTGGGAAGTCTGCCACTGTTGGAAAAGGGCCTCAAAAAGTCCACAGTATGGAAGGGGCTCTTCTAGTGAGGGGAACATTTGTTTATTGGTTCAAGGAAAATGGTTGAAATTAATTATGTCTCTCCCTTAAACTCAAATATAGATCTTGGCTACCTCCGTGCACAATAAAAAGGCATCAGCCAGGCTGGCCCCATCCATCTTCCACTTCCCAAATGCAGAAAATGGGAACCTCTTTAAGCCTCAGTTTTCACATCTGCCAATGAGGAAAATCAGCTACTAGTCAGAGCCCCATGCAAGGACTGGCTCTCTCACCTGGAGGACTCAGTGTAAATGAAATTCTGGGGCTCCTTATACAAAAGTTATTAAGAATCTCAAGGCATCAACAACAGAGCACTAAAACAAGCATGGAGCCCTTCTAGACACAGGGCCAGTGGAGAGCTGCCCAGGTTCCATGCCTGTCCATGAAATTGGTCCTGCCCACACTCTCTTTGCCCACAGAAGTGACTCTAAAACTTGTAAAAACATGCTGTCCACTTGAAAAAAAAAGTGTGTGCATATATATGGAGTCTTGTGATAGGCTTAGATTTATAGATGTGGGTGAATATACATTAGATATGTATACATACACATATACATACACATACACATATACATAGGAGTTCAGACAATTAAGTTTGCAAACTCGTCCTAGAAAAGTGCTACATACCTCATTGCTGAATATCACTATGGTCACCTTCAAAGTACTCCCCTTGGGAAGCTATGCACCAATGCCAGAGCCTAATCCACCCTTGAAAGCAATTTGGGAACTCTTTTTCTGGAATGGCCATCAGGGCTCTCGTGTTACCCTTGATGTCCTGAATGTCATCAAAATGTCTTCCTTTCAATATTTCCTTTAACTTTGGGTAAAGAAAGAAGTCATTTGGGGCCAGATGAGATGAGTAGGGAGGGTGTTCCAATACAGTTGTTTGTCTACTGGCTATAAACTCCCTCACAGACAGTGCCGTGTGAGCTGGTGCATTGTCGTGATGCAAGATCCATGAATTGTTGGCGAAAAGTTCAGGTCGTCTAACTTTTTCATGTAGCCTTTTCAGCACTTCCAAATAGTAAACTTGGTTAACTGTTTGTCCAGTTGGTACAAATTCATAATGAATAATCCCTTTGATACCAAAAAGGGTTAACAACAAAGTTTTGACTCTTGATTTTGATTGACAGAACTTTTCTGGTCACGGAGAGCAGGGTGACTTCCATTGTGCACTTTGAGGCTTTGTTTCAGGGTCATATTGGTACACCCATGTTTCATCACCAGTGATAACATGGCCCACAACATCATCTTGCCTCTCCAAAAGGTCTTGGCAAACTTCGAGTCTCTTTTACTTTTGTTCATCGGTGAGCTCCTTCAGGACCATTTTTGCACACACTTTTCTCATGCCAAGATTTTCAGTTAAGATTTTCCTGTTTCTCTGTTGATGTTTACTTGGCCTGTTATGCTTCTCACAGTCAGACGGTGATTTTGATGCACAATTCGATGAATTTTTGCAGTTTTCATAAGTTCTGTTCATTACTGGCCGCCCTGACCTCTCTTCATCAGTGACACTTTCTTTTCGCTCAGAAAAATGTTTAATCCATTTGTACACTGCTGTTTTATTCATGCTATTATTCCCATAAAATTGGACTAACATGTCCCTGGTTTCACTTCCACTCTTGCCAAGCTTAAAGAGAAATTTAATGTTAATTCGTTGCTCTAATTCAAGCTCAGACATTCTTGCGACGGCACACAAAAACACGCAACACCAATAATGAACGCCACTCAGCAAGACACCCTCACATGTCGACACGAACACAGCTGTGATACACTGATATACCAAGGTTATGAAACCTTACAGAGCTGTTTGTACAGTGCTGCCAATGTAAGTGCATGGTGGTAAGTTCGCGAACTGAATTGTCAGACATCGACAATTATTTAACAAATTAAATTTCCCTAGACAGTCAAATATAACAAATGCAAACACTTTTTTCATTTAATTAAAACCAGAAGTCTCATATGACATTCTTTTAAGAAAATCTTAAGATAAAAAACCTCACAAAATATTACAGTGATTACAAATTGATCAGTTGCCTTACACAAAACGAATCAGTTACAAAAAAGTTAACCCAAGGATCTAAATTTGTGCTTTCTTATTTCTATTGTCATTTTAGTTTTTAATTCTCATCCTTACTCTGTCCTGGAGACATGACCTAACCTGTGTAGCAGAGAGTCGGAGGCAACCCAGGCTGGCTGGGGTTGCTAACCAGGTCATTGACTCAGAGTCAGGGTTGAGAGGGGGGCTGCTCCACAAAGATTCTTCCCCTGTCCCCTCCTGTGTTGCTCAGGCTCTTTCTTTTTAAAGACTGTCAATTTCTTTAATGGTTATAGCACTATTCAAGTTGTATATTTCATCTTTGTTGGTTTTGGTAATTTGTGGTTTGCAAGAAATAGCTTTATTCTTCAAGTTGTAGAATTTCTGAAAATTGTTCGTAATGTTCCCTTATTATCTTTTAACACCCGAAGGATCTTCAGTGATAGCCCCTATTTCTTTCCTGGTGTTGGTGATATATATCTTCTTTCTTAAAAGGGGTTTACCATTTTTATTGATTATTTTCAAAGGACCAGCTTTTTGTTCACTGATTTTTTTCTATTGTTTATTGTTTTCACTGTCATTGATTTCCACTCTTATTTTTATTATTTCCTTTCTTGTGATTGCTTTGAATTTATTTTGTTTCTTTTCTCATATCTTAAAATATTAAAACATTTATTCATAAAGCTATCCGAGTATGTACTACAATGTTCACTGCAGCATTATTTACAGTGGCCAAGACATGGAAACAACCAAAGTGTCCTTTGATCAATGATTGGATAAAGAAGATGTGGTATGGAATATTACAATGGAATATTACTCTGTCATAAGAAAAAATGAAATACTGCCATTTGTGACAACATGGATAGATCTTGAGATTATGCTAAGCAAAATAAGTCTGACAGAAAAAGTCGAGAACCATGACTTCACTCTTATGTGGGATATAAAACTGAAAACAACAAAGGAACAAGACAAACAAAGAAACAAAAAGTCACAGACACAAACAACAGTTTAGTGGTTACCAGAGAGTAAGAGAGGAGGGAGGTGGTAGAAGAGGGTAAAAGGGGTCAAATATATGGTGATGGAAGGAGAACTGACTCTGGATGGTGAATACACAATGCGATGTATAGATGATGTACTACAGAAATGTACACTTGAAATCTATGTAATTTTAATAACCATTGTCACCCCAATAAATTTAATAAAAAAGTAAGAACTTAAATTATTAACTTAAGATCTTCCTTCTTTTCTAACGTGAGGAATTAGTGCTATAAATTTCCCTTTCAGCATTCTATCTGTGTCCCTAATGTATTGTATTTTCATTTTCATTTAGCTTTTTGTATTTTTTTAGTTTCCTTTGAGACTTCTTCTTTGACCATAGATTATTTATGTGTGCTCTTTAATTTTCAAATGTTTAAAGTTTTCCTTTCTTCTTTCTGATATATAATAGTTGATTCTATTATGATCAAAGAACATACTCTATGATTTCAATTCTTTTAAATTTGTTGAGAATATTTTGTAGTTCAGGATATGATCTACTTTAGTCAATTTTCCATGAGTTATATATACATATATATATATATATATATATATATATATATATATATATATATATATATATATATATATATATATATATATATATATATGTATATATAATATATATACACACACAGAGGGTGCCAAAAATGTATACACATGTTAAGAAAGGAAAACTGTATTAAAATTGTAATACTCAATATATACCAATAACAAAAGATGAATACAAGTCACATTTGACTTCTGCAATGACAAGAGGTGCTCAAAGTGGTTGTCATCAGTGCCCAGACACTTCTGATTATGGTGAGCTACTGCTTGAGAAACGTTGACCAAGTGTCCAGTTGTTTACATTTTTGGCACCCCCGACACACACACACACACACACACACACACACACATATGCACACACTATAGCTGTAATACATTTGTACATATATATATATATATATATCCTATATATAATACATTTATATATTATATATTTACTATATACAATACATTTTTATATAGTATATATATTATATGTAGTATACATTTTTTGGCACACACATGTGCGCACAGTCTAACAATTAAGTTGAAGAACTTGTTGCAACAATGTCGCTAACCTTTTTTGATATCAGAGGGTTTATTCATTATGAATTTCTACCAACTGGACAAACAGTTAACCAAGTTTACTATTTGGAAGTGCTGAAAAGGCTGCGTGAAAAAGCTAGACAACTTGAACTTTTTGCCAACAATTCATGGCTCTTGCATCATGACAATGCATCAGCTCACACGGCACTGTCTATGAGGGAGTTTTTAGCCAGTAAACAAACAACTGTACTGGAACACCCTCCCTACTCACCTGATCTGCCCCCCAATGACTTCTTTCTTTACCCGAAAATAAAGGAAATATTGGAAGGAAGACATTTTGATGACATTCAGGACATCAAGGGTAATACAATGACAGCTCTGATGGCCATTCCAGAAAGAGTTCCAAAATTGCTTTGAAAGGTGGACTATGTGCTGGCATTAGTGCATAGCTTCCCAAGGGCAATACTTCGAAGGTGACCATAGTGATATTCAACAATGAGGTATGTAGTGCTTTTTCTAGGATAAGTTCGCAAAGATAATTGTCAGAACTCGTGTGTGTGTGTGTGTGTGTGTGTGTGTGTGTGTGTGTGTGGACACTTTGGTCAATGTTTCTCAAGTTGTAGTTCCCCGTACTTAGAAATGTCTGGACGCTGATGGTAACCACTTTGAGCACCTCTTGTAATTGCAGAAGTCAAACGTGACTTGTATTCATCTTTTGTTATCAGTATATATTGAGTATTACAATTTTTATACAATTTTCCTTTCTTAAAATGTGTGTACATTTTTTTATCACCCTCTGTATATGCTATGGGGTGCTACTGTTGGGTGAAGTATCCCATGTGTGTCAATTAGGTACTACCAGCTGATTATGTTTAGATCTACATCCTTGTTGGTTTTCTGCCTAGTTCAGTTGGTGAAAGGGGAGATGCTGAAGTCCTCAGCCATTACGGTGAGTGTGTCTATTTCTTCTTTCAGGTATATAAATATTGTATTATGTATTTTGAGGCTCTCGTTTGCTTCAGAATATATAGGATTATTATATCCTCCTGGATTGATCTTTTTATCATTACGTAATGTCCTTCTTTGTCTCTAATAACATTTTTCTGCTCTGAAGTGTACTTCATGCTTTCTTTAAACTAATGTTTGCAGGTTGTATATTTTTCCACTTTTTTACTTTCAACCTACCTAGGTTATTGAATTTGAAGTGAATTTCTTATAAACTACATATAGCTAGGTAATATTTTTCAGCCCCTCTGCCAATCTCTACTTTTTAATCATCATATTTAGACTATTATTTTTAAGGTAATTTGTATGGTGGAGCTTAAGTCTGCCATTTAATCATTTTCTTTATTTCTCTTTCCTTGTCTTCTTGTGGCTACTCGAAGGTTTTTTAATTATTCTGCCTTGATTTATTTATAGTGCTATCAAGTGCATCTCTTTTCATAGTTTTCTTAGTGGTTGCTCAGGGCATTACATATACTTATGTGTCTTATCACAGCCTACTGGTATCAATATTTTACCACTTTAAAAGAAGCATTGAAAATTTACTTGTAATAGATTCCTTTACTTTCTCCACTTTTAAATATCACTGTCTTGAGTATTAGATGGTGTTATAGCTTTTATTTCAATAATGAAATATGATTATAAAATTCATGAGGATAGTCTACAGTATGTACCTACCTTTCTGCTCTTTCTGTTCTACCTTCCCAATGCTCCAAAACACCTTCCTTTCATTTATTTTATGTTTAAAGAATTTTCTTTAGCCTTTCTTTTAAGATAGGTCTATAGATGCCGAATACTTTAAAGTTTTTCTTTGTATGAGAATATCTTTATTTCATCTTCATCCCAGAAGGACAGTTTCACTGGATATAAAGTTCACAGTTAACTGGTTTTCTTTCTACACTTGAAAAATATTGTGTCACTTCCTTCTGATTTCCAGGTTTCCAGATGAGAATCCTGCTTTTAATCGGATTTGTGGTCCCCTATAAGTAATGTGTTGTTTCCTTCTGGCTGATTTTAAGGCTTTTTTTTTCCTTTAGTTTTTAAAGGTTTAGTTATAATGTGTCTTGGCATGGATTTCTATGAGTTTATCTTCTTCTGATTTTGCTCTGCTTTTAAAATCTGTGTTAAATTTGGAAAACTTTCAGCCATTATTTCTTGAAATACTCTTTCTATCCATCTATCTTTATTCTCTTCTTCTGGTACTTCAATGATAACAATATTGGATTTTTTGTTATTGTCCCACAGGTCTCTTACACTCTGTTCATTCATTTTTTCAGTCTGTTTTATCTCTGTTGTTCAGATTGAGGACTGAGCAAATTCTCTTTAGCTGTCCTCAAGTTCATTGATTCTATCCTCTCTCATTGCCACACTACCATTGAGCCCAACCAGCAAGTTTGTTTATTTTTTTAATTTCTATTATTGTATTTTTCAGCTCCATAATTTTGATTTCATTCTTTTAATAAGTCCTATTGCTTTGCTGAGATGTCCTATTATTTCAATTGTTTCAAGAGAATTCATAATTGATTACAGAAGTATTTTTATATTGGTTGCTTTAAAATATTTGTCAGATAAATCTAACATTTCATTTCTCTTGGTGTTAGGGTCAGTTGATTGTCCTTTCTCATTTAAGTTGTGATTGTCCAGGTTTTTGCTGTGTTAGATGATATGTACTGTATCCTGAAAACATTTAGCTACTTTAACACTCTAGATTCTATTTAAATGTTTTAGTTTGACAGGCAGTAACCCTGTTTAGGTTTAGCCAAAGGCCTGCCACACTATCAGCATCTGTAATATCAATGACAATATAATTTTCAGGGCCTTTGTATATCATTTTGGTTTATATCTCATTTTTCTGGGGTTCCCCCTGTTTCCTGCTGGTGGTACCAGAAGGAGAAGAAGGAATTTCTCCAGAACGGACCCCTGGCATCACTGCGTGAGTAAAAGAAGTCGCTGGCCTGCATTTTGGTGAGATTTCTTTTGCCTGTAGTCAATAGGGAATACTTCCTGGTTGGGTGCTTGTTGTGGCAGAATCCCTTTGCTGGGACTTCCCTGCCACCCACATGTTTCTCACTGGGGGAGAGAAGTCTTGAGTTCAAGGGGACAAAGAGGCTTCTGGAGCTGGGAGCATACTCTGATGAGATCTCTCTGCCAGTGCTGCCTGGTTTTCTGGGATCTCTTGGGGGAAGGGAGTCTTGAAGATAGAAAGAGAATGCTTCCCTTCAGCACTTTTCAGCAGGGTTTGCCTAGTGTAGTCCCAGCAGGAACCCCCCATTTGGGGACAAGAGTACTTGGGCTACATTCTGCTGCTAGGCTGGGGGCTGGGAAATACTAGGCCTTGATTGCTTTAATTCATGTGAGGGAGTTTGCAAAACACCCTGCTATGTTGTTCCTTCAACCCTGGGGTTCCTAAACAGTTTGCCTTCCTCTTTCCACCTTTCAGAGTTCTCCTTTTGATTAAAGGAGAACTCTTCTTTCTCTTCTTTTTTTTTTTTAAGGGTCTCTTGTCCTTTGTGGAGAGAAGCAGGGAGAAAAGTTTTATGCCTCTAGTCCAGGACAGAACTCTCTAGTTTTCTTTTTATTATGGATTTACAGCTTAACTTTCTTATCATTAGAGAATATTCACTAAGTGAAGATTTTGGAGCATCAGTAAAATGGTATTCAGTTCAGAAGTAGCCTCCCTTGCCAACAAAAATGAAGGAAAAGCCCAAAAAACATCATAGAAGTTTATGACATCCTGACTGTTGTAGTATGACAGAAAGAAAGCAGAGATGGCCATCATGGTAATATGAAATATGGAAGCATTTGTGGGAATACAATAGTATTTTTACTCATGAAATCACTATAAAGAGGGAGAAAGACCGTGATTTCTGTGGGATTGAAGTGATGCTACCTAACAGGTGTGAACATCCCAGAGGCATGGAAACACAGGCTACGGGATCCTAAGATGACCCTCAAATTTTCTCACCCGAGAGCTTATGAAAATATGCGTACGTCCATTGAGAATGGGAATTTGAGTAGACTTTTGGCTTTGATATATAATCTACAGAGTTCATGGATGTTGCATACTTTTTCCTATAAATGAATCTCCATAACCTTGTATTAATAGTGTTGACAACTAATTGATGCTTATCCCAAATATTTCCTGGAGCACTAGGTGGGGACATGTCCTTTAAACCGGGACCTGGGGTCTTTGTGAACAGATGCTACTGAAATATTTACACTGAAGTGAACACTGAAGATTCATTTTCCAAACACCCTTAAATCAGTTCATTTCTCATTGTGTGGTTTGCAGTTTACTCTGGTTCTTTGTGATGGAAAAACTTGATCACTGAAGTATAAACCCTACATCTCACATATCAGTAGACCTGACTTTTCTGTGATCCTTTTATCACATAGGCAATGAAAGAAAATTTGATGACAATTTTGATGGCAGAAAAGGTTTGTTGAATTAGTATACAAATGAATTAAGGTTTTTATAGAATTGTAATAATTAGTTGATTTAAGATAGTTTCAAAAGTCATTAGAACCAAAGAAAGTGCACAGTCCTGATTTTGTGGCAAAAGATGTATGTTTGTGACATCTTTTTCATTATCTGAAATGTAACTTTGTGGTTTTAAAATTTTTTGTTAGAAAAAGCTCTGGATGAGATGGCATTCTTATAAGTTATGAGCGTTTTAAGGAGAAAACATGAACCGTATGTCCAAGAGACAAATAACCAATTTAAAAGCATTATGGTTGCTTGGCAAAAACACCCGTATATATTAGGTGTTGCCAGATAAAAATGTGACTGAAATGGCCAAGGCCAGTATGGTGAAATTCATAAAGAGAAAGTGTAGTAAGTATAGTCAATAGGGCTATTCACAAATATTTCAGCTCCACCCCCAATGCTAGTATATGCTAAAATTCACTTCCCTAATCACACATGTGTGGCTAAATGACTTCTTGGCCAATAAGATGTGCAAAAACTCTTAAGAATGTTCTGTTCCTTATCCCTAACTCAATTCTTATGAAGTACATATAGAAAAAAATCTCCCTGAGATTTAGGTATTGTTTGTTATTGAAATGTAACTTAGACTATACTGACTGACACAGATTTAAGGTTTATTCAACAGGCTTGTTCAAGAAAGCTGCTACCCTTTACTTTGTTGAGTAACAAGAAAACAAAATTTAATGACCCAGGAAACCATTAATTAATTTTTAATCATTCAGACATTTATTCACGCTAAAAATATCACTGAACACTCGTAATGGATTTAATACCATGGTCAATTAATATATCCATATAGAAAATTAGCAAGTAATGTCCATAGCTCATTAGTTTGCACACATCTAGGAGTCATTTAGTTGCTCATGCCTTGAGAAAGCTTATGATCTTCCTGGTCAATGGTAAGGACAAAGTGGAACCACCATGATGAGGACTGAGCATCAAGTAATAATACTCAGGCAAAGATTGTCACTGGGGCTGTCAGGCCCCAACTGAGTCCCAGCATCTTTAATTTTTCTCTTTCTTAATCCCCACGGCCACTGACTATTATGTATATTATTATGTCTATCCTCACAAAGAATTATCAAGTTTAAAACACTTAGAAAATCTCATGACAATGGTTAGCATTCTATAAATGAATTCTATGAACATCAGTATTCGTATTATTACTACCCCCATTTTTATATAAGAACACTGGAACTAAAAGTGATTAGTTAATTGGTCTAAAGTCATAAGCTTGTAAGTGACTAACCTTGGATTTGAAGTCAAGTTTTCCCAAAATCCATGTTCTTTCCACAGGACTAGCTACTACCTTTCCGGTAACTCATGTCTGAGCTAGAGCATGACTTCTCTTCAAAAACAAATGTCAAGGAGCCAAAACTGAAAGGCAAGTGAAAATGGTTAGAAAAAAAAATTATTGAGCCCTTGAATCAAAATGTAAAATTAAGAGTCAGGATTTCTGCTTCTGGCCATCATAGAGTAACTTGTTCTAAATTTGTCCTCCTACTGGAAAAAAAATATAAAACTAGACAAAATATATGAGAAAACTGTTTTCAAGTATTGAGCCAAAAAAAGCACAAGCTTGTGATCTTTAAGAAAAGGGAATCATATGAGGTGAGCTCCTGCTATTCTGCCTAGAAGAAAATTCTAGCCATTATGCACGAAGCTGGGGGTGGGGCTTAAGCAGAAGAGCTGAGGAAACATAATGAGAGATATGAGAAACTCATGCTGCTGAAATGGCTAGAGTATGAAGTGGCAGAGTATTGGAGAAAAAGGAGTTTCCCAGTGAACGCCAGAAGTCTACACAAAGTTTCCCTATAGGTCTTTTGTGAAGGTTGGGCTATGAATGGGCAGGCTGAGATTCTATATGGCCTAGAGGAGATCATGAACTATGCAGCTGAGAGCTGAGTAAAGGTCCTAAGATCATGCAGTGCTAGGCGACCTTAGAGTCCCAGCTCACCCAGAGTTCAGAGATAACTTCCTCAGATATTCACTTGAGATCCCAGAAAGGCCACATCCAGGATTAAGGTCCATAACCTAGAGTAAGGGTCTTGCTGTAGTCCTAAGTTCAGAAAGTTGGTTTAAAATCAAAACAAACATACAACATTTAGACTTTTCCTAACAGAGACTAAAACCAAGTCTGACAAAATAAAAAGTATCTACTGGAAATTAAAATGTTGACCAAACAAAACTCAACATCCATCATAGGATGAAGGAAAAATGACACGACTTAGACACCCCACAACACCTAAGATGTCTAACAGTCAATAAAAAAATCTTACATGTAAAGAAGCTGGAAAATATGACCCATTATCAAAGAAACAGGAAGATGTGATTCATAACAGAGATTAAAAAAAGAGCCAATACATATAAAACCCAAGGTGGTCCAGATGTGAGATAAAGGCAAATTTATTAAAGTAGCTATTATAAATATGTTTAATGACTTAAAATAATATGTAGTCATTTTGAAGTCATCAAAAATTCCAGGAATGAAAAGTAAAATATATGAAATAAAAAATTTACTTGATAAAAATAACGGAAGATAAAAGGCTGCTGAAGAATGAATTACTGCATGTGAATGAAGATCAATTGACATTTTCAAATGTGAGGAGCAGGACTTCCGGAAAAATGGCGGCATGAGGTGAGCCTCTGTAAAGCTCCCCTGGAATTTACAAAGAATCGAACAACAAAGACTCCACAAAGGACTCCCAGCACAGCGGACGGGCAAGACGAAGAGGCCCACTACCGAAATCACCTACAGGTGGGAGATTCGCACGAGTGGGGGGAGGAGGAAACGGAGAAGTGCGCGGAGACGGAGCCGCGTGGGCGCAGGACGCAGACCTAGCTCAGTGCGCCGAGCTCACTGCTTCCCAGAACCACCGCAGATGCGGGAGAGGGAAGAACTCGGACTGCTGGGGCTCCGCCAGGGCTCCACAGGGCTGAGGGGACAGCATATACCACAGCTGAACCCAACGCTCACGGCAGAGACCTCGGAGAAAAGACTGAGGGAAAAAGGCTGAAAACGGTGGCTTGAGCCCGCACTGCCGAGCAGAGAACGGAGCCTTAGGCACTGAGACTAGCCGCCCCCTCCCTCCCCTCCCAGAGCTCGCCCCGCCCCCACCTGCCCTGTGCTAGAGGCGAAACAGTAGCAGTGTCAGATCAAAACAACAGAAAATTTGCTATTTTGAGAACTGTGACCGCAGACACGGATTCGCAGCCCAGCTGGTTCCGGCAAGGGGGAGAGAGCTGTGGAAGCAGGACCGGCTGTGGTGGTGGTCGCCGCCATTGCTCTGGGCCACCTCTCACAACTCACCCCGCCCCTGACCCCACCTATCTGGGCGGATCCCTGCAGGAGTAAACAGAACTGCTGAAACATACGGGCTCTGAATCAGGAGCTGGAAGAGCTTTGGAACATCAAAAGCTCTCCACATACCCACCGGGACACTGCGCCCTGTGACCTAGACGAACTATTAACAGAGGAGAAGCCCGTCTCCCAGGGAATCCCCCCATTGTGTGAGAAGCAGGAATAGTGCAGAGAAAACATAGCACTACCATGTGGGAGAAGAAAAATAAGTTGCAGTTGGAGAAATAATAAAACATTATACCAACAAGTACTGGCAAGCAAAAGAAAGACCGCTTCCTATCAACCTGTTGCAGAAGCCACTCCTGTAGATGTCTAGGAAGAGAAATAGTAAACCAGTAATCGCCATGAATAACCAAGGCAACAAAATAGCTCAGAAAGAAAGTGAAAAATCTCCAGAGAAGGCACTTAAAGATACAGAAATATGTGACTTAAATGACAGAGAATTCAAGATTGCAGTTCTGAAAAAACTCAACGAGATACAAGAAAGCACAGATAGGCAGTTAAATGAACTCAGAAACTCAATCAAAGAACAGCATGAGCATTTTACGAAAGAGATTGAAATTTTAAAAAAGAACCAAATAGAATTTCTGGAGATTAAGAACTCAATAGAAGAAATTAAGAATGAAATAACCAGCTTAGGTAGTAGAGTTGACCAGATGGAGGAAAGAATCAGTGACATCGAAGATAGAAACCTGGAAATGACACAGATAGAAGAAGAAAGAGACTTGAGACTTAAAAGAAATGAAAGAACTCTACAAGAACTTTCTGACTCCATCAGAAAGAGCAATATAAGAATAATGGGCATACCAGAAGGAGAAGAAAGAGAGAAGGGAACAGAGAATATATTCAAACAAATTGTCGATGAGAACTTCCCAAATTTGTGGACAGAACTGGACCCTCGAATCCAAGAAGCAAATAGAACACCTAGTTACCTCAATCCCAACAGGCCTTCTCCAAGGTACATTGTATTGAAGCTGTCTAAAATCAACGACAAAGAAAGAATCCTCAAGGCAGCCAGGGAAAAGAATACGGTAACTTACAAAGGAAAGCCCATTAGATTATCATCAGATTTTTCAGCAGAAACTCTACAAGCCAGGAGGGAGTGGAACCAAATATTCAAACTATTGAAAGAGAGAAATCATGAGCCAAGAATAATATATCCAGCAAAGATATCCTTTAGATATGAAGGAGGAATAAAGACCTTTCCAGACATACAGAAGCTGAGGGAATTTTCTAATACACGACCTGCACTACAAGAAATACTAAAGGAGGCTATTCGACCACCATCAACAGGGACAATTTGTGGCAACCAAAACTCAAAAAGGGGAGAGTAAAGGCCTGAACGGAATATGGGAATGGAGAAAGTAAGCGTGCTGAAGAAAATGGAATACTCTAAATATCAAACTTTCTTTTACATAAACTTAAGGGTAACCACTCAAAATAAATCCAGAACTGAAATATATACTGAAATAAAAGAAGAAACAGAGGAAACATCATAGAATACCACCACACAGAAATAATAGACAACAACAAAAGGCAAAGAAACAATGGAGACACAGCCTTACCAGAAAACTAAAGATAGAATGACAGGAAATCCTCACATATCAATAATCACCCTAAATGTAAATGGACTGAACTCACCAATAAAAAGGCACAGAGTAGCAGATTGGATCAAAAACTAAACCCAACCATATGCTGTCTCCAAGAGACACATCTCAGCTACAAGGACAAGCATAGACTCAAAGTGAAAGGGTGGAAATTGACACTCCAAGCAAATGGTACCCAGAGAAAATCAGGTGTAGCCATAATGATATCAGATGAAACAGACTTCAAGGTGAAAAAGATAACAAGAGACAAAGATGGACATTTCATAATGGTGAAGGGGACTGTACAACAAGAAGACATAACAGTCATCAATATTTATGCCCCCAATCAGGGAGCACCGAAATACACCAAGCAACTACTAACAGAACTAAAGGGAGAAATTGACCAAAACACAATTATACTAGGGGACTTAAATACATCATTGACAGCTATGGATAGATCATCCAAACAGAAAATAAATAACGAAATAGTAGCCCTAAATGACACATTAGATGAAATGGACATAATTGACATTTATAGAGCACTTCATCCTAAAACATCAGACTATACATTCTTTTCTAGTGTACATGGAACATTCTCAAGGATAGACCATATATTGGGACATAAAATCAGTCTCAACAAATTTAAGAAGATTGAAATCATACCATGCATATTCTCTGATCACAAGGCTTTGAAATTGGATATCAACTGTAAAAAGAAAGCGGAAAAACACAAATACATGGAGATTAAACAACATACTTTTAAAGAAGGACTGGGTCAAAGAAGAAATTAGAGGAGAGATCAAAAGATACATAGAAACAAATGACAATGAAAATACATCCTACCAAAATTTTTGGGATGCAGCGAAAGCAGTTTTAAGAGGGAAATTTATCTCATTACAGGCCTATCTCAAGAAACAAGAAAACTCCCAAATAAATAACCTCATGTTACACCTTAAAGAACTAGAAAAAGAAGAACAAGTAAAACCCAAGGTCAGCAGAAGAAAGGAAATAACAAAAATTAGAGCAGAACTAAATGAAATAGAGAACAAAAAGACAATAGAAAAAATTAATGTGACAAAGAGCTGGTTCTTTGAAAAGATTAACAAAATTGACAAACCCTTGGCTAGACTTACTAAGATAAAAGAGAGAAGACACTGATTAACAAAATCAGAAACGTAAAAGGGGAAGTTATCACGGACACCACAGAAATACAAAGGATCATCCAAGAATACTATGAAGGACTATATGCCACCAAATTCAACAACCTAGAAGAAATGGACAAGTTCTTAGAAACATATAGCCTTCCAAGGCTGAACCATGAAGAACTGGAAAA
Organism: Rhinolophus sinicus; assembly: GCF_036562045.2. Classification (NCBI taxonomy): domain Eukaryota; kingdom Metazoa; phylum Chordata; class Mammalia; order Chiroptera; family Rhinolophidae; genus Rhinolophus; species Rhinolophus sinicus. The sequence continues at coordinate 62,227,448 of NC_133757.1, forward strand.
TCTAAACAGACCGATCACCAGTAACGAAATTGAATCAGTCATCCAAAACCTTCCCAAAAGCAAAAGTCCGGGACCAGATGGCTTCACTAGTGAATTCTACCAAACCTTCAAAGAGGATCTAATACCAATTCTGCACAAACTCTTCCAAAAATTTGAAGAAGAGACAGTACTCCCTAACTCATTTTATGAGGCCAACATTACCCTGATACCAAAACCTGGTAAGGACAGCACAAAAAAAGAAAACTACAGACCAATATCTCTAATGAATACCGATGCAAAAATCCTAAATAAAATTCTAGCAAATCGAATACAACAATGCATTAAAAAGATTATTCATCACGACCAAGTGGGGTTCATCCCCGGGGCACAAGGATGGTTCAACATACGAAAATCCATCAATGTGATACATCACATAAACAAAATAAAGGACAAAAATCATATGATTATATCAATTGATGCAGAAAAAGCATTTGACAAGATACAACATCCATTTATGATTAAAACACTTAATAAAATGGGTATAGAAGGAAAATACCTTAACATAATAAAGGCCATATATGACAAGCCCTCTGCTAATCTCATAATTAATGGAGAAAACTGAAGCCCTTTGCTCTACGTTCAGGAACACGACAGGGATGTCCCCTATCACCTCTGCTTTTCAACATAGTGTTGGAAGTCCTTGCCAGAGCAATCAGGCAAGAGAAAGAAATAAAAGGCATCCAAATTGGGAATGAAGAAGTTAAATTATCACTCTTTGCAGATGACATGATGCTATATATAGAAAACCCTAAAGACTCCACCAAAAAGCTATTAGAAACAATCAACGAATACAGTAAAGTTGCTGGCTACAAAATCAACGCACAAAAGTCCATTGCCTTCCTATATACTAACAATGAAATCTCAGAAAAGAAATACAAAAACAATTCCTTTTGCAATTGCAGCAAAAAGAATAAAATACCTAGGAATAAACTTAACCAAGGATGTGAAAGACCTATATGCTGAAAACTATAAGACATTTTTGAAAGAAATTGAAGAAGACACAAAGAAATGGAAAGACATTCCGTGCTCATGGATTGGAAGAATCAACATAGTTAAAATGGCCATATTACCCAAAGCAATATACAGATTCAATGCAATCCCCATCAAAATCCCAATGGTATATTTTAAAGAAATAGAACAAAAAAAATCATCAGATTTGTTTGGAACCACAAAAGACCCCGAATAGCCAAAGCAATCTTAAGAAAAAAAGGACAATAATGGAGGTATCACACTTCCTGACTTTGGCTTGTACTACAGGGCTACAATAATCAAAACAGCATGGTATTGGCAGAAAAACAGACACATAGACCAATGGAATAGAATTGAGAACCCAGAAATAAAACCACATAAATATGGACAGATAATTTTTGACAAAGAAGCTAAAAACATACAATGGAGCAAAGACAGCCTCTTCAATAAATGGTGCTGGGAGAATTGGATAGCCACGTGCAAAAGAATGAAACTGGACTGCTATTTGTCACCATGTACCAAAGTTAATTCAAAATGGATCAAAGACTTAAGCATAAGACCTGACACAATAAACTGCATAGAAGAAAACATAGGTACTAAACTTATGGACCTTGGGTTCAAAGAGCATTTTATGAACTTGACTCCAAAGGCAATGGAAGTAAAAGCTAAAATAAGCGAATGGGACTATATGAAACTTAAAAGCTTCTGCACAGCAAAAGAAACCATTGACAAAATAAAGAGGCCACCAACTGAATGGGAGAAGATTTTTGCAAACAGTGCCTCCGATAAGGGGCTAGTATCCAGAATATACAAGGAACTCATGCAACTCAACAACAAAAAACAAACAACCCAATTGAAAAATGGGCAGAGGACTTGAAGAGACATTTCTCCAAAGAGGACATACAAATGGCAAATAGACATATGAAAAAATGCTCAACATCACTAATCATCAGAGAAATGCAAATCAAAACCACAATGAGATATCACCTCACCCCAGTCAGAATGGCTATCATCAACAAGACAAATAGTAACAAATGTTGGAGAGGCTGTGGAGAAAAGGAACCCTCATACACTGTTGGTGGGAATGCAGACTGGTGCAGCCGTTATGGAAGGCAGTGTGGAGGTTCCTCAAAAAATTACGAATAGAATTGCCATATGACCCAGCAATCCCTCTCCTGGGTATCTACCCAAAAAATCTGAAAACATTTAGAGATAAAGACACGTGTGCTCCAATGTTCATTGCAGCTTTGTTTACGGTAGCCAAGACATGGAAACAACCAAAATGTCCTTCGATAGATGAATGGATAAAGAAGTTGTGGTATATATACACAATGGAATACTATTCGGCAGTAAGAAAAGATGATATAGGAACATTTGTGACAACATGGATGGATCTTGAGAGAGTAATGCTGAGCGAAACAAGTCAGACAGAAAAAGCAGAGAACCATGTGATTTCACTGATATGTGGTATATAAAACAAAAACAACAAAAGAACAAGACAAACAAATGTGAGGAGCAAAGAAAAAAAAGACTGAAATGAAGAACAAATTATCAGTTACCTGTGGGATAATATCAAGCAGACTAACACATGCATAATTTGAGCCCCAGAAAATGAAAAGAGAGAATGGGACAGAAAAAGTATTCAATGAAATACCCTCAATTTCCTCAAATTTAGTGAAAAACAAACATAGATTAAGAATTTCATTAAATCACAAAGATAAATACAAAGAAAACCAAGATAAATACAAAGAAAACCACATGTACTTAAATCATACTCAAACTGTAGAAAACTAAAGATACTGTGAAAAACTTTAAAGTGGCTAAAGAAAAAAGACACATTACATACAGAAAACAATGATTAAAATTATGGCTAATTTATTATTATAAATTATGGAAGCCAGAAGATGATGGAACATCTTTTAAATGCTGGATGGGAAAAGATATCAATCCACAATTCTATATGCAGCAAAACTATCTTTTAATACATGAGTCAGATAAAGATAGTCTCACATAAAAGAAAGCTAAAAGAACTTGTAACTAGTAGAGCTTTCATACAAGAAATGCTAAAGGAAGTTCTTCAGGCCAAAGGAAAACAACACCAGACAGAAACACATATCTGGGAATGAAGAATATAGAATCTACAGAGCATGCCAAAAAAATATACACACATTTTAAGAAAGGAAAATAAAACTGTATTAAAATTGTAATACAATGAATGACACTAGCATTCATTTGATTAACATCATCTTTTGAGGGAATGTCATATTACACATTGCTGTGTAATCCAATTCAACTTTGAAAAGTAATACGTAAAGATTAATTGATTGGGGGTCAACCAAGATAGCGTAGGAGGTAAATGCCATGTTTACCTTTTCTCACAACCACATCAAAATTACAACTAATCTACAAAACAACCATTATTGAGAATGGCCTAAAATCAAGCTGAACTGAAGCCTTTCAATTAAGGACTTGCAGAAGAAGCCACCTCCTTACTGGTAGGAAGGTCAGAGACAAAGAACAGACTGGTCCCACACCTGTGTGTGACCATCAAAGATCTGGAGGGCTATTTCAGCTGTGGGGGTCCCCTCAACCCTTAAAGGAGTGAGAGATACCAGCCTCACCCCAGCCCAGGGTTGCAGTGCAGGGGAGAGAAGTCCCCATAATTTTTGGTTGTGAAAACCAGTGAAGATTGTGACTCTGAGACAGTGTTGCTGCACTCATATCCACTCTTCTTAAAGGGACTGTGCTTATACTTACCTACCAGGGGCCTCACTTGCTCTGAGCTCCAGCACTGAGGCAGCACATGGAAAGGCAACAGGGACAAATAGTAGGGAATTGAGTTGTCTAGCTTGGGATGGGAGATGGAGAGGCGGCTTTCTCCTGGATGGGGGAACTGGAGTAGGTCATTATTTCTTTGTTGAGCCCTCCCCCTTCCCAGCATGCGAACACAGGCAGCCATCATTTCTGAGTCTTTGCTGTTTGTTTGCCCCACCCTGGCGATTTGAGACCTGGTCCCACTCAACTTTTGGGCACACCCAGGCTGCTTTCAGTGGCTTTATCATGCAGACCACTTACCTTGGCTCAAGCTGCAATTTCCTAGGGTCTCTCAAAGGTTTGCAGAACCCAGACAAGCAGCATCTAGCGTGATCAGGGCCTGTACCTCTGGCTGAGCAGCCCTAAGCTGGCACTAGTGACAGCTGGCTTTGGTTTGTGACTTGGCCTCTCAAGGCACTTCCAAGCACAGCATGGGCAGCAGACATCTGCGGATTTCTTTCTGGCTCCTGCTAGGTGGTCCCGGGTGGTGCACAGGCTGTGGCTGATGTATACCTACACAGGATCCCTTCCAAGGTGGTACTGGGGCTGGCGCCCCCAGTGGCCATCTTCAAAATGAGCTGGAGCATCACCTAGCCATCTCCAAGTAAAACAAGGGGCGGATTGGGCAGGCACCAGAGTCCTGCTGAGGCAGATTCTTCTCCATAGGATCAGCTCCTGCACAACGACTATTCCCTGTAGTCAAGGCCAGTCCTCACAACCAGTGAGCCCAAGGGTTAGTCCCTCACACTGATGTGCAGTTATCAACCAAGGTTCAACTACAAGAGGAGGGCACACACAACCCACCCCAGGGATGTACCTGGATCGCGTGGTTCAGGTGACCAGAAAGACTGTGCCACTGAACCCCACAGCACACCTACTACATAAGGCCACTCTACTAAGACTGGAAGACATAGGAGCCCTACCTAGTACATAGAAACAAACACAGGGAGACAGCCAAAATGGGGAGACAAAGAAACATCTCCCAAATGAAAGAACAGAACAAAGCTCCAGAAAAATAATTAAGCGAAAAGGAGATAAGCAATCTATCAGATGCAGAGTTCCAAACACTGGTTATAAGAATGCTGAATGATCTCATAAAAATGGAGATGGAAACCATGAAAAAGAACCAGTCAGAAATAAAGGATACAATAATGGAAATGGAGAATATATTACAGAGAATCACTAGTAGTTTAAATGAAGCAGAGGACCCAACCAGCAATGTAGAAGATAAGGTAGCAGAAAACACTCAACCAGAATAGCAAAAAGAAAAAAGAATCCAAAACAACTGAGGAGAGTTTAAGGGGCCTCCAGGACAATATCAAGCATACCAACACTCACATTATAGGGGTACCAGAAGGAGAAGAGAGAGAGCAAGGAATTGAAAACCTATTTGAGGAAATAATGACAGAAAATTTCCCTAACCTAGTGAAGGAAATGGACATACAAGCCCAGGAAGCACAGAGAGTCCCAAACAAGATAAACCCAAAGAGGCCCACACCAAGACACATCATAATTAAAATGCCAAAGGTTAAATGCAAAGAAAGAATCTTAAAAGCAGCAAGAGAAAAGCAGTTAGTTACCTACAAGGGAGCCCCCATAAGACTGTCAGCTGATTTCTTAACAGAAACTTCGCCAGCAAGAAGGAAGTGGCAGGACATATTCCAAGTGATGAAAATCAATGACATATAACTAAGATTTCTCTACACAGAAAGGCTGTCATTTAGAACTGAAGGACAGATAAGGAGCTTCCCAGACAAGAAAAAGCTGAAAGAGTTCATCACCACCAAAGCAGTGTTACAAGGACTCTTAGAGGGACTTCTTTAAGATGGGAGGGGGGTTAAGGTTGGTGAAAGGGGAAGGGATTAAAAAGAACAAATTGGGTGTTATACAGTAGTCATGGGGATGTAGGTTATAACATAAGGAATGTACTCAATAATATTGTAATAACAAGGTATGGTGCCAGATAGGTGCTAGATCTATCAGGGTGATAGTTGGGAATGGGGTTGGGGACAAGGTGAAAAAGGTGATGGCATTAAGAAATACAAATTGGTAGTTAATACAATATGGGGAATATAATCAACAATATTGTAGAGATCATGTAAGCTGCCAGATGGGCCCTGGACTTATCAGGGGGATCACGTCATAGACTATGTAGATGTCTAACCAATATGCTATACACCTGAAGAGCTGAAGTAGAATAATATTGAATGTCAACTATAACTAAATATATAGGTATATATAGTCACGGGATGTGGAGTACAACATAGGGAAGATAGTCGATGGTATTGTAACAGCTATATAAGATGTCAGCGGGGTAGTAGCTTGGGGGGTGGGTTATCACTTTATGAGGGGTTTAAATGTCTAACTATTATGCTGCTTTGTACACCTGAAACAAACAAAAAAAATACATAGATAACATCTCTTAAAATGTGTATTTTTTTGGCACCTTTTATATATGGGGGGTGCCAAAAAATGTATACAAGTGGACACTTTGGTCAGCGTTGCTCAAGCAGTAGTTCACCATCATCAGAAGTGTCTGGACACTGATGGTAACCACTTTGAGCACCTCTTGTAATTGCAGAAGTCAAACGTGACTTGTATTCATCTTTTGTTATCAGTATATATTGAGTATTACAATTTTAATAATTTTTCCTTTCTTAAAATGTGTATACATTTTTTGGCACTCTCTCTCTCTCTCTCTCTCTCTCTCTATATATATATATATATATATATATATATATATATATATATACATGTTTGTGCTATCACAATAAATTGTACATCCATACATAGTAAATATAATGACATATAAATAGATAAAATAAAATGTTATAATTTTTTTCTTTAACTAATCACATATTGTTTAATAAAAAATTAAAGACTGTATACATTTTATTAAAGAATATATAATATATAAAATGGAATATGAAATATATAAATATAAAATAAAATATATATAGTCTTTTTCTGAATTCTCTATCTATATATGTTCTCTTCTATTTTGTTATATTGCATTACATTTATTACATAAAAGTATGTAATATTTTGGTGATAATAGCACAAAGAATAGAATTTCAGTGTTTAAGGTTTTTATGCTACATGAAGTTACTATATGAATTTTATGTAGACGAGATTAAGTTGAGAATGCATATCATTATCTTTAGAGAAACCATTAAACTATTATAAAGATTTATAGCTAAAAATAAAATAAAGAAACTAAAATGGAATACCCAAGTAAATTTAACTAAAAAAAAAAGACAAAAATCAGGTACATAGGAGTAAACTAAATAGATGGGATGACTAGAAAACAAAATGGTAGAGTTAAACTCAATGCATCAATAATTATACTAAATTTAATTGAACTAAATAAACACTCCAAACAAAACACAGACCTTATCAGAATGGAAAATAAAACTGATCTAACCATATGCTGACTACAAGAGGTGCACTTTAAAACACAAATACACAAGAGAGCTTGAAAGTAAAAAGATGAAAATAAATGCATTATGCAAACAGCAAATATAAGAAAACAGGTATATCTGTATTAAAAGTAGACTTCAAGACAGAACATATTTCCAGAGATAGAGAGGTACAATTTTATAATAATAGAATGGTCAACTCATCAAGAAAACATAACGGTTCCAAAATTAAACACATTATATAACAGAATTCAAAATATGCAAAACAAATATTGACAAATACAGGAATAGAAAACTGTATGATTACATTTAGAGATTTTAATTACTCTTTTTAAACAAGTAATAGAACAAGACCAAAAGCCCCAGTAATATACAGAAGCTTGGAACAAAATTATCAACCAACTTGATTTAACTGATATTATAGAACACTATACTAAACAACTGTAGAATATACATTATCCGCAAGTGGACTTGTAATATTCACAAGACAGATTATACGCTGAGCCATAAAATACCTCAAATAATTTAAAAAGATTAAAATATATCAAAGTATATTCTCTGACTACAGTGAAATTAGAAATTAATAACAATAAATAGAAAAATCCCAAATATTTGAAAATTAAGTGGTATACTTAAAAATGCTCTATCATCAGGGGAGAAAGAAACTGTAGAATTTAGAAAATATTTTAGACTGAGTTATACTTGAAAATACAACATACTCTATAAATATTTGTGGGATGAAATTAAGCAGTACTTAGGGAAAGATTTATACCTTTAAATATTTATATTAGAAAAAAGGAAGATTTAAAATCAGCAATATAAGTTTCCACCTAAATAAGCTCAATAAAGAAGAAAAAATATATAAGTAGAGGAAGCCTTGACTAGATACCTCACAAAAAAAAGTTTAAAATCGTACAGAAACTTTGGAAACTATTTTAAAATTTCTTCTAAGATTAACCAACAATGACCCAGAAATTGGACCGCTAGGTATTTACCAAAGAAAAAGAAAAACATATGTTCATACAAAGACTTGTACAAGAGTGTTCATAGCACCTTTATGCAATTTTTATTTAAAAAAAAGACAACACACACACACACATGAAACTGGAAACAGCCCAAATGTTTATCAACAGGATAATGGATAAAAATAAATTGTCACATATTTACGCAATGAAATTTACTCATCAATGAAAAAGAATGAATTACTGACCCGCACAAAAACATGAATGAATCTTTCAGACATGCGTTAAACAAATGAAGCCAGAAGCAAAAGAATATATACTGTATGATTTCATTTTTCTGAAGTTCAAGGGCAAAACAAATCCATAGTGATTGTATTCATTATTTATTGTTACATAAGAAATTAAGCCAAAACAATCATCTTAAGCAAACAAGTATGTATTATCTCAGTTTCTGAAGGGCAGGAGTCCAGGCATAGCTTAACAGGATGTCTTTGGTTCAGACTCTTTCTCAAGGCTGCTTGAAGGTATTGGCTAGGGCTGCAGTCATCTCAAGGCTTGACTGGGGCACTTTCTGTTCCCAACTTCACTGGGTGTAGCTGTTGGCATGTCTCAGGTGCTTGGTGGCTGTTGGCTAGAGGCATCAGTTCCTTGCCATATAGGCTTGTCCTTATGGGTCTCTCCCATGGCAGTTGGCAGTCACCAGAGCTGGGGCTCCAGGAGAGAGTGCAAGATGGTGAGCAAAATACACATCAGTCTCTTTGTAACTTAACCTCGGAAGGGAAACAAGTCACTTGGCACAGTTCATACACCAATGTAGGGGATCACACAATGGTATGAACACCAAGGTGGGAATCCTTAGAGCCCATCTTAAAAGTTTCCCACCACAGTGACATAGATCAGAACAGCAGTTGCTTATGGGTAATGGTAATTGACTGGAAGGGGACACAAGTAAACTTTCTGAGGTGATGAAAATATTCTACAATGATTTGGTTGTTGGTTTTATGGATATATAAATTTTTCAAGTCTCCTGAATTTATATACTTAAGACTCGTACATTTCACTACATGTACATTCTTCCTCAATTTTAAAATGGTTTTAAAGAATGCAATTTAAAAATATTTTTAAAGGATGATTTGTCATTTTAGATATCATTTGAATGAATACAGAGCCTTATACAGCAGACTAAATAGAGGTAACCACAGAAAAAACACATTAATTTATCATGCTGCACTTCAAGTATATAAACTTCATGAAGTCAAAGGAACACAAATGCTGTATTTTTACAAGGCTCTATTTACTCTCCTCTGGGAAGGGTGTTCAAGGTTTTTAGCCAAACCTCTAAGACTTGGTTGGGGATCTGAGGACAAACAGCCACAGCTTTTTCTTTTAAAATCACTCTCTACTTCTCAAATATGGGGAAAGACAAGGGCCCTGTTTAGGACCTGAGAGCCCCCAAGGAAGATGAGACATGGCGCTGAAATCAGGGTTGGGACTGAGGACAATTGACTATAATCAACTCCCTGCTTAGGATGCATTGCTTCTAACAGGGGTCACAAGGAATTTTGGACAAAAAAATACTTCTTACAAGTGTTTTGACAAATCAAGTACAAATGAATCGGAAAGAGGCAGCTTGCATTTCTCTTGAAATAGACCAGGATTTAAAAAGAGGACTTGCTTGGCCAAGTACTTTTGAAGTTTTCCAGACATAAAACATTTAGAAAACCAGTTGTTTCTACTTTGAAAACCCAGAGTGCATGCGGATTGTCATCTTTTCAAAGTGGAGCCATTGAAAATGAAAGATTTTGCATCTTATCCCTTTGCCATTCTTGGATGGTTATAACGGATAGGTCTATTATCATGGGTTAAAGTGTTCCCCTTTAGTCTCTGAAAGCCACTCATGTGCAAGGTACCATATAAGGCATGGGGAAAACCAACTGGGCAGGTCTCCCACTGCATATATACCCTTAGCCAAACGAGGAGGCTTGAACCCTCCTCTCAGAGATCTGATTGGTTGAACATGCAGTCAGTTCCCATGGTAGCCTTGAGATCGTTTTTTGGTGATGAGGTCTTAGAAGGAGAGGCTTCAAGCACTGGCCTCCAGTAAACCAGTGACCCTGGGGACTTGTGGCACCAACATCAAATATTTCCAGGGTTAATGAACCCATTTAGGTCATGTATCAGAGAGGAAATACGTAAAGGCTTATGTGTGTACTTGCTAAGTCTTCAGCTCGCCTCCATCCTCTCCCTCTGAAGCAGTGGGGAGGGCAGCCTGACAGTGATGCAAACTCAAAGTGAAGAGTGGTTTTGGAAAATCACATCCAATAACAGTGTAACCCAACTCTGGGGCTATTTGAAATCCAGAGAGAGTTCTGACTGCAGGAGAGTGGCCACACTCAGTCTCAGTAGTGGTGGAAGGAACTGCAAGAATCCCAGACAATTCTCCTTGTATACATATAACCCAGTCTCTTGTGTCCTCTTAGTACTCAGTCACTTCACCAATTGTAGCAGATATGGAGCAATCTGGAGACAGTAAAGCCCCAACTAGTGTATTCTCATCATCCCCTCTCCCCACAAGCATACTCACACAAAGAGAAAAATGTGAGGAATCTATTTTTAGTTAATCCTAGAAATAATTTCAATGCCAAATTTCAAGGACTCACTTGTTTTCTATAGCATTCTTTAACAGTTCTGGGTTTCAGCACAGTGTAACACAAAAATGCATGGACTTCAGACCATTCTCCTGTGAATTTCCTTATGGAAGTGATTTATCTTCTCTGAGCCTCAGAAAAGTGGTACTTGCAAAGGATGGAAGACAATCAGATGTCTTAAGACTGGAAATGGGCTGCCATAAGGGCCACTTTATTGCACAACTCCAGGGGGCACTGTTGACATTTTATTTCATGTAAATGTTGCCTCTGGAATTGTGAAACTTGATGCTATTGACTGCTGTTCAGGGACTGGACTGAAATTTCCCAAAGGGAAAGACCACTGAGCCCTTTTCTAAGACTTTGTTCTGAATGTGGACTATAACGAGCCTGGCTGAATCTGGAAAACTACCATGACGTAAAAAGAGAATTTGAAAATAAAATTTATAAAATAATAATCAAACAAAAAACCTGTAGCAATATGAGACCAAAAACCAAAAGAATGAAACACTGTGAATGACAGTTACCAAATCCAATAAGTGGGAGAACTAACCTCCAGAGAAAGAAGAAATGAAAAAGTAATCTAAGAGTCCAGGCAATGTAGTGGAGTAGTTGAAGACTGTGTTGCCTCCTCTGATGACCACATTAAAATCCCAACTAAATTATAGAACAATTAACCTAGAGAACCATCTGAAGACTAGCTGAACAAAAGTTCTGTAATTAAAAACATAAAGAAGAAGACATGTCAAGACTTGTAGGAGGGTCAGAGACACAAAAAATGGGCTGGCTCCACACGCACATGTAGTGGTTGAGAATAGGGAGTGATATCTTGGCTGTGGAGGTTCCCTCTGAGGAGTGAGGGGCCTGAGCCCCATACCGAGGTTCCCAGCCTGGAGACTTGTCCTGGGAAGAGGAGCCCCCACAATATCTGGCTGTGAAAATCAGTGGGGATTCTGTCCATCTGAGCGAGACAGAGGGCTGCTGAAGGGAGAAACATCCTCTTAAACGGCCTGTGCACAGACTCACTTGCTCTCAGGCACTCACCCTGGGCTCAGGCAGACGGCCAGCAGCTCAGATGGTGCCAGAGACATACAGGGAGAGAACGAGTTGTATGGCCTCAGCACGAGAGCTTGAGGGACAGCTGCCATTGTCCCTGTGTTGAGCCCTGCTCCTGTGCAGCCTATGGGCAAGAGCCATCTTTCCTGTGTTGAACTCTCCCCCGACATGGCCAAATCTGAATCTGCATTGGCCTGGTGAAATCTGTTTGCGCCATCCTGATGACTCTCTGGGACCCCACCACACCCAACTTGTACACTGTTGGAGGCACTTCAGTGACAGGCAGGTAGCCCCAGGCCATGCTACAGTCTTTCTTAGACAATTTTCCAGCATCTATGGGCCCCAGGTGGTGGCAACTGGCCTCAGTGTGCTCTGAGCATTTTGTTGAATGGCCCCAGGCTCAGCACTGCCACCAGACATGAGTCTACATTAACCTAGTGAACAATACTTGCCTCACCCTAGTGACTACCTGAGAGTTTCACCTTACACAACTCAGGTATAACACGAGGCTTTCAGTGGCTGAGAATAATGGAAAGCTGATAGAGAGCTGCAGGCCTCAGGGTGCCTTGAGCCTTTTGCTGAGGTGCCCCAGGCCCTGTGCTCATGGCAGCAGGCCCCAGTTCACGGTGTGGCCTCTCCTATGCATCTCCAGGTCCAGCATGGGCAGAAACCAATTGTAGATTGTTTTGTGGCTCTACCAGGTAGCCTAGGGCCAGTTATAGGCAGTGGCTGAAATTGGTCTGCACAGGACCCCCTCCCAAGAGGCTCCAGAGCCAATACCCAGAAGCCAGCCTCAAACCACAACAGAACACTATTTTATTAACCTCACAAATGGCATACACAAAGAGAGTTCTCAGCAGGCACCAGACCCTGCTGGGGTGAATCTCCCTCCGTGGGGTCAGCTCCCACACAGCAGTTCATATACTGTGGGTGTAGCCAATCCTCACAGTCAGTCAGCCTGAAGGTGAATTTCACCCACTTACATGCCAAAAGTAATCAAGGCTCAACTATAACAGGAGGGCACACACAACATACAAATGACACACCTGCAGCACCTGACACAGGTGATCAGGGAGACTGTGCCACTAGGTCCCCAGCGCATCTACTATGTAAGACCACTGGGCCAAGACTTGGAGACAGAGCATACCTATCTAATACATAGAAACAAACACAAAGAGGAGGCCAAAATGAGGAGACAAAGAAACATGTCCCAAATGAAAGAACAGCAGAAAACTCCAGAAAAATAGCTAAATGAAATGGAGGCAAGCAACCTACCAGATACAGAGTTCAAATGATGGCCATAAGGATGCTCAAGGAACTTAGGGAGAACTTCAACAAAGAGATAGTCAGCATAAATAAGGACATAGAAACCATAAAAGAACCAGTCAGGGATGAAGAATAAGGTACTAGAAAACACCCAATCAGAACAGAAAAATTAAAAAGGAATTTTTTTAAAAAATGAGGTTAATTTAAGAGACCTCTAGGACAACATCAAGTGTATCGATAGTCACATCATTGGGGTACCAGAAGGAGAAGAGAAAGCAAAAGATTGAGAACTTATTTGAAGAAATAATGACTGAAAACTTCCCTATCCTGGCAAAGGAAATAGACCTACAAGTCTAGGAAGCACAGAGTCCCAAACAAGATGCACCCAAAGAAGCCCACACCAATACATATCACAATTAAAATGGGAAAGGTTAAAGAGAGAAACCTAAAAGTAGCAAGAGAAAGGTAGCTAGTTACTTACAAGGGAGCTCCCAAAAGACTGTTAGCTGATTTCTCAACAGAAACTTTGCATGCCAGAAGGAAGTAGCAGGAAATCTTCAAAGTAATGAAAATAATAAGGGCCTGCAACCAAGACTAATCTATCCAGCAAGGCTATCATTTAAAATTGAAGGAGAGATAAAGAGCTTCCTAGACAAGAAAAAGCTAAAGGAAATCATCACCACCAAACCAGTATTACAAGAAATGTTAAAGGAACTTCTTCAAGAAGGAAAGAAAAGAACATAAATATGAATAATAAAAAGACAATAACTATGTACCTATCAATAATCAGTTTAAATGTAAATGGATTAAATGCTCCAATCAAAAAACGTAGGGTAGCTGAATGGATAAGAAAGCAAAACTCATACATATGCTGTCTATACGAGACCCACTTCAGATCAAAAGACACACACAGACTGAAAGTGAAGGGATGGAAAAATATATTTCATGTGACTGAAAATGAAAAAAAAAAAGCTAGCATAGCAATACTTATATCACATGAAATAGACTTTAAAACAAAGACTATAATAAGAGACAAAAAAGGACATTACATAATGATAAAGGGATCAATCCAAAAAGAGGACATAATCCTTGTAAACATTTATACATTGAACATAGAAGCACTTAAATACATAAGGTATGATCAAACAATATGGTGAATGTTTACATAAAAACAATGATTATAGTAAAAAACACATGTCATTAATCCCCATCAAAATACTCTCCCTTGCTTCAAACACACTTACGCCATCATTCTTGCCACTTTCTGAAGCAGTTCTGGAAGTCCTATTTCATGAATGTCTTTAGTTGCACTGTTGTGGCTGCCTCAATGTCCTGAATCAATTCACAATGTTTACCTTTCATGGTCATTTTGACTTTGAGGAAGAGCCAGAAGTCACACAGTGCCTGATCTGGTGAATAACGTGGATGAGGACACCATAATGCTTTTATTTGACAGAAATTGCCAAAATAGAAGTGATGTATAACACGGAGTTTTTCTGTTGTGATCATAAAATATGGTGAATGCTGCTGCCAAGTGCCATTCAACAGAAAGACAGGGATTTTCAATATAGGAAGTGGTGTGTTGAAACTTAGCAACAGTGTGTGACAAGTTTCAACTTGTTCGGTGTGGTCAGTCAGGTGTGAGCTACAGTTGAGAGGTGTGTTTTAAAGTGTGCTATAAACCATGGAGCACAAAATATTCATTAACATGAAATGGGCAACCAGTTTTATTCTCTCATGACAATGCTCCATGTCACACATCATTTCTGGTATATGGCAATTTCTGTCAAATAAAAACATTATGGTGTGTCCTCTCCCACCTTATTCACTGGATCTGGCACCATGTAACTTCTGGCTCTTCCCCAAAGTCATAATGATTCAGGACATCAAGGCAGCCACAACAGCACAACTAAAGACACTCATGAAAGAGGATTTCCAGAACTGCTTCAGAAAGTGGCAAGAACAGTGAGATAAGTGTGCTCGAAGTGAAGGGGAGTATTTTGAAGAAGATTAATGGCAATGTGTTTTACTGTAATACATTTTTTAAATTTAAACATTCACTGTATTGTTTGATCACTCTTCATATAAAGCAAATATTGACTGACAAAAAGGGGAGATCAACCATAATACAGTCATAGTAGGGGACTTTAATACTCCATTGACACCAATAGACAGATATCCCAGACAGAAAATCAACACGGAAACAGTGGCCTTAAATGACACACTAGACCAGATGGATTTAATTGATATTTTTAGAGCTTTTCACCATAAAGCAGCAGATTATACATTCTTTGCAGTACACATGAAACTTTTTCCCAGCTAGACCACATGTTAGACCACAAAACAAGTCTCAATAAATTTAACAAGATTGAAATCACATGAAGCATCTTCTCTGACCACATGGCATAAAACTAGAAATCAATTACAAGAAAAAAATCTGAAAAACACAAACACATGGAGGCTAAATTGCATGCTATTAAACAATGAATGGTTTAATAATGAGATCAAGGAGAAAAATCAAAAGATACCTTGAGACAAATGAAAATGAAAAAACAATGACCCCAAATTTATGGGACACAGTGAATGTAGTCCCAAGAGGGAAATTCATAGCAATGCAGGCCTACTTCAAGAAACAAAGAAACTAAAAATCTCAAATAAACTATTTAACCTTACACTAAAAGAACTAGAAAAAGAACAACAAACATAGCCCAAAGTGAGTAGAAGGAAGGAAATAATAAAGATCAGATCAGAAACAAAAGAAATAGAGTCTAAAATGACAACAAAAAAGATCAAAGAAAAAAGAGCTGGTTCTTTGAAAAGATAAACAAAATTGATGAACCTTTAACAAGACTCAGAATCCAAAAAAGAGACAGAATTCAAATAAATAAAATCAGAAATGAAAGAGGAAAAGTGATAATTGACAACACAGAAATACAAAGGATTATAAGAAAATACTATGAGAAATTATTACCCCCCCCCCAAAAAAAAAAAAAAAATGGACAATCTGGAAGAAATGGATAATTCCTAAAAACATAAAATCTTCCAAGACTGAATCAAGAAGAAACAGAAAATCTGAACAGACTGATCACTACAAACAAAATTGAAATAGTAATCAAAAAAACTCCCAACAAACGAAAGTCCTATACCAGATGGTTAACAGGTAAATTTTACCAGACATTCAAAAAATAAATAACAGTTAGTCTTCTCAAACTATTCCAAAAAATTTAAGAGAAGGGAAGGCTCCCAAATTCATCTTATAAAGCTACCATTATGCTGATTCTAAAATTAGACAGACATTACGAAAAAAAGAAAATTATAGGCTGATATCCCTGATGAAAATATATGCAAAAATTCTCAACAAAATATTAATAAACCAAATCCAGCACTACATTAAAAAGACCATGCATTATGATCAAGGCGAATTTTTTCCTGGGGAGCAAGTTTGGTTCAATGTCTACAAATCAATTAACATGATACACCACATAAATAAAATGAAAGCTAAAAATCAGGTAATCATATCAATAGATGCAGAAAAAGCATTTGACAAAATCCAGCCTCCACTTATAATAAAAAGTCTCAGCAACATGGGAATAGAGGGAAAATACCTCAACATAACAAAGGCCATATATAACAAACCCACAGCTAATATCAGACTCAATAAGGAAAAGCTGTAACTGTTCTTCTTAAGATCAGGAAGAAGACAGGATGCCCACTTTCACCACTTTTACTCAACATAGTATTGGAAGTCTTATCCATAGCAGTCAGACAAGAAAAAGAAATAAAAAGCATCCAAATTGGAAAAGAAGGAGTAAAACTCTCATTATTTGCAGATGACACAATACTATATAGAGAGACAGCTAAAGAGTCCACCAAAAAATCTATTAGAACTGATAAATGAATTCAGTAAAGTAGCACTATACAAAATTAATATTAAGAAATCAGTTGCATGTTTATACACCAATAATAAACTATTAGAAAAATAAATTAAGAAAACAATACTATTTACAATTGCATTAAAAAATAAAATAACTAGGAATAAATTTAACTAAGGTAGATCTGCACTCAGAAAAAGACATTGAAGAAAGGAATTGAAGAAGATACAAACAAATGGAAACATATACTGTACAAATGGATAAGAATTAACATGATTAACATGGCCATACTACCCAAAGTAATCTATAGATTCAATGCAATCCCTATTAAAATACCAATGGCATTTTTCACAGAATTAAAACAAATAATCCTAAAGTTTATATGGAACCACAAAACACCCTGAATAGCCATAGCAGTCTTGAGAAAGAAGAACAAGTTGGAGGTATTTTGCTACCTGATATCAAACTATACTATAATTCCACAGTAATCAAAACATCAGGTTACTGCCATAAATATAGAAACATAGATCGACAAAATAGAAAGCTCAGAAACAAACCCATGCCTATATAGTCATTTAGCCTATGACAAAGGAGGTAAGAATATAGAATAGGGTAAAGACAATGTATTCAATAAATGGTGTTGGGAAAACTGGACATGCAAAAAAATTAGAACTGGACCTCTTTGTTACACCATATACAAGAATAAACTCAAAAATAGATTAAATTGTCACCCCAATAGACTTTAGTTAAAAAAAAATAAAAATAAAAATAGATTAAAGACTTAAGTGTAAGACCTGAAACTGTAAAACTCCTAGAAGAAAACATAGGTAGTAAATTCTCTGATATTGCTCTTAGTAATATTTTTTTTCTTATATATCTCCTCCGGCAAGGGAAACAAAAACAACAAAAAATAAATAAACAAATGTGACTGCATCAAACTAAAAAGTTTTGCAAAGCAAAGGAAACCATCAACAAAACGGAAAGACAGCCTGCTGAATGAGAGAAGATATTCGCCAATGATACATCTGATAAAGGATCAATATCCAAAATTTATAAAGAGCTCATACAATTCAACATCAGAAAAACAATCCAATTAAAAAATGGGCAGAGGACCTGAATAGACATTTCTTGAAAAACAACATACAAATAGCCAATACACATACGAAAAGATGCTCAATGTTATCAGAGAAATGCAAATTAAAACCACAATGTGATATCACCTCACAACTGTCAGGAAGATTATCATCAATAGATCAACAAACAACAAGTGTTGGCGAGGATACGGAGAAAAAGGAACACTTGTACACTGTTGGTGAGATTGCAAATTGGTGCAGCAACTAAGGAAAACAGTTTGGAGGTTCCTCAAAAAAATAAAAATAGAATTATCTTATGACCCAGCCATTCCACTTCTGGGTATTTACCCTAAGAAATCCAAAATACTAATATGAAAAGATATATGCACCTCTATGTTCATTGTAGCACTATTTACAATAGCCAAGATATGGAAGCAACCCAAGTGCTCATCAATAGACAATTGGATAAAGAAGATGCAGTACATATATACAATAGAGTATTACTTGGCCATAAAACAATAAAATAAAATCTTCACATTTGCAACAACATGGATGGACCTAGAGGGTATTATGCTAAGTGAAATAAGTCAACTTGAGAAACAAATACCATATGATGTTACTTATATGTAGGATCTAAAAAACAAAATAAATGAACAAACAAAGCAGAAACAGACTCATAGATGCAGAGAATAAACTGATGGTTGCCAAAGAGGTTGGGATTTGGGGAAGAGGGCTGGGTTTAAAAAGTGAAGGCATTAAGAAATACAAATTGATAGTTACAAAATAGTCATGAGGACATAAAGTTCAACATAAGGAATATAATCAATAATATTGTAATAACTATGTATAGTGCCAGGTGGGTGTTAGCCTAATTGGGGGATCATTTTGTAAGTAATATAAATGTCTAACCACTATGCTATACACCTGAAGCTAATATAAAAATATTTTAAATGAAACTGTAATTGAAAAATAAAAATAAATAAAATAAAATGCAAAAAAGTAATCTGAAATAATTTTGAAATTGGGAAGCTTAAAATTCCTAAAGATACAAAAGAAGGAATATACCCATAAAATAAGAATAGGAGGTTGTGAATCAAATATCAGAGATTATGAACAAGAACAGGAACATACAAAAAAGTAGAAATCCAAGAGTGGAAGTATATGATAGAAGAGGTAAACAGGAGATTGAACAGAACCAAGGAAACTTGATGATTGCAAAAACCAAACTTTGAAAGTCTCATATACTCATAACCTAATTAGTAAAGAGAGCAAAAAAGGAGATGGAAAATGTGACGATATTAATAGACATGGAGGATAGATTAAGAATCTCCAACATACAACTAACAGGAATTTCATTATGAGAGAAAAAAGAGGACAATATTGAAAGAGATAATGGCTGATAATATTCCAGAATTGAAAAAAGACAAATGGCCTCAGTTTGAAAAAGCTCACAGATTAGATACTTTTTAAAAATTAATCTGCTACATTTCCAAATACCCACTAAGGGGGCTTTTCTTTCAGAGGAAAACCCACCTAATTCACTGACACAGCCCAGGACAGGGTGCCTTATACTCTGCACACTATCACTCCCAAATTGCATACCCCACTCACCCTTTTGGCATTCACATCATGTACACCGTCATCCATCTGCCATCAATCATCCTCATCACCTATGCCCCCACACCATCATACCCCTAGAGCACACCTGCTCTCACACAATAGCTAGGCCCCCTCAGCTGTGCAAACCCATTCACTCACTCATGCCATAGGATTGCCCATATGCTGGTCACCCACATAGACCCTCTCTTTGTCACCACCATCTTCTCTTCTATTCCCAAATCCTTCATCTCCTTTCACCAACCTCATATATCCTATGGCTTTTTGCCTCAGAAATAAATCAATAACCATGATATTTAGGTAGTAGGAGACATTTTGGAGTCAGAAAATTCCAAACTTTTCCCTGAAATTCTCTTGCCAGCTGTCACCTTCCCACCTGTTTGAGTTCATACAATCACAGAGCATCGGAATGGGCCAGTCTCTAGCCAGAATGTGCATTTCTTCTAGACATCCTCAGCAAAGGCTTACCCAGTCCCTGCTGAAACATTCCAATGACAGGAAACCGCTATTTCGTAACTCTAGTAGTGGAAAAAGTTCCCTAATATAGGCAAATTCTCAGTCTGGAAAATGAATTCTACTTAATTTCTGTTTCAAAGCCTCTTGCTGTTGTCAACTGATGTTTGTTGGTGCCAATTCAACACCAACTGGAATCCTCAGTTTGGGGTGCAGTGAAGAAGGCAACTTCGTGCGGTGCAAACAGCTCAATTGTGATGCAGCCTGTCTGTGAGAACAGCACCGCTGTGGAAGAAGTCAACAGTGTTACAATTCAATTACGAAGCAGCACAGCTGTGGAACAGCATGGCTGTGAGGGGACTGTGCTCTGCTCTGGTTGCTCCAGCTCCAGCCAGGGAAATGCAATCAATTGTCTTCAGTGGAAAGGGAAAGTGTGCTCCCCCAGCCAGAGGGGAGCTGACATATACAGAGAGAGATGTCCCCACCCCTGGTCCCTGATTGTTCCTTTCTCACACAAATGAGAACTCCAAATCTTCACAGTTTGATTGGTCCAAAAAGCACTGTCCTGATTGGTCAGAGTGGAGCTACTCTGATTGGTCAGTGACAATACTAATGGTGGGGATATAGCTGCACAGATCTGGTTGGATGGGGAAAGTCTCAGTCCTATTGGTTGAAATACAATTCCAAGAACTCCTTTATAAGGATTAGATAAGACAGCAGGAACACAGTACCACAGGCAGTTCAGTGCAGGAGGCAGGCAGTTTAGACCAGGTTTCTCCTTGAAGTGCTTCTTGCATGAAAGACCCTTGTTTAGAAATGGCTGCTGGGTTCTGGTTTTATTTGTTTGTTTGTTTGTTTGTTTGTTTGGTGTGTGTGTGTGTTATGTGTTGTTTTTTTAATTTTGGTTCAGTGAGCCACCAGGAACTCTTATTGATAAGTATCTTCTTTCTCAGGGTCCACACTGTTAAGGTTATTGAAAAATTAAATTTCGTCTTTGGAATCCTCTCTTTCCCTTGAGGTTGTGCTTATGTTCTGCAGGAGCTTCAGCACCTGACTCTTGAGGGCACAGTCTCATCTACTCCTGATCTTGGATCCACATGGGTCTCCACTGAGGCCCCCTCATCCCTATTGTTGTGGCTCCAGCAGATCCCAAGCTGGCTCCACTGAACCTTTGCCATCATTAGGGGTCTCAGGAATCTGCCTGTGTCTCTGAGGGTTGTGCTGGGCACAAGAAGCTTGTGAGGCTCTCAGTAGTGTCACCAAGCACTCAGTTACTCCCTGGAGCCTCACTGCCTCCTTGAGTTTCCACCAGACTGTGTTCAAAAAGTAGGCTTCTCCATTTTTACCATGTTCCCTGGTCTCTCCACATGCCTACCCGCTCTTTGCCTACCTTACTACCCAAGATTTTTTCTGTCCTCTGGAAGTAGTCTTTCTTCTCCTTAGTGGTGACAATTTTTCTCTCAGAAGCACAAGAATGTTGTCTCCATAACAGGGTGATGTTTTTAGAAACACAAAAACCTTTCCCTCCTCACCCCCAAATTTGTAATCCAAGAGGAAAAGGGGAAAATACTCGAGAAAAGAGATGATGGTGGTTAAATGCAGAAGCATTTAATCCACCACTCATATTGAATTGAATGTGTGTTTTTGTCAGTGTTCTCCAGAGAAACAGAAATTACACACACACACACACACACACACACACACACACACACATACACACGTAGTTTGGGACTTCTCATCCTCCATAGTCATATAGGTCAATCACTCTTAATAAACTACGTCACTCTATGTGACTATGGAGGCTGAGAAGTCCCACCGTTTGCCTTCTGCAAGATGGAGGCCCAGGAAAGTTTGTGGTGTCCAAAATGTCTGAACTTGAAGGCCCAAGAAGCAGGAGCACCAATATCTAAGGGCAGAAGAGGATGAATGCCTCAGCTTAAGCAGAGAGCAAATTTGCCCTTCCTCCACCTTTTTGTTCTATTCAGGCTCTCGATGGATTGGATGATGCCCACCCACATTGATGAGAGTAGGTCTTCTTTACTCAGTCTACTGATTCAAATGCTAATCTCTTCTGGAAACACTCTCACAGACAAACCCAGAAATAATGTTTGGCTAAGTATCTGGGCACCCTCAGCTCAATCAAGTTGACACCTAAAACCAACCATCACAACATACCTCCCTTTAACCCCAACCCAAGGGTATCAGCTATCCCCCATGACACATGGAACATGGTCTCCTGAGTCTTCTCTTCAGGAGAAACATCCACAGTTCTTTCAACTATATGACAGTTCTAGAGTCCTCCCGCGGTTTGGAAAATCTTCCTGAGAAAGTTGAATAACGCTGAACCATGTTCTCAACATTTTTGGCCCTGGTTTCTTTCTCTGTAAGATGGGGAAAGAATAGCCCTGGCCTCATGGTTGTTGTGGGCTCCCCGGATTAGTATCATGTGGAGATAGGAGGGAGCTTTTCTTTTTGGTTCTGCTACTGCAACGTTCCCGTAAGTGACACGGTTTGATGCACTCATATATTGCAAAAACCTTAAGAGGCAGGTTACCATTATCCTCCCCATTTTATAAAAGCAAACAAACATAACAAAAAAATTAAGCATCTTGACTGGAAGCAAGTAGAACAGCAAGATTCAGATCTAGTAATCTTGTCCAAGGGTCACCATTCTGTTAACTTTCTCAGTGTGTGCTGTGGTCTCAAACGCTTAAACTGTTCTAAATGTTTCATCAGCCAGCACCACCACCCCCACTTTTTTTTAGTTTCAGTTGTACAAAACAACATAGTGATTAGACAATTATATACCTCACAAAGTGATAACCCCAATAAATCTGTTACCCATCTGACACTGTACATAGTTATTACTATATTATTGACTATATTCCCTATAATGTACTTTATATCCCATGACTATTTTTTAAATTATAGTTGACATTCAATATTATTTTGTGTTAGTTTCAGGTGTACAGCATAGTGGTTAGGCATTTATGTAATTTATGAACTGATCCTCCCCCACATAAGTCTAGTACCCGTCTGACACTATCCATGGTTTTTACAATTCCTCATACTGTAGTTTACATCCCTGTGACTATTTTGTAACTACCAATTTGTACTTCTTAATCTCTTCACCTTTCTCACCCAGCCCCCCAACTCCCTTCCATCTAGTTTGTTCTCTGTATCTATGAGTCTGTTTCTGTTTTGTTTGTTCATTGTAGTGCTATTCACAATAGCCAAGATATGGAAACAACCAAAATGCTCATCAACCCTTTTTCATTTCAAAATTTTTCAACTTCTTTCTCTTGCTCTCTCGCTTTCTCTCTCTCTCTCTTAAAAATATTTCCTATGGCTTGTCAATTTGCTAAGCACATGTTGTTTTTTCAAGGAATTAACCCATGTCAGTTAATTGCTGTTCCTCTCCTTCTCTGTATTGTTTGTGTGTCTTTCTTCCTCCCTTGTTCTGTGAACCAGCGTCTTTGTTTCTTTGTTAACTTTTTAGGTCATTAAAGCCCCCTTAACATTTTCATTAAATTGCCATTTAAAGAAATTACTTTCCCTCTGAGAATGGTTTGGCCTGAGTCCACACACTTCATTAGAGTATCTACATTTTAATTATTTTCTTAAATGCTCTTACTTTCTATGAATTTCCTCCCAGTCTGG
This sequence comes from Rhinolophus sinicus, assembly GCF_036562045.2. Taxonomy (NCBI): domain Eukaryota; kingdom Metazoa; phylum Chordata; class Mammalia; order Chiroptera; family Rhinolophidae; genus Rhinolophus; species Rhinolophus sinicus. The sequence continues at coordinate 62,251,293 of NC_133757.1, forward strand.
TTGATATTTAGGGAACTATTTTTAGATTTTGTGCGGTTAGGTACTTTTAGGTCCTGGCTTTTCTGCTTATTTCCAATTTTATTGTTTGAGGCTCAGAATGTGGTACATATAGCACGCTGTGAGAACACTTGGCTGCCTGGAAAGTTTCTCTGAACACACTTAAACCCTTGCAAAATTCACCTACAGTCTTCACTATGTTGGATGGCAAGGGACCACTTCCCTGAGGGTTTGTCCTAGTTGTGTTGAGCCCTCTGAGGAAGAGGCCACATAGGGGCAGTAGTTGTGGGAGAGGTAGGGTTGGACACAGGGGCCATCAGCAAAGTCAGCTAGGGCACCCATCTAGGGATGAAGAAGGCAACCTATAGTGGCTGTAGCCATAGCAGCCTGGATCCCAGAAGCACCTTGAAAAACTGTGATGCGGGAACCAAGTGTTTGGACTCTGGGGGAGTTCAGTGACAGAGACTGGTGGAGACCAGTCTACATGGGCTTCACATGGAGAAGGTGGACATGCTTTGAATCAATGGAGATGAACAAGAACACAGAGCATATAGCCTTTGACCAATCACTCGTCTGTCATTTATTATGTACACATTCCCATCCACAAACAAGGAATGTTTGAAAACTGTCTAAAGACTAGAAAGGAAAATTCCGGGACCACACTGGAAAGGGGAAGCTGAAGAGTGAGGAGGCTTACTTACCTGAGACCTTCTCTATAAGAAATGAAAGTGAAGGGGTATTGGGCATTCATTCATTCTTCCTTTTGACAAATATATACTGGAAACCAACCACATTCCAGGTTCTAATTTGGCTGCAACAAGGAATAATATAGACAGGACCTCTCCAGGGCCTCTGGAGCTTACAGAGCAGCAGTTTCTCCTCACAGGAAGGCCAGAAGGAAGAGGCAGCTCACATGTGGGAATGAAACAAGAACCAAACCAGCAGCAAATTCCTCAGAAAACCCCAGGCTCAAATCAACAACTTTGAACCACGGTCACTAAGCCGTCTATTGTGTTATGGTATCACCTCCACCCTAGGTCACTACTCCCTTTCCTGGGTAAGCTCCTCTCATTAATCTAATTGTTTCAAACAAGGCTGAAAATCATCTCAGTGACTCCAAGACATCTGCAAACCTCTGGAGGCTACAGAAAAAGTCAAAGCCATTGCTCTGACTTCTAATCCAATTCTAAACCCACAAAGAAACATGAAGCCAGAGGATTTACCTAATTTCAGGTTTCCCTACGAAAACACCCATGTACCTCAGTTGAATTGTGTTGGCATTGAAGGTGGTTTTTTGGAAAAACAAGTCAATGACTCTTGCTAAATTGTTTCTTCAAGGGGACATGGGATCTAAAAGAACCATAATGTAAGTATTAGCCAAAGAAGTCATTCTTTATGTCTGTTGCAACCCTGTTGGCTTTGGGGCTCTGGCTCTTTCTCAGACCTTAGGAAATCAGAGCTCGCTCACTCTAAGGTCAATGAAACTTCCTGTCCTGAGAAAGAAACCATCATAACATTCAATCACTCTTGAACAACTTTAGTGACTTAAGGGTAAAATAGGTTGGAGACATAAGGCTTGCACTTTTCTTGATATACAAAGGAGTTTAAAAATTAAGAGGAAGTCTGCTGGGAAAGGTTTGTGCTTAACCTAACAAGGTTATGTTTTTCAAAACAGTCTAAAAAGAGCCATGGGCCCGGAGCCAGCTGAGCTCAAGCTCTTCAATTTCATATTAAGCAGATCAAGCTTGTGGGTTATACTATTTGCCATGTTTTCCATCTAGACAAGAATCCCCTAGAATCTGCAGGAAGGGAAGAAAAGGAGCCGTTTTTTATGGCCTGACCTTGGAAAGGATGACTGCTCCACAGAATGACCGTGAAGGCATTTGGCTTCCAGTGCCAAACCTAGAGAGCCCAGGGCCAGAATGAGACCTGGGAAAGGTGGGTTCTTCTGGGCACTGGCCTGGGGGAGAACCCGTGGTTGGCCAGCTCTGATTCCACTTCAGCTGGGCCTGCAGAACAGAGCCAGAAAAACACCCAGAGTAGCACGTGCGCCATCCTGCTGAGACCTCCAAGGACTTTACGTACAGTAGGTAGTACTAGGTGCAGTAGGTAGTGTTACCTCATTATACAATAAGGCAACTGAGGCCCCAGGAGGAGGGCGACTCTCCAGTCAGAGGTCTGTTAGTCCTGCAACTGGACTTACATCTGACGGTGTCCAAGACAAGTCTCTTTAGAACACCAATTTCAAAACAGGTGCTTGGGAAACACCTGACCCCTGAGACATTTGCTGAGCCAGAACTGCAGCAGGCCCAGGGACTGCAGTGAGAGGAACCTGAGAGATTGGGTTTGATTCCTAGCAACACCAGCTTCCAACACATGACCTTGGACACGTTATTAGCATATTTGACCATTTTTCCTCTTCAGTAGATTAAAGAAGACAGGACATGTGGAGAGTGTATGGAGATTAAAGGTGTGTGCCTGGGCAGTGTCCCCACAGAGCAGGCCATCGATTGGTGACTATGAGTGCCATCACCCGCTCTGGGCCTGGCTCAGTGTCCCAACCCACCAGGGGACGTCGTCTGCACTCAGTCTTCCCACCTGGTCTAAACAACAGCTCAGTCATTTTGATTCATTTATAATGCAGCAGGAAAAACAGAATTTCTGCCTAGTTTTTAACATCTTTGAAGCTTAGTCTTATAATTAAGTATACTATGTAAAAAAAAAAATCCATACATTTTTTACCACAAACAAACCTACCCAAACCAGTCCACATATCCTGAACAAAAGTGTTTTCAAATGAAAGAGGCATGGTTGAAAAGCTTACAGAGAATAACCACACTTCATAAACAACCAAATCCATGACTCAATTTGGCTCAGAGGGTGGGGGTGCGGCGGGAGTGGAAACCAGAAGCCAGGCAGTGATCAAACCTATCCTTCTTTAAGGGAACCCAGGTTGGGATAAAGAGCTCATCAGGTCGGAGTGTAGGGGGCGGTTGTCACAGAGGTGAGGGCAGACAGGCTTGGCCTGGGACAGTTCACTGGGGAGCCCAAAGGTCCTGTTGAAGCTGGTTACAGGAAACATGAAGGAACATGACACGATACCCAGTTTTGAAGATGTCCTGCTGAGCCACTGGGAAAACGTGGCTGTAGGAGGAGACATTTGGGACCCAGGAAATTCTCTTTATAATGCCAATTTCAAGAGCAAAGGGAGTCCATGAAACATGTGGGGGCCTCGGGTTCTGACTCTGCTGTGTGCTTCAGTGTGAAACAGGACAGTGCTTTGTTCCAGGCCACAAAAACTGCATGTGGAGTCCACACATCTCAGCTCACAAGTCATTTCTGTCAGCTCACATGCCAGCTGGGTCTCAGATCAATGGATACCTTGCATTCTCATTTTGAAAGTTTGTTTAAATGAGATATGTATGCCAGATTCTGAAGTGTGTCTTCTAAGTCCCTCCTTAGGCACATGTCCATATTTGTATCACTCTGTTAAGCTACTTGCTGTACTTCCCTCATCTCAAGGATGATTGACAGGTTATCACTGCCTCATTGTTCAGATGGGGAACTTGAGCCTATAAGGGGAAGGCCTTTCCCACAGTCACACCGTTGTAAGTGGTCCAGAGCTGGACAGTTGACTCAGACGTGCCTAGCTCTTCAGGTGGCCCTCCTGCCAATATCCTGAATATGACGGATGTGAGGATGGCAGGAGGCCAGATCTGTCTCCTGAGAGGCCTCCTGGGTTAGTCCAAGCTGCAGGGCCAGGCACGCTGAGTGGGTCTGAGTTCAGGGGCAGAGTCGGGCTGCCTCAGCTCAGTAGACAGATGTATCAAAACTCCATCTGGATATTTGTAGAGCAGAAAGGACCTGAGGATCTACCCTTTCTCTGGCAAACTCTGGCTTAGCCTGTAGAAAATATGCAGGGACCAAAGTAGAATCAATAGGTTGCCAAAATGCTTTCATGTCCTCTGTCTGAATTTATATCTGCCCAAGGACCTAACAAGCTGTGACCTGGAGCCAGCACCATCCCCTCCCAAGCACTTTCTTCTCAGGGACATGTCTGCGGCTTTTTGGAAATGCAGACTCTCAGGTCTGCCCACAGCTGCTTAATTGTACCTCCAGGAGATTCGAGCACACAGTGCCATTTGAGCAGCACCAATCAGGGTCAGGCCTAGCCTCATGTCCTTGCTCCTCCAGTTGCAGGTTCTGTGGACTTTAACTCTGGGACCCTCAGTGTCTTAATCTACAAAGTGTAGCAAGATCATACTCAGGTTGTTATAAACCCTTAGTGAGTCTCATTACATGCTCTCAACAGCCTGATGTTTCCTGCAAGCCAGGTTTCTTAAACCTGGATGATAGAGCAGGCTCTTGACATTTTCAGAAATGCCATCTGGAGTGCTCGGTGAATCCCACAATTCAAAAATACGTATAGTATTATAACAAGAACATTTTTTAAGCCATTCCAAAAAAATGTTTATGCTGTGGTCAGAAGTACTATTTAAAAAACAAACAAACAAACAAAAAACAAAATTTTGATGCCCAACAGAGGGCAGACAGTTCTTATTCATGTCTTTTAATGCCCAAGAACAGCCAGAATGATGGGAGAGCCTCGCCCAATGGAGAAGGCTGCCAGGTGACAGTAAGGGCTGGTGCTGGCATCTCCTCACATTGACAAGCATCTGCTATTGAATACTGTTGTTAACTTACATCTTTCTCCTGGATGAGCTTTGGATAAGTTATCTGTTGCTGCATAACAAATTGCCTCAAAACATTAATTGCTTAAAACAACAACCAGCTTATATATTTCTCATGAATCTGTTAAGTTGGGCAGTGTGGCTCATCTCTGGCCCTTGTAGCATAGGACTGGGGGTTGGAGGGTCAACTTTGAAGATGGTTTACCCACATGGCTGGCAAGTTGGCACTGGCTATTGGCAGGGAGCTCAGCTGGGGCTGTAGGCTGGGGCTCTTTTTCTCCTCATATAGGCCCCTGCGTAAGCTTCCTCACAGCATAGTGGCTGGGTTCCAAGAGTGAGCATCCCCAGATAACCTGGAGGAAGTGCACCTAGCCTCATTGTTATGACCTAGCCTCAGAAGTCACATAGTGCCACTTCCTCCATATTCCATAGGTCAAGGCAGTTACATAGGCCCGATTCAAAGGGAGGGGTCACAGATGCCCCTTCTTGATGAGGGGGTGGCACGTTTGTAGAAGAGCATGTGGACAGAAGGTATTGCTGCAGCCATCTTTGTAAAACATGATCTGCCACAAGTTCTTTCCTCAGCTCAGAGGAGCACCTCCCCTGTTTGCTAGTCAGTCGCCCTCTTTATACTTCTCTCACTTAACTTTGCTGGAAGGATGAGCCTGTTTGGTGGACTTCCTAATGCCTTCCTCGTTTCCCAAAGAGATTTCAATGGCTTTGTAGTATTCTCCCAAATCTCATTCCTGCTGTGAAACAGGAGGCAGCGTCCTGTGTTATCATTATATCACCTTGATTTTCTCGAAACTTCCTTCTCATTTGGAGATCAGTTTTTGGGCTGGAGCAACTCTGACGTAGCTCCAGAACCTCTCCTCCTGGTGAAGGACCGATGCCAACCGGAGTTCAGTCCTGTGGCAGCACCGCATGGGCCTGCTTCCCAGACATTCCATCAGAACCAAAGCAGAGTGCTTCATGCTTTGGTAGCTCTCCCAGGCAGAGGGTCAAGAACCCCTGCTTCCTTTATCTTTCACCGCCTGATGTTTGACAAGCCTCAGTCATATTCTTATGGGGCCAGAGCCCATAGAAGGTGTCAGTTCACAAAGCCTTTCAGGCTTGCAGACATGTGCGGTCCAGTGGGCTGGGCTTCTCAAATCAATCACAAAAGTACTGGTGAACATGATCAGTGAGGTACTAGTATTATTCTTATCCTGCAGGAAAGGAAACTGAAGCACCAAGAAGCTTAGTGACATATCCATGGTGATGCAGCTAAACCATGTAAACTAAATAACTTTTTGATTGAGTCCAGTACTTTTTTTATAATATTATACTTTTGATTTTCCAGGAAAAAAAATGTAATGGATATATTTCTGTAGCATTTATCTCATATATCAAGGTATGATGCAAGACCAATAAGAAAGGAATGAACTATGGATATATGCAACAACATGAATGAATCTTAAAATAATTATGCTGAGTGAAAGAGGCCACACAAAAAAGAGTATACACTCTTCCATTTGTAGAAAACTCTAGAAAATATAAACGAATATGTAGTGACAGAAAGCAGATCAATAGCTTCCCAAAGCTGGGGGTAGCAAGGTGGGAGGGAGGGATGCTATAAGGGTTTGAGGAAGCTCTTGAAGGTGGTGGGTGTGTTCATTGTTCTGACGTGTGTGGCAATAATTTCACAGATGTCTGCAAATGTCAAAGCTTATCAAATTGTACACTTTAAACAGGTGCAGTTTACTGCATATCTATTATACTTTAATAAAACTGGTAAACACAAATAAAAATTATCATGTGTGAAAGTGCCAAAGTTATTTTGTAGCCAGGAAAAAGAATCAGGTTTCAGTTGTATGAATCTTTTTCAACAATTTTAATTGGCAAAAGATCTGTAACAATTTCTTAGATCAGCAAACACACAAATAAATGCCGAAAATGGAAATAAATCTTCTTTTTTGCTAAAGGAAAAAACATGCAGGAGCTTGGCTGTCCCTTAACCAAAGAAATAAATATGTCATGGTTGTTTTACCCTAAAAATAAGGGAAAATGTCATCTCATTTCATCATCAAGCCCAACATAGCAGGTAGATATTTTTTTTATTCTGATTTTACAAATAAAGAAACTGAGGCTCAGAAAGTTCTAGGACACTTTTGTGGCCAAGGTGCTATTGGATCAAGGTCTGTTTGCCTGGCTCTAAAACACACACTCTTTCATCCATGATACATCAACTCCCTTTGAGTGAAGACAAGGGGAAGGAGCAGCATGGGTGAGGAAGTGGTGCCCTTGTCCTCTAACCTCCCCAGGAAGAGAAATTTGAAATTCACTATAATCCCATTCTGGGAAATCAAGATCTGGGAGGGGGCAGGCCATCAGTGTGTGTAGGGGTGACTTATCTGGCACACGTTCTCCCCTCTCTTTCCCCTCTCTGGCTCCTGAGGAGGTCTTCATGGGCCTAGATGCAGCCTTTTTTTTTATTTTTTATTTTTTTTTAATTTATTGGGGTGACAATTGTTAGTGAAATTACATAGATTTCAGGTGTACAATTCTGTATTACCTCATCTATAAATCCCATTGTGTGTTCACCACCCAGAGTCAGTTCTCCTTCCATCACCATATATTTGATTCCCCTTACCCTCATCTCCCATCCCCCACCCCCCCTTACCCTCTGGTAACCACTAAACTGTTGTCTGTGTCTATGAGTTTCTGTTTCTCATTTGTTTCTCTTTTCTTTTGTTGTTTTTAGTTTATATACCACATATCAGTAAAGTCACATGGTTCTCTACTTTTTCTGTCTGACTTATTTCGCTCAGCATTACACTCTCAAGATCCATCCATGTTGTCACAAATGTTCCTATATCATCTTTTCTTACCGCCGAATAGTATTCCATTGTGTATATATACCACAACTTCTTTATCCATTCATCTAGCGAAGGATATTTTGGTTGTTTCCATGTCTTGGCCACCGTAAACAAAGCTGCAATGAACATTGGAGCACATGTGTCTTTATGTATAAATGTTTTCAGATTTTTTGGGTAGATACCCAGGAGAGGGATTGCTGGGTCATACGGTAATTCTATTCCTAAGAGGGTAAGAGGGATCCTTGGTTAAGTTTATGAAAGATGCAGCCTTTTGTTGGGGGCAATGACAGAGCCATGACACTGTCTCTCATCCTCCTTCCTCATCTTGTAAAATGTCGTTTTGGTGGTGGGAACAGAGGGGGAATTTGGAGCTGAGGGATGTCTTCTGACCTGAGGCCCTTTTCACTCTGAAGGAGCCAAAATGTGACCCAAAGATAAGAAACGAGAAACTGACCATTATCATCTAAAAGGCTGTAAGTGTGAAAAGGCGGGAACTTCAGCAGTGGGCTTTCATTTCAGGTAGAAGACAGCAAGGTGGGGCAGTGAACTGAGACCAGGTGGGAGCTTAAGGCTGACCACTACAAGGACTAGGGGACCAGTCGTCTCCACGGTGGGCAACAGTTGTGTGAGTGTGAGACTAACATCATCATCAGAAGTCTGCCCTGTGAGTGGCCAGAGCCTCAGGAGTCTCTGGACAGTGCCTTTGCCTGATCTCATGTACCTTAGCTCCCGATTCAATTGCTGAGGATTATAAGACTCTTTCTAGACCCTCTTGCTATTGGGAAAGGGTTCAAAATGTGGAGTTGGGAGCGGGAGGAGCCGAGCCTTCAGGGAGTACACCCAGGAAACCAGTTTGTAGGGCAGAGTCCACAAACCAGCTTCCTCACAATTCTCTCCTTAGGTGTCCCGGACAGTCTGCTAGAAAGAACACCGTGTGATGCTCAGCATGCAATTCTGAAAAACTAGGGTAAACAGTTAAACAAGCCTCTTTACATCATAAGTGTCCATGAGTGTCATATGATACAGGGCACCTCCCAGACCTATTGGATCATGGTTGTGGATGCTGCGATGTCCCCCCACCATCACCCTCAGGACTGAAGGACTTACTCTCCAAGCTGCTCGTTCAGCTGTTGGTAGTCCATCCTCAGCCCCATCCCTTTTTAGAGTTCTCTCAGCTGAAGAGAACCTTGGCCTACATCACACTCCTTTCTAGGAAGCCTGAATCCAATGACAGCCCAATGCAGGATATGAAGCCCTGTCCCCCACCCCACCTGCTAAGTCTGTGGGGCCATCCAGACTCAGAGTTCCCTGTGGGGTCAGCGAGCCCTTTGTTAACTACACTGCAGCCCATTTCTTCCTTCTCCCCATTCCTACCTCTTTCCCTTCCACTGGTGCACCCCTCCTCAATCTCCCGACATCAATCTCTGCCTCATTCCTCCCTCATTTGGTGTATTTATATGTCTCCCCTTCCCCTTCCCCACTTCCTTGATTAGACTTATCAGAGTTGGGCTCATTTGATTGTTACTTTTCAAAGAGCTGGTGCAAGGATTGACTCCTCCATTTGCCCCAGGACCTAGAATGCAGCTTGGCGCAGAGTGCCCTTAAAAAAGCTGCTGGAGCAAAGCAATAAGTGAACAGGTGGAGCAGCTTTGAGTGGAAATGGGGGTTTCTGTGTCTCCAGATGACCACACTGCTCCAAGAAGACAATGTCTCTCACTTCCCAACATTACAGGGCCAGAGACACATGTTGTCCTCTCAGATGAAAAGCCTGCCACCTCCTCTGCCCCAGGGCCCAGGTTTCCGCCTTTAGGAGTAAATGTTCTTTCCTGCAACCTAGAGTCCTGGGGATGATGGTCCTGAATGCCATGTGCACGCTTGCTGGGTAACGGAAGGAAATGTCTTTTGAGCTTTGGTAAGGACACTAGATACTAAGCTGGCTGCTTTGCAGTTCCCACACTTGTTCTTTTGTTATTTTGTACTTGATCCAAAGAGCTCCCAGCTTGGTGGGTGGGCCTGCCAGAGACCCTAGGTACTGAAGAATGAAGGGCATCTCCTGAGAGAGAACCTGCCTAATGGGAAGAGAGAACCACAATGGACTTGTGAAACAATATCAGTGCTGTCGGGCCAATAGGAGGGGCCGGGGGCACCTCACTGGTGTCAGAAAGGAGGGAGAGCCACAGCAAGTGGTAAAACTTCCACCACAAAAATCCTTCCCAGAGCCACATGCCATGACCATGCTTATTTCTCATTTACACCTAATGGCAAGAGGTGAGAATATGCAGTCACTCCACTGGGCATATCACTGTCCCAGTGGAATGTGGTGCTGTTAGCAAGCAAGAGGGAGCAGAGGACACCTGGCGGGTGGCCACCCAGGACAGCTTCGCCTCTACACACCCACTAAGCTGCCCAGCATTCACGCATCCTTTTCCTATCCACAGGACACAGCCCCAAAGTACCACGAACGCCACCAGCCAATCCAAGTCCTAATCTCAGTCGTCTCAGTGATGGCCGGTTTGGCTCAGCCTGGAACCTCTAAACCTAAAGACAAGCTATCTTGTCCCAACATAAAGGGTATGGAAGGAACAGGATAAGCTCAGTGAAAACTCTCAGGAAACACTGAATTTTTGCTGGTCGTAGCAATGATCAAATCCTACTTGCCAGAAATAGCGCTACTTCCCTAGCACTGGAATAAATTCCAGGTTAAACAGTAGGGTCAGGTTCCACTTACCCTCTGTCTTCGTGGCTCCCGGCACTTCCCAACTGCAGGACATCCTTTGTCTATTTCCTCTTCCACAGTCTCATCTGAAGTGGGGAACTCCCTCCCCCTTCCAGGCGAATGCCCACTCACTCCTGGCTGGTGCAGTTTGGTGGCCTGAGAATAAATTTTTGGGGTAAGAATCTAAATCGTCCTGTTTGTTTTTAGCAGTGGATGCTCTGCAGTTGCAGCTCGGACCTGGGCCCTCCCTCCCTGCCTCTGACCTTTGGGCCCCATTTCAGGCAATGTGATGTTTCATTGGACCATATGAAATTGCCGTTTTTAAGAACAAAAATGATCAGGTGGTGGCAATTTCATATGATTCAACTTAATGCAAATATTAGCTACTGTTTAGGGTGGCTTCTTTGAAATTGGATTTGACATGAGGAGTAATACATGTAAAGCATTTAAACTATGTCTGACATATCACAAGCAGTCAATATTGGCCATTTATGATATTGTCACTGAACATGTGACATTACCAAATGGTAGTTTAACTGAAATTGGGAAAAGGTATTTTGGACTCCCAGTTGCCATAGTTAATATTTCTTCTCCACTGTGTCTGGGATTAAATAGTGCCATGCTCAGCATTTGATTGTCTACTGTGATTGCATTAATCAAATTCCATTTGTGTCAGAATTTGCCACCTTTTTCTAGTTCGTCCTGGCTGAAAGTTACTCACTTGGGGCAATTTTTTAAAAGTTGAATCAGAGTCTTGGAGGGTGAGGCCTGGATGTTAGTGTGATTCTAATATACAACAAGGGTTAAGAACCACAGCCCTGGTTGATACGTAGACTTTATGAAATTCTGGGCTTTTATGTGGTCTGTTGATGCTGCTGAGGGACAGTGATCCACTCAGCAGGGTTTCTGGGAGAACTCAGCAGGAGAGCAGAGCAGGGGTCCTGGCTATGATGACAGGAGGGATGACTCCTGGATGCTGAGAGGAGCTCCGTGTGGGAGGAAGCCTCGGGCTATTGCAGTGGGAGAAGGCAAGGCTATGTATTATTCACTGCATGGATATAACACAATTTGTTTATTTATCCTATTGACGAAAACTGAATTATTTCTTGCTTAGGAAATTACACATAAAGCTGCTATTCTTATAAATTTATTTAAACAATATGTAGACATAAGTAATAGCTCTCACATTACTATAGGCTCATGGATTTATTTTTTGAATATGTTATACTTCTTGATAGTTAAATGGTCCTAAATATGGTCAGTGCAATCCCTTGAAAGTTGGCTCCTGTATCCTTTTGACATATTTCCATCATTGCTCAAGTACTTACTTTCTCATATAACAACATGTTCCAGGCTCATCTTCTATTTTCCCTGCCTCAGATCTGGAATCAGCCATTTCTCTATGGATGGTCCATTTTAATGGAGAATTATACTGAGAAATCAAATTCTGGGTCACTAGGTAGACTTGTTGTTACCAGCATTTTGTCCTTTCAGTAGACAGAGCTAGGATGGATGGATGGATGGATGGATGGATGGATGGATGGATGGATGGATGGATGGATGAACTGTGGCTTCAAATAAAATCATGAGTTTGTTGTGATATTTTCAATTCAAATTTAGTGGAATAGGATTTGTTTATTTTATTTTTCAAATTTTATTTTTTTAATGTTAGTTTCAGAATAAAGGAGCAAACAAGACAGAAATAGACTCAGTTACAAAGAAAAAACTGATGGTTGCTAGATGGGAGCAGGGTTAGGGGATGAGGAAGAAGGTGAAGGGATTAGAAAGTACAAATTTGTAGTCACAAAATAGTCATGGGGATGTGAAATACAGTATAAGGAATATAATCAATAATGTTGTACAGATTATGTAGGGTGTCAAATGGGTACAGGACTTATCGAGGGGATCACTTCATAGATCGTGTAGATGTTTCTTTATTTTAGTTGGTACTTATATCTCGTCTTGTGAAAATCTTAGTTCTCAATATTAATATGTTCACATATTAGTTTTATCTTATAATATCCATTCTGTTTCTTGATACATGGAATATAATCAGCATTTTGAGATTCCTCACTAAATATATGAGTAATTCTGTGCCCCTGAATTTCTTTCTACATCTCCTCACACTTCCACTTCCTAAACATAAAGGGCTTTTATATTTTCAATAATTTATTTCTTGCTCTGCAATTACAATTGTGTCTTCCATATTTTACTTATATATTGATTCGAAAATCAAAACCCAACAAATAGAATTTTTGATAGTATGATTATACAGTCAGTTGAAGCATATGAACCATATGAATTTCCTTATATTTAATTTTCTTTACCTATAAAAAACTGGCAATTTCCTGTGGTTCAGCCAGATATTTTTTTATTAAAGAAACACTGACATAAAGAGAAGAATGTTTTCCTAGGTCACTGAATCACTGCTTTTCTACTGAGAATACTCCAAGGTTTAAAGTCAAATAGATTTCCATTTTTAAAATGCCATTAATTGCTTAAGATTATGCCAAATTTTAGTTTGTCTCATATTTGTACCAAACCTTTCTATTAGAGTGTTTTGTTTTGTCTGAAGAACCTGACTGCCTTTCATTTCTTGGTGGATGGAGGATTACTTGCCTTCGATACCATATTTCTCTGATCTTGGAGCTTGTTAATCATATTTTTGTTGAATGCATTAATATGTTTTGGAGGCCTGCTGCCAGCTATCATTTACGAGTTTCTTTTCTTTGCACTCCTGGGGTTATTTCATTGTTTCTCAGTTTCCATGGTTATGTTTTCTTGATTTCTTTTTTGGAGTATCCCCTTATAAAGTTCATTGTGTGTTTTGTTTTTTTTCTTTCAGTTAGAGTGCATGGGAGGTAGACTTCCTGTGTTCTTGTAAGACTGAAAATATCTGCCTTTTACTCTCACATCTGACAGATTTATACGTAGACAGTAATTTCCCCTTAAAACATTAAAGACCATTCTGCGTTTAATTCTAGTTTTAGTGATGTTTAATTTAATTCTTCTTCTTTTGTAGCTTTCCTATTGTTTTCTTTAGAAGCTATTCAGATTTTCCCTATACTCTTTTCTCTGTCTTCCTTGCTTAGCAGTCAGCAACTCCTTTCAGCCTGAAGATTGTTTTACTTTAGCCCATAGAAACCTATTATTTCTTTAGACTAAGGCTATTATTTCCTTAATTATTTCCTCTTCTCCATTTTTCTCTGTTCTTTTTTTCTGGAACTTCTTAGATGTGTGTTGACTCTTCTGCATTTTATTCACCAGTCCACTTACCTTTTCCCTAATATTTTTGAATCTTTTTAGTACAATCATTCCAAATATCCTAGAAAAATCTAGGATATTTTCTCTACATTTTCTTTTGGGCCTTATATTGAATTTTAAAGTTTGGGGATAATAATATGTTAACTTCTATATATGCTTGCATGCTCTCTGCTGAGACACAGAGAAATTTACCATAGAAAGTTGGTGTTTTGTTTTTTTTTTTTTCTGATCATGGTTTGTGGATGCAATATTATATTTTTTAAATGTTTCTGAGAATAGTAACCAGAATTTTATAGGGCATCCAGCTAAAAGTTAAACTACTGATATATAAAAAAGACATGCATGAAAGAAGAAAAAATTATTAGGGAGAAGATAATAAAGACTTAGTGTCTCAGAGAATAAAAATAGAAACAAAAACGTATTTAAAGACATAAAATTATTAAATTTTTCTGAAAGAAAATCTTAACATACATATAAAAACCATGTATCAGGTAAGTGATAACTGCAAATCTAGACAGAGCTTTGTTAAGAAATTGAGTATAGAGGGTAAATATAGAATATTTTGACCCAAGAAACAAAAGGACAAGTCATGTATACTTGCATCTCCTACAGCCACAGTAAATGTTAGAAGACAATAGAGCAATTTCTACAAAGTGCTGGGGGAAATAAATATATCCCAAACTAGCATAGACAACTAAATTGTTATTACATTACAAAGGCAATAAGAAGACATTTTTAAATGTAAGAAAACTCAGGAAATTTATAACCCAAGCAGACTTCTTTACAAATGAACACAACAATAGCAACAACAAAATATACTCAATGATGGAATCCAGAGAACCTAGAAACAAGCAGTAAAGTGATAAAATCACAAATTCACAGCTAACTACAGTTCCGTACCTACACTGTCAGTCACACTTAACATGATTCTGGGGGAGCAGAAACCCATTTAACACACAAGTTCCTTTTCCCTTCAACGCTGAATGAGAAAACAAAGTCAGCATTTTTTTAAAGCAGTAGCCACATGGTAAAAACTATAGATCACTGTCCATTCATTTAAAAGAACAGAGTCATTATGAAGGTATAAGAGTGCCTTTTACCTCTTGACGACACACTTGTTCTCAAAGTCTGAGAACCATCATCACTCTCTTTGAATGACCAGGAACAAGATGCAGAAGATGGTGAAGAGGGAGCGTTGTGCCCTGTAGAGGCAGTTATCATTAGCTCTTCTGTCTGTCATTGGCGTTAGGCTTAGTTTGGTATTAGAATTCAGGGTCCACCTACAACCCCTTAACTGTGTGTTTGCTACTGTTGTTTTGTTTTGTTTTGTTTTGTTTTTGCTTTTTCCTTCAGAACAAGAAGTCCTGGCCCCTCTTCCTAGCAATGTCTGCAATAATAAGAGAATGGCCAGTTGCATCGTACTCAAACTTCACAGGCTGCTGCTGGTGCTTACACCCGCTTTACCTCCTTCTCCATTATCCTCACACTGACGTCGATGAGGTCTACATCGTTGCCATTGTAAGCTTTCTTCATTTTATTGCTCATGACCTAAGGTGCCATGATGTGATGAAGGATCAGTGTGTCTGGTTTGCTGGTTTTAACCGTGACCTTGGATTGTTACCCCATTTGGCTAGTCTATGTCCTGTCATTGCAAACAAATACCTGAGCTTGTCTTCTCTGTTCTAGCTGTCATCCTCATTACTATTTCCCCAAAGCCATCCTCTTTTCATTGCAAACATTGCTCAAGGAGTGGGCCGGAATTTCTTAGCCTGAAAGAAAAAAAACAAAACAAAACAACAATAACAAATACACAGTTAAGGGGTTTTTGGTGGACACTGAATTCTAAATACAAAACTACATCTAAAGAACTGTGGGAAATTAAATATTATGCACTGACAATATAAAAATAATAAAAAATTAAAAATGGTAAGCAGAAAAGTAAAGATGAGAGTAAATTAATTTCCTCCTCTTCCTTAGTATGAAATTAGGAGAATAACTAGATACTGTCAAAGGTGGAATCTTATGAAACAGAAAATTGTTTAAAATAATACGTTTAACAACCAGAATAAGCAAATACACATGCATACAATCACACACAAATACTAAACAATATCTGCTAATATTCTTTCTAAAAGGAATTAGAAGAAACTGTTAGCAATGATGATGAGAGGAAACTTAGAGATGAGGGAGGGGAGACACTCACTCTCATTATTTATGTCACTAAATTTTTGACATCACACCACTCTACCTGTATTACATGTGAATAAGTGCATATACGTACTTTAATACACAGCTGTGTGTGTGTTTGTGTGTGTGTGTGTGTGTGTGTGAATTCTCCATCACTTCTGACCTGTATCCTTACCAGTAAGAGTATAAATAAATGTAAGTACACCTAAAAAGAGGTGGATCGTATAATTTTAGACAGTTTAAATTTTTCTCCTTTGAACTTCTTTGTAATAAAATAAACCAATAATAACCCAATAACCACAGTCATGTGCTACGTAACATCTAGGTCAATGACAGACCACATATTCAACAACGTCCCATGAGATTATAAAGAAGCTGAAGATTTTTTATACCTAGTGACGTCGTTGCCATTTGTTGCAGCATCACACTGCAAGGCATTCCTCGCGTGTTTGTGGTGACGCTGGTGTAAACAAACCTACTGTGCTGCTGGGCACATGAAGTGTAGCAGGTACAATGATGTACAGTAAGTCACACTTGATAATGGTAAGAAAGACTATGTTATTGATTAATATATTTACTACACTTTTAAACATTAGTTTACAGTGTACTCTTTCTACTTACAAAAAACTGCTTGCTGTAAAACAGTATGTTGTGTTACGTTGGTAGCAGCCTCACACATCTCGTGTTTATAGCCTCTCTTGATCACATCAATTTCTCTTGTTCTTGATGTAATTTCATGTTGTTTTGTACAGTAACATGCTGTACAGGCTTGTAGGCTCGGAGGAATAGCCTGTACCACACAGCCTAGGTGTGGTAAGTGCACTCTATGATATTCACACAATGATTACATTGCTTAGCAACACATTTTTCAAAACATATCTCTGTTGTTAAGTGACGCATGACCATACAATAAAAATCAATTTGAAATAGAGAAGACAAATGACTGGAAGAAGTGGTTGCATTTGGGTAGTGGCTTTATAGATTATTCTTTCTTCTATGCCTTTATGTATTTATCTAGATTTTTTATAATTAGTTTGTATAATAAGAGACTATGTAAGTTAGCCATTAAAATAAAGGGCTGCGGACCCAAATTTCATAATTTTGAATACTGAACCTGCTACTTGGGCAACTTAATTACCCTCTAGACATCTGTTTTCCCATCTGTAAAATGGGGCTTATAAAATGGGGCTTATAAAATGGGGCTTATAATGGGATCCAGCTCCATATAGGTGTTATGAGAATTAAATAAGGTAACTCACATTTGGATGCATACAAAAAGGGCCTGGTTCACAGGAAATGCTCAATAAACAGATGCTTACCTGAAGGAATTTCTTTCTTGGATTACATTTTCTTTCCAAATACATTTTTCATCTATATTTTCCAAGCTCTATCCCCTTCCTTCCTCCCTCCCTTTCTTTCTTCCATCCAAACATCTTCAACTTTCTTGCTAAAGTATGTTTGCATAGATGCCTTGCCATTTGTTAAATCCTGCCCATGCTTCATGCAGATGGCTTTATCTAGATCTACTTCTGATACAGTACAGATAAATCTCTCTGACATTTTTTCCCACACAATTTAAGGCTTGTTTCTTCTCGAAGGGCTTTGATTTTCTGCGGATTTACCATGGGACAGGCATAGCTGGAGCAGCCCTCAGCCTTCACAGGGTGGGCTGGGCTTGTGGCTCTCTTATGTGGCTTTGTTTTGTGGGTCCTGAGCCTGGGTTTACCCCCTCTTGCAGCCTGGGGAAACTCTTGTGCTTCAGATGTCCCTCCAATTCAACAAGGGCTTTGTCAATGTCCAGGCGAGTCATCTGGGGTATGGGTTTTATATGGATTTTACCCTCTGCTTCACCAGTCTCTCTACAGTAGCCTCCTCCCAACTCCCAAAGGGAAGAAGGGAACGGGCAAAGCTCACTGGGACGCCTGCTAAGAGTGCACAAGAGAAGAGACACATTCGGGACTCCTTGGTGTCTTCTTCCTGCTCTCTGCTCTCCTAGGGGAGCTCAGCACTTGAGTTTTCTCTCATCACTTTGGCCACATGTGTCCTTTTCATTAGAGAAATTGAGCCCATGGGTCCATGCACCCTTTGGGTCTTCTTTCCTGCTTTCATTTCAGCAGGAGGCCACCTCACTGGTGAAATTGGCTAGTTTTCCTCCCCAAGGTGAGGCTGCAGAAAGGAGGCTCCCCTGCGCTCTTGTGCTCTGTCCTGGGTCCCCTGTGGCAGATCTCTGCCCACCTTTCTTTCATCCGGCTTCCCTCGAAGTCTCTTTCTTTCCTGCCTTCCTGGATCAGGACTGGCCCTCCAACAGGCAGAGGGCAGCTGCCCCTTCCTCATGTGCCCACAACCCGTCTTACAGTCGGATTGGCAGCACCCTTCAGGATGGTGTGCTACAGGTAGGTCACCAGAATCCTCACTCAATTTTAGCAGGTCTGAGGGGCTGTGACAGAATGAAAGGGAGGTGAATGACAGGGGTCAGGTCCAATTCTCCTTCCAGCAGTCCCCCCAATACCCATAGCCTCTCCCAAGCCTTTCTGTCTGATCTGAGGAGACTCCCTCCTATGCCTGCATGCCCAGCAGCCCTCTGGTTCCCTAACATGGAAGCCCTTCCCTTGCCAGAGGAAAGACAGGGACTGGAAAACAATTCTGAGCTTGGTACAAGCAGATTCTGTTTTACATTAGAAACTCATCTTTCTTCTTCCGGGATACTGACCTACGTTGTCTGAAAAGGAAATGGAAACTGAGACTGAGGCCAAAGGCTGATTGAAGGAAGGCCGCTGCCTCCCAAGAGGAGGGCGGAGTGCAAGTGAGAGGAGACAGGCCTGCCTCCTCTGTCCTCATACACTTGTCTGGACCCAGCGTGGGGCTGGCCCATCACCAACACTCTCCGCTCCCTGGGTGGGCGTGGCCTGGGCAGGCCCCCTCTGGGACAGCAGTCCTTCCTTTGGCCCCATACCAGGGAGCCCAAGCCCAGTTGGTTCCACCTGGTTTTGAGTATTCTTACTACAAACAGCATCTAATTAGCTTTCTTTCATGGGGACTCTCAGAAAAAGAGATTATATGAACATAACATCATCACATCTTGGATAAACTTCAAAATTAGATTTGGTGAGCAGTTAAATTGAACAGAAACAAGTAATTATAGGAAAAATTTCCCAGGGTGTGTTCGTTCTGACTACCGACCTCCACACACACACCCATGTACATCCACAGTGTACCCCATGTGCCTACCTGCATGTATGGGCATCAGCTTTGTAGGACAGGGACCCAGGATGGAGGCGTGCTAGGTGCTCGGGCTTGCTCTTGGGTCCTGTGCCTGCTGTCCTCACACGAGTTCAAATCCTATTGTTCTCCCACTGGGCTTCCCTGCCCTCATTACAAACCTTTCCCCAGCTGCTCTTTCTCCCTGCTGTCATTTCTGTCCCTTGGTCATAGCAGAAGCCATGAACTTTCTCCATGCTGGAATCTTCCTCTGCTGGTACTGGCCTGAAGGGGAAGGGAAGGGGACCACATTTATCAAGTGGATGTCCCAGGCATTTCTGATACATGATTTCATTTCATCTCCATGACAATCTTAAGAAGCAAACATATGCCTACTTTCTAGATGAAGAAATGGAGATACAGAGACACACGTATTTGTTCTAGATCCGGACAGACGATCCTAGCCTGAGAGTGGTGGGCATTGATGCCCCCAGGCCACCCCTAGTTCTCTGTGGCAGTAGCTGCTGTCTCTATAGGGCCCCCAGCGTGCCCTGGACTTCTGCTGAGGATTTCTGCATGTGGCTCCTGATTGGCTCTTAAGTGCCAGTAGGAAGAGTCATTTATGCCCCTCAGGGAAGTGCAATATATATAGATTGCAGAAGTGGACTTCCTCCCTGAGTGACATCAGAGAGTTCAGCCCCTCAGGAACCAAAATAAGCCCTTCTCTGCAAAACTTTCTAGACTTTTATCCCCCCTGCCTTCCTGTGACCTGTGAGAACCCAGGGTTTCTTGACCACTTAACCTCCAGGACCCCTCTGATGGATGAAGGTGACGTATATGACACATACTCATGGGAATTTGTGTGTTTCAGCTATCCTCACAACTTTCTGTCATATGAAAGAAAAAAGTTATAATGGTGAAAACTTAGGGAATCAGCTTGGCTCCCTCGATAGACCCACTGGGCAGCACTCAGAAGCTGCACTGTTGCCCTGGTGGGAGGGCACAGCTTGCATTAACTTCCCTCAGCCCCGCATTCAGGTGGAGAGGAATTTACCATAAAGATATTGGGGTGCTATTAGGAAGAGAAGTGGGTGCTGGACAGGAAAACAACATTAACTTTGTGCTATGGAAAAAAACCAGGGTCCCAGCTGGGAACCATGGGTCACAGTGCGAGTGGAATAAAGGGGCGTGTGGGATGTATCTGGAAAGAGGAAGAGGAGAAAAGCTGCTGGCATGTCCTGAGCACCTCCCATGTGTGCTGGTGGCTTTAATCCACTCAATCCTTGTGGAAACGTTATCCTTATCTTCTAGGAAAAGAAATGTGGGCTCACGAATGTGAAGATATTTACACAACTATGTGCTGCAATTCATTAACCCAAGCAGATCAGAAAGTATTTGGAGAATGGAAAATGCGTATTATATGAAAAATTTGGAAATGTGTTTTATTAAAAACACTTTATATGTGCCAAGAGTTGCTATCTTTGAATCTAATAAATGCATTCTAGTTATCATAATGGAATTAAATATACCCACAGTCCGTGATGTCCTGCAAAGAGCCTGTGTCTTTGAGGAACTTTGCCACTGGAGCAAGTCTGAGAATCACCAACCAACAGGATCCAGCCTGAACTCCTTCATTAAATATCCAAAACTCCTCCCCATCACCTCTGCTCTTGCCCAAGATGGAGCAAGGGATGGGTATTCCAGAAAGAGGGCACAGATGGTGCAAAGGGAGAAGGTTATGGAAGGGCTCGGTGTGTTTCCAGAATGGGGAGAAGTTTAATGTGACAGGGCTTGAGCTGTAATATTCGGAGAGAAGAGAAGGTGAGGCAAGAGATGAGACGATGTGAACTGAGCAGGACAGGGAGAGGCTGGGAGAGAGAGGAAGAAAAGAGGTATCTGGGAAGCAACCACCAGGATGTGAGGCTGGCACCTGTGTGGGTTGGGATGGACCTAGGGGGACCCCATGCTGTTGTTCTAGCATGTTGCTGTGATGTGGGGTTAGAGAAGGGATGATTCCACTCTGTTTCTGTGAGAACCGTCAGGACTCTTCCAACACAGCTATATCATACCCACCCCATCCTGACCCTACCCCAGATGCACAGGAACAAATGTGATTTTGCTAATAGAAAGGGAGATGGTTGACCTTTAATGTGATTCTTCACCCAGAGCTTTTCTGTTGCTTCTTCCCTGTACCTGGCTCTTGCAGGGCCCTTTCTTCTCTTTGCTTCTCTCAGCACCATGGATGCAGCATGGGGGTAGCACTGGATGCTGGGCCTTCCTTTGCTGGGAAGTCCATGATATTAAGCCCATCCAGCAGGGACAGGCCAGCCTGCCCTGGTCTGTCCCACGCCACACCTGTTCACCATAACTCCTCCCTTTCATCTGACTCCTCTTCCTCCCTGCTTTTCTATGCCTCCCTCCATGATTTAGTGACAGTTTTTTAGTTCCCTCGTCACAGCAGCTCCTGAAGTTCAGTAGAACTTCTAGGATGGTTCTGCTCCGTTTAACTACTGAGCACAGCAGCAACCTTTGAGTTTGAGTGTGTCCAGGGAAACTGCTGGACCTTTCTACATGGACACAGGTGGGCAAGGTGCTTGGCAAAGCAATAGTCTGCACTGGGAACAGGACCCAGGCAACCTGTCAGGCCCTTATCTGAACTGTGCTCAAGTGAGCTCTCCAGGAGACAAAGGACTGACTGTGGCACAGTGCCTGTGAGGCTTTAGACCCTGAGAAAGAGGCTGGAGTGGGGGGAGGACCACTGAGTGTGTTATTGGGACCACAGTGGGCATGGCTAAGGGTCAAGTCAGGGCAAGGGCTGTGCTTTCCAATCATATGAAGGCACAGGTGGAGATGCAGGGACACAAGCATGGCTTCTCCACATGCAACACAGGAAGCCAAGGAGAGAGGCCTTAGGGACACCTAAGAGCATCAGAGGGACACTGAAGGAGAAATGTCAGGACCTGGGCAGGTGCTCTTGCCCCCTCTAAAAGCCAAGCTCATCTGATCCCTGAAGTGCTTCTGCCCTCCTCCCTCCTGTCTGAGACTCACTCCTATGGCAGAGATGTGAACACAATCAGGCCTGTCAGAACCTCCCAGGGCTCCAGGGATCACCCCAATCAGTCAGGCTTGCCCAGGAGCCATGGCCAGTTTGCCTTCTCTGGCTTAGGTTTCCTCTTCTTCTACCACACCCTATTCTATGCCACTTTCAGCCCCACCTTATAGATGCCAAGCTTTCTGGGAAGGTCACATACGAAACCTCATCAATCATTTACATCTTGATGTGAATTAAATGAGCAGTCCCTGTTCTCTACTCCCTATACTCTAAGTATTTATTCATTTGATAAACACCCTGTAACGCACCACCTGTACCAGGCATGGGACTGGGTGAGGAGTCTCTAGAAAGGGAAAATGCGTGTACGGCTGCAGCTGCAGAAAGGCACA
This sequence comes from Rhinolophus sinicus, assembly GCF_036562045.2. NCBI lineage: Eukaryota > Metazoa > Chordata > Mammalia > Chiroptera > Rhinolophidae > Rhinolophus > Rhinolophus sinicus. The sequence goes on from NC_133757.1 coordinate 62,273,645, forward strand.
AGTCATTGTAAAGGAGAAGATGGTGGGGCTCCGAGGGACCAGAGAGATCATTACGGGGGAGGTGATATGGAATTGAACCTGGGGGCATGGATACAGTCCTGTAGGCAGAAGTCGGAGATGCCAAGGAGAAGTTGAAAAAGGATATGAGCCAAAACAGGGTGTGGAACAGTGTTTGACTCTTGGAGAAAAAGCTGGATGTCCCATTGGTTAAACACAGGGAGGTCCATGCAGAGGGAAAGCGTGGATGGTCTTGCACAGACCGCCAACAGCCTGGAGTGCTGAGCTTAGCTGTATCAGTCAGTAGGTGGTACAAGGGGTGTCGTTCTGGGTGAGGCAGGGCAGAGCACAGGCATTCCAGGGAAGGGTGCAGAGCACTGGCACTGGAGCAGGCTGCCAAGGGTGTGGGTGGAATGAGGTCGCATGAATGTGGCGGGGAAGCCCAGAGAGGCAGGCTGGCAGACAGGCAGACGGACCTCTTGGCATCCCTGCATCTTGCACCTTGGCATCCCTGGCAGTCAAGTAGGGAAGGATGGAGTCAGGGAGCTCCTACTAGGAAGACTGGACCAGGTACTTGGGAGAAAACTCTCTCCCCGCAGATAGCCACCCCAATCATCAATAGCCCCAGCTCTTTGTTTCTGCTCTATTTCAGAGCATCTCTGTTAGGAAACAGGCATCTCTGTTCTGCCTGTCTTTCTTGTCTACATTACCTCTACTCAATTGAAAATGGCCAAATCTACAGCAAGGATGAGGAAGAAATACTTGCGTGTTCTAAGCTAGTCTCTGAGCACACAGTGGGGTCCGAGGCCCATACTGCCTCCAGCACGCCTGCCGACTGTCTGTGCGGTCTTTCTCCAGCCAGGAAGGGCACATCTAGCCTGGGCAGGCCCACCACGGGAACCCTCTGCTCTTCACGCTCCACTGAGAATTTTCAATTAGTGCAACTTCCTTTTCAGAAACCATATTTGGCTTCAAAGTTACAGAAGATTGTTCTCCTTGGGGACTGCTGAGACGTTCAAAGTTTGCCTCCCAGAGATGACCGGAATTTGCTTGAAGTGTTTTTTAAAAAGGCATAATAATACCACTATTGTTCTTGAACCTCACATGCAAAAATTAAAATCCTCAGACATAAAGACATCTTAAAATTTCATGGAAATATATTCTCCTTAGAGCTGAGGCCAAAAATTGAAAATTTCCTCTCCAGAAGAGTACCCGGAGCTTGGAACGAGAGACGCAGGAGACACAGGTTATAAGAGAAGATTATCAAGTCCTGAGCCTGCTCCAGCCAAAGCTTCAAAGCCTCACCGACCTTAATAGGGGGGAAGAGTAGAAACACATAAGTGAATGAAATCTGTAATGTAATTTCAAACGGAGAGGAGTGCAATGATGACTGGATTAAAGAGTGACAAGCTTGAGGGGTTGCTATTGTAAGGGGATCAGGCAGTACACCCTGATGAGGTACTATCAGAGAAAAACAACAGACAGACAAGAAGGAAGTGTTAAAAAGTGAGGGAAGAGGCTTCCAGGCAGAAGGATGGAATGTGTAATAGTCCTGAGGTGGGAGTGTGCTGGGTGGTCTGAGGAACAACAGTCAGTCCAGCAAGAGAGCAAGTGGGAGTGAGAGGAGATGAGGTCTGGGGCGATGGCAGGGTCCAGGAGTCAGCGAACTGTCTCTGTAAAGGGCCAGTTAGTAGATATGTAAGCTTTATGGCTATATCTTCTCTGTTATATCATAGACAATATGTAAATGTATGAGTGTGGCTGTGTTCCAATAAAACTTTATTGACAAAGACAGGTGGTGGGCCAGATTTGGCAAGAGATCTGTAGTTTACTGACTCTTGGTTTGGAGCCCATAGGCCAGGATTGTTAATATGATGGAAACCATTTAAGACTTTAAGCCTAAGACTAAAGATCTGATTTATGTTTTAGATTATCTAGCTGTTACATGGATAAGGGATTACAGGACAAGAGCAGAAGCAGGGGACCATTTGAGGCTGTTAAAGTTTTTTATGCAAGAGAGAATGGAGACTGGATCTACAGTAGTTATGGCAGCAACACATGCTGCTCACCTGAGTCTGTGGATCTCCTCCTGGGTCTGTGGTAGGATTGCACCCTCCCATCTGTGAAATTAGGCATAGACATGTGATTTGCTTCAACCAATAAAATGTGAGAAGTAGAAACCTTTAAGAGCTTGAGCACACTTTGCCCTTTCTTTGTCATACTACAGTAAGTAACATCACAAATTCTAAAAACTCTGGCAATCTTGGTCCTTGACTGTGTCAACAGAAATGTCGTCATTACCAATTCAACGCCAACAGGAGTCCCCAATTTTGGGTGTGGTGAGGGTGGGGAGAGACTTTATTCAGTGAAAACAGCTCAATTGTGAAACAGTTTGGCTGTGGAACAGCACAGCTGTGAGGCGGCCTTAGCGTTACAGCTCCAATGTTGCAGCTCAGTTCCAGCGTTCCAGCCAGGAAATGCAGTCTTCAACAGAAACAAAGTACGCGCCACCACTTTAGAGGTGAAGCTGGCTTATACAGAGAAGAGTTCCCATTCTTGACTGGTCCTTTCTCATGTAAATGAGGACTCCAAATCCTCACAGATTGATTGGTCTGAAGAGCACTCTCCTGACTGGTCAGAATGGAGCTGCTCCAATCGGTCAGTAAAGATGCAAATGAGAATGTAGCTGCGCAGCTCCAGTTAAGGAAAATCTCAGTGCTATTGGTCAAATTTCAACCCCAGGAGCTCTGTTATCAGGGTCAACTCAGAGGGAGGAACACAGTGCAGGAGGCTTGGCAGCCCAGTCTGTGTCTTTCCCCTGCAGTACAGTGTGCATGAGAGTCCTGTGAACAATGGCTGTGAGACTCTGGTTATGAATTTGAGTCCAATTAACCACAAGGAGTCTTTTTTGGCAGGTATATTCTTCTTGAGGTCAACAAGGGAGAAAAACATGAAGCAGAGCTCCACCCACCCACCCCACCCAGACACACTGACCTGCAATGCATGTGTAGCAAGAGCAAGCAATAAACTTTTGTTATTTTAAGCCACTGAGAGTTGGAAGTTGTTTGTCACTGAGGTATAAACTAGCTCATTCTAACTGATACAGTGGTAAGTTGAGAGATAAAGCTAAATGGCCATGTTGATAAGTTTTTAAGGTATGACTTATGGGACTTGCTGATAAATGAGTTATAGGATGCTTGAGAATAACAGAAATAAAGGTTGACCCCTAGAGAATTTGGCCAGAGTCACTGGGTGAGTGTTTGCACCATTTAATGAGAGATGGAAAGCTTAGAGAAGAGTGCAGGGTCTAGTGTAAGACTATCCAGGTGTAAATACGGTTCATTACTTAGTAGCTGTATAACTTGGGAAACTTAATTAGCCTTCTCAAGGTAAGTTTCCTCATCTGTACAATGTGGACAAAAATAGTATCTACTTTATAGATCTGTCAAGGGGATTAGTAGGGATAATTCATGAAAACCATTTATCGTAGACCAGGACACAAAGGAGCTCCAAAATAAATGTTAGCTATGGTCATAATCATCATAGCCATCACCATCATTGTTATTATTATCAGCATCTTAAGAGCTTGTTTGTTTTGAGTCAATCCCTTATGCTTAGTCAGTTCCAGGTACCCTGAGATGTCAAATTTCTATACCTACATTGCTGTCAAAAAGAACCTGACCTTCTTCTGGCCCCTCATCCAGACAGACCAAGCACAGACACTAGCAAGTCCCTTTCTGACTCCCACTTCCTGGCAAAGCTTCAAATGGCCATTGCTTGCTGGTTGTCTATTGGGGACCTGGCCTTGCTTCCATTTGCTTTTCCAACTCCAGATGGCCTGAGCAGACCAGTAAGAAAGACGCATTTCCACAGTGAATCCAGAGCGAGACAGCAATCCTGGCTGGCTTGACTCTGGCACTGTCTTCCCTTTTTCCTGGATTGCACCTGTGCAACAGAAAGTATAGAAGGTTCTAGAACAGCATCTCTCAATAGTTTCAGCTACTTGGTCATTACGAGGAGTGAAAACATGAGCACAGCCTTGGCATATTGGTGTTTAAAGGCTGAATTAAATGGTTACTTATCCAAGTCAGAGTGCCACACTTGAGGGGATTTGTAGAGAAGGTTATGGGGCTCCTAGAGCCTCCCACCTTTTGGGACCAAGTTCCTATTTCCCAGCTACCAGCAGTGTTGGCTACTGACAGCTTGAAGCTGAGGTGATGACCACATCTGCTCCTACAATCAGCCCATAGTCAATGACTGGTCAGTGGCGGGGTACAAAGTTCTGGCCCCTTCAGGACTATTCCACAGTGCCATGTTGGCACCTATTCTCCCATGTGAGTGGCTGAAGCACCTGTTGGAACTGCCTCATGGTCCAACTTCTCTCTCTGCCCAAGCCTGCTTCCATAGCTCTTCACATATATCATTCTGGACAGCACTCCCAATAAATGTCCTGCATGAAGATCTCAGACTCAGAGTCTATTTCCCAGGGAACTCTACTTATAACAGGCTGATTCCAGACACACATGGGAATGAATTAGATCAAAGTGGTATGCAGTGTTTTGTCACACAGGGAAGGGAGTCAAGTCTCTTATCATTTAAAAGCAAACACGTAGGTGAGAAAAGAAAAATCCTTAGTGTTACCCGGTCCACTTATACAATGCCTTCCCTATAGATGCTGATGTCTTGAGAAAGTTTCCTATCTGGGATCACCAGGGGAGGCCCTGCCTAGAATATAAAGAAGTCATAAGCTCCAGGTCCCCTGTGCAGGGTCTTGGCCCCCTGCACTGTTCCCCATCCACCCTTCCGTCACCCTACAAGAAACACACCACTCAAATGGTTGCTGTTCCAGATGAAAGACTTTCTGCCTGTAGATCTCTTTGTCCTCATGATAGGTGCAGGTGCCATTTGTGCTTCCCCTGTTCCGCTGAATGTGCAGGAAAATCTGAGATCGATTAGATAGGGTATGTGTAAACCCTGTGAAATTATGTGCAAAATCATAATAATCCTCTTTTTTTACAGAGAGAGAGAGGCTGTTGAGTGTTTCTATAAGATTTTCAAAGACCTATGACCCAAAAAAGATGAAGACCCTGAGCTGCCTAGAGGAAAGTGCTTTTACAGCTTCAATGGCTGCCATCACTGAGAGTTTACCCCCAGCTCTGTACAAATCCTTGAACCCAGGTTGTGAGACTGCATGATTCTCTTCTTAGGCAAGAGAGGTGGAACTCCTTTCTTAAATGTCACAGCCTTCCTTGTCCCCGTCCTTTCTTCAGCTGGCCAGAGTCAGGGGCCATCTTGGTCAGGGTCCCTTTCCCCATCTGGCCCTTACCGCACACCTCTGAGCTTTCACCCTAAGGACTCCCTTATCTTGTGGTACTTTCTCAGCGTGTTTACCGAAGAAAGTGGATGTAACACACACACATGTTAGGACTGAAAGGAGGGTTAGGATCCAAGTTGGGGACTTGGGGATGGAGGTGGGGTCAGAGCAATCAAGGTTTGAGTCTAGCTCTGTTTTCTGTTTTGTTTTATAATTATATTAAAATTACAACCATCTTGGGGTATTTCTGAATTTCTGGCTGAGCAGCACTCTTTTTTTAAAGATTTTAATTAAAAATATAGCTAATATGCAATATTATATTAGTTTCAGGTATACATGATAGCTATTCAACAGTACCCACCTGGCACTATGCATAGTTATGACCATATTATTGATTATGTTCCATATGCCAAAGAAGTGATCACCATGATAAGTCCAGCAACCACCTAACAACGTACCATGTTATCACAATATTATTGACCATATTCCCTATGCTGTACACCACATCCTTGTGACACATTTGTTTTATACCTGGAAACTTGAACCTCTTATTCCCCTTCACTTTTCCCCCTTTTTAAATTTTTCAATTACAGTTGACATTCAATATTATTTTATATTAATTTCAGGTTGGGGAGGAGTGGGTGAAAAGGGGGAAGGGTTTATGAAGTACACATTTGTTGTTACAAAGTAGCCATGGAGATGTAGGGTATAGCATAGGGAATATAGTCAATAATATTGTAATAACTGTATGGTGTCAGATGGGTACTAGATTTATCGGGGTGATAAATGGGAGGGGGGTTGGGAGGCAGGGTGAAAAAGGTGAAGGGATTAAAAATCTCTGCTAACTTTTCATTGCCGACCTCATGACCTCAGCCAAGGTATTCCACCTTCCTAGTTTCAGTGTCTTCTTCTAAAAGTGGTAATGAATCCATACTTGTCACGTGCAGTTGTTATGACAATTAAATGAACTGTGTAAGAGGCTTAGCACCTTGCCTGGCCTAGAATAAGCCCTTAGAAGTGCCAGGGCAGAGGGCATTAACATTGCAGTTGCAAAAGTCCACGGATCTCAGCTATAAAACAAATGGAGTCGTTTTATTCTCTGCAATGAACTTGACTTAGAGCAAAGCTCTTCAATTGGATTTGAGATCAATAAATGCAATAGCACCAAGTCAAAGTAACTTAGTCACTTCCATTGTAAAACTCCACCCTTTTGGGTAAATAGTTCTTAGGTGGAAATCTGAGGGTTTTTTTTCTTTTTCTCTTTCTCCCTGCCCAGTCACCCATCCTCTCTAACTCCCATTGGAGGGCAGGGGCACTGAAGGATCACACTCCCATCCCACTGCCCATCTTAAGTGGGGTGAGTCACTCTTTGATCCCATCTGCTCTGGGTCCCTTGACATAATGGTCTGTGGAGCTGGCCACTGTCCATGCAGCTCTCTGAAAGGAGCAATCTCAGGTGCATCCAGTAACGACCTTCTTCACCACAGTGAGGGCTGGAGTGTATCCCCTCACTTCATCAGGAAGCCTCTGGGCTGGCACCTCAGCTCTGTCTCCCGACTAATCTCATGGGACACCAGGACTGAACTTATGGGTGGGAAACCAAAGCAGTCCTTCAGAACCCTGTGTTCAGAGGGCTCCCCACTTGAGGTTTAGTGCTGATCACTCTCCAGAAATTCTTCATAATCTCTGAATTTGTGTTTTAAACAACTGAAGTCCTATGGGCAGTGGAGCATGCACTGGGGCTAATGCTTCAGCTCATATGAGGTCTCACCTTCTAGAATGGTTCTAGGCCATCTGGTCCCCCGCTCCTAGCATCATGGACATCCCCAGTCTCCTCATTCCTATCCCCACCAAGCAACCGCTGCCACCCTCTGACCTGGTGAAGGTCTGGGCATGGGCGTGGGGAGGGTCAGTGTCAGATGTGTGTGCCCCATGGCATGTTGGGGTGGGGCATAGCCATGGCAATCCACACCCCAGGTTGGTTGCACCACAGCATGTTCAGTGGGTGACTGGGTAGGGCAAGCTTTTCTCTGGCCCATTCCACGTACTAGTGTGTCCTGATGTACTGTGAGTTGAGGTGGCAGGCTCATGGGGAGGGAAGATGTCAGGCTCAATGTCCCTGCCTTTGGTTGGGCCACAGTGCATCAGTGCAACTGCTGGCAGGAGGGGACACCCAACCTGTGAGGTCTGGGCTCGGGCCTTGAGTATTCTGGAGCCCGAAGGAGCAGAGCATTAAGTACAAATAGAAACCACCTGACAGGTTGAAAGTGGGATCACAGAAGAAAGAAAAATCTTTATTTTTATACCTTTAATTAATGGCCCTTCTGCATTTTGAATGAGAGATTTCTTACGAATTTTCTTTTTGCCTTGGGCCCCCAAATAGTGGAGCTGGTCAACCATTGAATCCCCTCCACTTCTCCCAGTCATCATGGGAAATTTGGTTGAGGGGTGATGAGGGGAATGACCATGTCTACTGGCTCTCTACAGTTTAGTCATGTAGGATGCTTTTGTAAGAGGGGCCTTCTCAAAATTCTGTTGATAGAAGTTGATGGAAGTCGGTTTCTCTAAGTTGGAAAGAAAATGTATCTCTTGGTTCATATATTTTTTGTCATATTTTTGATGGTGTCAGTCAAAAATTTAGCAACTGTCTTTGTTTTTAAGAGGGGGTGGTCTCAAGAAAATGCAGGATTCATTGTTAAGTGAATGTATTATTTCAAGTTATTTTTCTGACCCTTGTTAGTATACCATTTGACATGTGGCCACTATAGCTATTGTTATTGTATTGTTATTATTATTAATGTGTGAGTAAATAAATGAACACACAGAAACAAAATTTTAAATTGGATTTATCTGTTAAAAATCACAAATTTGTCATTGGGTAAATTATCCTCCACATTCCTATCAAATATCTCACTATTGTAAAGCATATCTATGGTTTATAAACCAAACTGCATCAAAGACCTAAATGTAAGAGTTAGAACTACTAAACTCTTAGAAGAAAACATACACATAAATCTTTGTGACCTTAGATTTGGCAAAGGATTCTTAGATATGATAACAAAAGCATAAGCAACAAAAGAAAAAATAGATAAATTGGAATTCATCAAATTAAAAGGTTTTTGCTTCAAGGACACCACCAATAAAGTAAAAAATCAACTTACAAAAGAGAAAAACTTTGCAAATTGCATATTTTGTGGGGGTTTTGTATCTAGAATGTGTGCAGAGCAATTGCAGCTTAATAATAAAGAGACAAACAGCCCAATTAAAAGATGGGCAAAGGATCTGGATAGACATCTATGGAAAGAATATATACAAATGGCAAATAACCCTGTGAAAAAATACTCAATGTCATTATCCGTTAGGGAAATGCAAATAAAAACCATAGCGAGATACCACTTCATATCCACTACAATGGCCATAATCAAAAAGCAGGGTAATACCAAGTGTTCACAAAATTAGAACTCTCGTACATTTCTGGTAGGGATATCAAATGGTTCAGCTGCTATTATGGAAAACAGTCTTGCAGTTCCTGTAAGGGTTAATCATAGAGTTATCACATGACCCAATAATTCTACGCCTAGATATATACTCAAGATAAATGAAAACACATGTCCTCTCAAAAACTTTTGTATACATGTTACTAACAGCATTATTGAAGATAGCCAAAAGGTGGAAACAACACAAATGTCTGTCAAAAGATGAATGTATTAACAAAATGTGGTATATGCATACAATAGGATATTATTCAGCCATAAAAAGAAATGAAGCACTGACACGTGCTACAACATGGCTGAACCTTGAAAACATGCTGAGTAAAGGAAGCCAGTCACATGTTGTAAGTCTTCATTTATATGAAATATCCAGAATAGGCAAATGTATAGAGTCAGAGAGTAACTTAGTAATTTCCTACAGCTAAGAGGATAGAGGAATTACAACTTAAGGGGTGCCGGGTTTTGAGGGGGGTGATGGAAATGTTCTAAAATTGACTATGTTGATGGTTGCACTGTTCTGTGAATATATCAAAACCGTTGAGTTGTGCACTTTAAATGGGTGAATTGTACGGCGTGTGAATTATATCTCAATAAAGCTGTTATGTTTTTTGGTTTTTTTTTTCAAATATCTGTAGTTTTACTTGACAAGGTTATTACTTTCTTCCCTCTAGCAGCCTAGCTACAGATTTTATGTGGTGAGAACCAACTGGATAAAACACTCTGACCTCCGCATGCCTTGACAACCTCACCCCCTGCAGTACCATTGTTTTTGTATTTATTCTCTTTGCTTCCTGGAAACTAAGCCAAGCCCAGCCTGGGTTGGCAATGGTAGAGTGTGATGGGGTATGAGTCTATTCAGAGGTTTGCCAGTTGTCCCACCACAAGTCTGACCCCAAGGTGTGAGAGGAGCCTATCTGAGGCCTACTTTTCACTGCTCCAGGCTATGTGCCCTGGACTTCAAATATATCCATGCCCAAGGTCACATACTCAGGCCCTTTGTGCTGGCAAAGCAGGGGTGGATCTGCATCTCACCCTGCAGACAAGTTGCAATTCAAACTGCACAATGCAGGAAGCACCCAGAGGAAGAGTGCTAAGGTCCCATGACGAAGATGCTCCATCATCACCAGGGAAGGCTTCAGAGTCAGCATCGACACTGAAGCCATGCCTCCCACCCTGCAGATGCCACAGTGGTGTGCAGAGTGTACAGAAGAAACAAGTGTTTGCTAACGCTGGGGAATCTGGATCTGAACCCTCTCCTCTGGATTGCCAATGCAAAGCTGAGTTTCTTCTCTCAGGAGTCCTCAGCCTTTGTTTCCTCCTCCATAACTTTCTACATAAGATCAAAAGGCACCAATCGGACAGCCATTCTAAGGGAGCCCATGCGTGTCTAAATTGATCCATCAGTGCAGCAGCAGTGGAGGCCACACAAGGGGCATCATAAGGAAAATAGCTGAAGGAAAAAAGGGAGACTCATCAGTTGTGCTCAGTTGGATATTGTGCCCCCAAATCATGTCCCTCCTGAATTTTCAGAAGGTGGCCTTATTTGGAAATATGACTGTTTCCGTATAATTAATTAAGTTAGGATGTGGTCATATTGGAGTAGAGTGGACCCTTCATCCAGTATAACTGGTGCCCTTATAAAAAGAAGAAGAGACACAGATAGATATGTGGGGAGAACGCCAGGTGACAATGGAGGCAGAGATTGCAGTGGTGCATCTACCAGCCCAGGAACTCCGAGGATTGCCAGAGCCATCAATAGCTGAGAGGCGAGCAAGGATCCTGCCCTGGAGCCTTCGGAGAAGCACAGCCCTGCCGACACCTTGATTTCAGACTTCCGGCCTCCAGAACTGAGAAAGAATACATTTCTCTTGTTTTAAGCCACCCAGTTTGTGGTGAGGTGTGATGACACTGTAGAAGACGAATGCGTTAGTCTTTATTCCTAAAGCAGCAAGGTAAGCGTAGATAACAGGAATTATTAATTCAACCAATATTGATGGAACACTCAAGCATTGGGCTCTGGGTTGGACACTGAGAAAAGTATGGAAGAAAAAAAAAAGTGTTTCTGTCCTACCAATGCTCACAACTCTGTGGGGAAGAGAGACATTAAATAAATAACCACACACAAATAATAATTATAATTGGCCTAAGAACTACACTTAACCTCACAGGGCATTGTTTCTGGGTTATGAAAAGTGGGGGAGCCTCGTGAGGGAATAGCCATTGTGCTGAGACTTGGACGAGCTGGCCTGTGGGCGGGGGTGGGGGTGGACGCCAATCATTGTGTGTTTAGTGTTTGTGTCCTGTTGAGGTTTTAACCTTGTCCACATGTTAGATGTGGTAAAGCATGAAGGAGGAATTCAGCAGGTTAAATACCAGGAAAAGGCACTGTAGGCAGAGCGCGGTGTGTGTGTGTGTGTGTGTGTGTGTGTGTGTGTGTGTGTGTGTTTGTCTTAACTTAAGCAGGAGCAGGGTACAGCCAAGATACTGAGAATTTAAGACTTTAGCTAGAGAGCCGATGGCAAATAAGAGACAAATGATGTATGGAGGCTGCAGAGGTAGTCAGAGGTAGTTAGCTCTAATGGGAGCTAACTATCCTATCTGTTTCCCTGCACTGTAGTAATGGATTCTGCATGGGCCTGACCAGTCAGCATGGAAGCTGCCCTTCCCAGCTGATTCAGCCACACTGGAGCGAGTTGGCTGCATCTGAGCCCTGCAGGACCCCTGTTTCCCTCCCGGCTCTACACACCCCACCTGGGATAAAGGTCTGTGGTCCTCGTCACCCTACTGCACCAGTATTTCATAGCTGCTCTGATGTGTTGTATCGAACCTGAAGAGTTTAATGGAGCCATCTCCTTTAACTTACCTCTCAGCTCTACTACCACTTGGAAAATATTGCTTTCTCCAGCTCGTAAAAGCTAAAGGCATGGACACCTTTGCCCTTATTCGGTGCCTAGAATGTGCAACCACACAGGTCCCCTTCACCCCACACCCTGGAACAGCAACCTGCTTCAACAGAGAATAGATATTTACATCTTCCCTTCTGTTGTTAGTTAAGCATCTTCTACTCTATTGGTTCCCTTAGGGGAACAACGGTTCACAATCTCAGCTTGCCCCTTTCCATGCAAAGGTGTGACAGCTTCTTCTTCTGGACTTCCCTTTCACTTCTGTGTCTAGTGAATACTCATGACAGCGCATGTCTGAGGCATCAAACATTACTTTGATCCGGGTCTCCCTTCACTATGCCCAGAAATGGCTCTGTTGCTTCTGGCATATTTCTTGCAATGATTGTAATACCCAGATGATTCGGCTCAGAGTCTTTGTGCAGCACTAGACGATTTGCTCCAAATTAACCCCCTCCCTCACACACCAGAATTTCCCAAAAAGTATGCGTTTAAGCCATAATGAAAGGAGGCAACCACATGTGTGCTCAGAGAAGTGCTGCTTGCTTAAATCTCCTGGCCAGGAGGGCTTGTAACTCCTTTCACTGGGATGAGCTACCTTCGCTTCTTTCTTGGCTTTGATTCACATCTTGGAGTTGACCCCAAGATCTCCAGAGCCAACATTTGTGTCCAGGGGCCTCCTCCACCCAGGAAACCCCCACAGACTGGACAGCACCAGCCATCCCTCTAAGGACAAAACAGGTGTCCCCAAATCTCAAAAGCAGAAACATCCAGAGGACCCAGGGTCCAAGTGCTCAAAACAAAACAACATTGATGAGAAGTATATAGTAGCAGCAGCATTTCAGATTTGGGGAGTTCTCATGGACTGAGGGACCATGCTCTGTGGACCCCTCACCTGCAAGAACAAAGCTCAAGTTTGCATAGGATGAGAATCCAGAGGTCCAGGCCATGTGGACTAAGGTTGCTGTTTTAAATGTGAAGAAGCGATAAAGAGGGTAAAGTCTGCAGAACATGGCGTGTTGATTTATAGGACTGCCCTTAATAAAGCACCACCAAGTGGGCAACTTAAACACAGAAATGTTTTATCTCACAGTTCTGGAGACTGGAAGTCTAAGATTAAGGTCTTAGTAGAGCTGGCTCCTTCTGAAGACGGTGAGGAGAATCTGTTCCCTGTCTTCATGGGAACCTCAGGCTCTTCCTGGCTTGTAGATAGCCATCTTCTCCTTCTGTCTTCAAATTGTCTTCCCTATGTGCATGTCTGTCACTGTGTCCAAATTTCTCCTTTTTTATTAGGACACCAGTCATATTGGATTAGGGCCCATTCTAATGACCTCATCTTACTTTGATTATCTGCAAAGACCCTGTTTCCAAATAAGGTCACTTTCACAGGTACTGGAATTAGGACTTCACCATCTTTCAGGGAGCCATAATTCAAGTCATAACACATGGAAACATGTACTAGAGTGACACTTAGGGGCACTGGCACGTTGTGTGAAAGGTGGCATATCCTGGCACATCCCATATGGTAGGGGTAGAGTCACAATGGTGGCAGGTTAGGAAGAAAGCCATGGTGTAGAAGTGAGAGCAAGAAGAGTTGTTTGCTTGTTTTATTTTTTGCTTGTTTTTGATCTACGTTTTTCATTAATTTGGATGTGAAGTGGGAAGAAGCAAGATTGTATTAACATCTAAAGTAAAAGCTGAGGGTTGAGGGAAAGTATAAATGGAGAAATCTAATCTAGGCATTGGAGAGGCCACAGGAAAGGGGAGATGGAAGGGGCACAGAAAAGACAGTGGGATTCCACTGTATTTCCCCTACAGGCACCCAGGAAAAGGGATGCATCTTCTTCAGAGACTAGAGGTCAGTAAACCTGCAGAGGTCAAAATCAAGAGCAAAGATAGAAACCTATTGAGGTTTTGGATAGAAGTAAAGGATTTTTTGAGGTTCACATTGATGGATGCAAAATGTTAACCAGTTGTCATATTCAGTTATTTGGGGTAAATTCCTTCCGTTTTATGTTGAAGCCTTCTCTGAACTGTCTGTCATCTCTTCCAGTGAGAATGACAGGGGGAAAAAAAAAGGAGGAAAAAGAAAGGAACAGCCTCCACTGAAAATATCACAAAGGAGTATTATCCTTTAAACTAGTTTGTACAAATTAATAAGAAAAAAGGAAATTATAGAGGAAATGCAAAACATTTTTATAAAGAGGACTCTGGTTTTAGCTTTAATGTGTAAAGAGCTTGGAAATTTGTCACTCCCATTCTCACAATAAGAAAAGCCTGGACAAGCTGGAGATTAATGACTTTTCTTGGACCCGTCAGATAATCTATGTCAGAGGACAAACCACCACCCAGAATCTGGAGAGACAGGTGAGTCCAGGGTCACAGCAAAGCTCTGCTTACCTTCAGCAGAAGCCACTAGTGCCATAAATGCATTAGAACTCTTAAGTGACTTTTTGGACTAATGACTAAAGGCTGAATGTGGAGCAGAGTGAAAGTGAGAAACTCCTGGGGGCTCTGCAGTCTTGGGGGGCTCACACTTTTATGAGCTTTATCTTTAGGGACCCCATCAGGTTGTCATGGTGATCCAAGAAAGATCCCTTCATGGCTCTGGTGGGGACTGGGAAGTGACTTTCTTCCAAAGAGTACCGTATGGAAAGGGAGAAAGACAAGAAGAGGAACTTCACAGTGGAGTAACCTGACAAACGCTACCTCAGCCAGACGATCAAGTTCAAAATGAAGAGTGGTCAGTCATGTTGATGGCATGCACCCTTGATATGATATGATGAGAATGGCTGGATATTAACTGCTTAACCAACAAAACATGGTGGAAGTGATGCTGTGCCAGTTCTAGTCCTAGCGTTTAAGGAGAGAGCAGATTCTGTTCTTCTCCCCTGGAGCCCTGAGCTGCCGTGTGAGAGGTTTGTCTATCCAGAGGCCACCATGCTGTGAGGAAGTCCATGTTCACCATATGGAGAGGCCACAGGGAAAGAGTGAAATAGAGGAAGATGCGGGGCCAGCCCTTGACTGTTTCAGGCCCCACTTCTTTGAATCAACCAAGGTGAGTTCCCAGACAACTTGGACCAAAACCAAGTCATTGCTGCTATGCCTTGTCCCAATTGCTAATCCTATACTCACATGATATAATAATAATAGATTGTTGGGTTTGGTCTAAGTTTAGGGATAGCGTGTCATGCAGTAATAGCTTACCAGAACACTTTTGGGTAGGGGGAGTAAAGTTAGGAGGGAGGTGGATGAAGGTGTGAATGGGGGTGGTGGGAGGAGGGAAGTGGGTGTGGTTATAAAAGGGCACAGGAGGGATCCTCATACTGAAGGAACTGTACTGTGACTTCACTGTGATGTGGATACAGGAAGCTTCACATGTGATATAATTGTACACACACATACACACACACACACACACACACACACACACACATACACACGACTACAAATAAAACTAAGGATAAGATCCCTGGGTCGCCTCAATGTTACTGTACTGGCTGTGATGTTAGACTATAGTTTTGCAAGACGTTACCATTGGAGAAAAGTAGGTAAAAGTTCATAGGATAAGTCTGTATTAATGTTTATAGCTACATGTGGGTCTACAATTATCTCAATAAAAAAATCAATTAAAATATTTTTAAAACACTACAATAAAATCTGTATTAAAACAGCAAAGGAATAATATAAACAAACAAAGAAACAAAAACTCATACACACAGACAATAGTTTAGTGGTTACCAGAGGGTAAGGGAAGAGGTGGGTGGTAGATGAGGGTAAGGGGGATCAAATATATGGTTATGGATGGAGAACTGACTCTGGGTAGTGAATACACAATGTAATATACAGATGATATATTACAGAATTGTACACCTGAAATCTATGTAACTTTACTAACCATTGTTACCACAATAAGTTTTCATTTAAAAAAAAAAGTTAAAGATTTGTTTCAGAGTTATTTAATATTATCTTCTCATTTTGGTAAAACAAAACAAAATCGAATCCCTTATATTTGAATACATATTTGGGTGAGTGTAAAGAAGGGTGTGATAGACCTCAAACTTCTAACACTGGTCACCTAAGGAAGCTGACTTAGTATGAAAGGAGAAGAGACAGACAAGCTGCACTGTTATATATCTCTGTGTTGCTACACTAGGATGTGCTTTGTATAACAAAAATAAATGTGTAAGATAGCTAAAAGCAATAAAATGCTCTACCCATGAGCTATACCCCTCTAATGTATGCTAATTATATCTCAATATAACTGGGGGGGGGATTAAAAATAAAAGGGCTAAATGAAAAAAACAAAACTATAAAATTTTAGGGAAAAAAGAGATTATTTTGACAACTTTAGGGTGTGGGTTACCTTCCTCAGGAAGGAAGATTCAACACCCAGAAGCCATAAAGGAAACAACTGACAAATTAATCTCATAAAAACTAAAAACTTCCAAAGATCAAAACATGTAATAAAGTTAAAAAACAAATAGCATGAAGAATTTTCTAACACTCAAAGGACTAGTAACCAAAAATAGCTCTTACAAATCACAGAAGAAAAACAACCCAATAGAAAAATGGGTAAAGAATTTAAACAGACCATTAAGAGAAGGGCAATAAATATTGATGCGAAAGTGGGACTCTTTCAGTCTTGGTTTGGGATGAGACTCCAAATGTCAAGAACAATACAGAAGGTGCCAACTAGCACCCAGGGTCTAAATGCTGGACCCCTGATTCAGGACCTGCTGAAGAAATACCTAGTCATTCACCTCCCACCCGTGCATGAGTCAGAGGGAGACAGGGCAGCCAATCTGGGCTGGGCAGTGGCAGGGCAGGATCGGAGGAGTCTCCAGGTGAAGACCAAGCAAAGGAAGACCCACAGGCTCCCTCCTTGGCATGCTTATCTCGAGTCCCTCCTCAAAGTCCACTAACAGGACAATGAAGGTGGTCAAATAAGTAAAAGTTTTGATGGACAAAGCAAATAGAAAGGAAGCAACAGTAACAAAATCTTGGAAGCAGGGAAGCAGCTGCATGAGTGGTCATGATATAGCAGATTTGAGAAGGTGCAGTCTAACCAGGCTGCAGAAAGAGACCAGGGTTGGAAGCAACAGGCATTTCTGTGAGGGACAGTGTGGGTGAAGCGAAAAGTGAAGGATTGGATAAATATTAGTTTGAGAATATTTGGACCCAGAGCCCCTTACCCCAATCTGTACAGGTGAGAAACTACTTCCCCATCATCCTGGCAGAAGACAGGGCTCTACTTTCCAGTGAGAGGGAACCAGAGGCCTCTGGACTCAGGAACCAGGGCCCAGACAGGTAAGGGCACCAGGCTGACAATGGGGATGAAATTAAAGTAAATGTACTGAATGCCGAAAGTCACATCTCCCCCTCCCTCACGCTGAGAACTAGGGGCCAAGTTTATAAACCTTAAGCAGGATTTTGGATGATTCTCCTCTGGGGCTACTGGCTAGCCCAACAGAATTTATATAGACACTGGCAGTTTGGAGCCTCCCAGTAAAATGGCCCAGCTCAGTGTTCCTCCAACAAAGCTCTACCCAGACACACAGAGCTTCCAATGTGTAATTAGATCCTTATTCTTCACATAAAGTCATAGACAGAAACCATCAAAGAGTGAAAAACGGAAAAAAAAACTTAGAGGAAACAGAGACAACTAGACGAGCAGGGGGAAAACTTATATATATATATATATATATATATATATATATATATATATATATATATATGTAATATAAGTGTTGTCTCCACTAAATAAGCTATTCTATCCACGAAATGAGAACTGGTTGCTTAAGAAACAGTAACAAAGTTAATTTTAAAAGGATCATTCAGAATTTTAAAAGTATCCTTGGAAATTAAAATGATAGATGTCCAAAACAGTAGCATAAAAGAAGCTTTAATAAAAAGGTTAAGAGACAGCTTCCAAAAGCGAATACAAACAAAGAGACAGAAGAGAGGAAAACTATAAAAATTAGAGAATCGGCACAAGAGGTTGATAATTGAAAAATGGAAAAGTTTAGAATAGATAACGGAGAGAATATACCAGGGTGAAGGGTAGGTGGAAAATAATAAAAGAAAAGTTACCAAGTTGTGACAAACAATCATGAGCCTCCACTTGGAAAGGACGCACTGAGTACCACATGTGAAACAAAATCCACACCAGAGCACCCCAAGGATAAGAAGGAAATCCTGGAAGATTTCAGAGAGGAAACTGACCTCCCATGAAGGAAGACAGAAGAAAATGGCATCTGACTTCTCGATAGCAGCTCTGTGACCCAGAAGGCAGTGGGTGATAGCTGCAAAGTCTGAGAGCCAAGAGTCTCTAAGCAAGCTGTTAATCAAATGTGAGGGTGGAGTAGCCCATTTTTGTATGTACAGGCTCTCAAAACATTTTCCTAACAGAATATTTCTCAGGATGCTGGTGGAGAAGGCACTTCACCAAAACAAGGGAGAAAACCAACACAGGACATTGAATTCAGCAAGCAGGGACCCAACACAGAGACATCAACGGGGCCCCCAGGACCCAAGACCAATGGACATAGCGCAGAGAGCAGCCAGTCCCCACCAGAGCAGGTGCCCTGGGTGGTGTCAGCAGGGAAGGAAGCTGAGCCCTCAGTACAGGTATCTGTACACACTGCAAGGACAGCCCCCTTCAGCCCAAGTCTGGGGATGAATAGTGAGCGAACACTAAACAAAGGAAAAGCTTGGCAACCCTGATTCAAGCAAAATAAGAAGTTGTACAAAATAGGAAATGTGCACTACATGGTTTCACTGTGGATAACATGAACATGGCCATAGCTATGTAAACACTGAATATTGATTTGGTCGATGTTACACCCTATCTACCATGACGAGGTGGAGGAGAAGAGGGGCGTGCACATACGCACGGGAGGTGGGGGGGTTGGTTTAAAGAGCTAAATCCACCTCTTCCATAGGAGGAATTCATTCAATAACATTTAAACTGGAAAATCAAGAAATGGCAATCTAAGCATGTTATTTTAAAGGAAGGAGGAAAGCACTAGAAGAATCAACAAAAAGAATTCACAGTGATGGCCTCTGGGGAGTGAGAATCAGGACAGGGGAGGGGAAATGCTGTTTTTCATTATAAGCCCTGCAGAGCCATTTAACTGTTAAAACTATGTACATGTATAACTTTGATAAACATAAATTTAAAAAGAAAAAACTACCGAAGAAACAACCAGGAAATGATTAAATGGGTGAAGTCAGCACATTTCAAACGTTTTCACCAACATATCTCCAACGCGTGAATAAGTAACTTTGGGCATTTGGGGAACAGACCGAAAGGGGCTGCGTTCCAGAAAATTACTTGAAGTCTTGCTTATTGTCTTTAAAATTCATGCACAAGTTTTCATCCTTCCTCATAATACATCCATGTTTGCTTTTATAGTTATGTGGTAGGTTTTTTTCTTTCCTCCTTTCCCCTTCCACCTCTTGGGTAAGATATACACCAGGGTGAAATGACAGAGAAAGACATTCTCTTAATATAATAGGACCCAGGGGTGCCCACAGGATGGTTGATTCAGGAGGGTGAGGATGCTGAGGTCCCAGCCTGCATGGTCTCCTCAAGCCCAGTGAGTGGACCATGAGGTCACAGCAGCGGGAGTGGCAAACCTTGTGACTGAGTGGGGCCTCCCTACACAG
This sequence comes from Rhinolophus sinicus, assembly GCF_036562045.2. NCBI lineage: Eukaryota > Metazoa > Chordata > Mammalia > Chiroptera > Rhinolophidae > Rhinolophus > Rhinolophus sinicus. The sequence continues at coordinate 62,293,018 of NC_133757.1, forward strand.
CCACTCCCCTCAGAGGTCCTGTCACTTCCCTGTGGTGGTGATACAAATCTTTCCATGCCCAGGGCTGTCAAGACCCCTTATTCTTTCTGCTCCACTCAAAGGCCCAGACCTGGTACCTCTGAGCAGAGGGCTATGAAACCTAAGACTGACCCCCAGCAGGAAGCTGAGGTGATACCCTCAGATGAAGAGCAGAGGGAGACAGGCAATGCAGAGGGGAGGGAGAGAGCAGTGCAGGGGAGAAGCCACGTCTCTGTCTTAACACTGGGGAGACCACGGTACCCCACAGAGCTAGAACTCCAGCTCCATAGCAGTGAGAGAAAGTAGGATGGCGAACATTGTGGAATGAAGCGGAGAAGCCCATTCCATCCCTACCTCCTCTTGTGAATTCTGCAATCTGTGCAACATAACAACTCACAGCAGACAGCTCTTTCTGGGTCTCTCTGTGCACAATAAAAATTCCAAAAATAAATAGTATTTTCAGTTAGTTACCTTTGCTGGTAATTGATGGGAAAAGTTTATCCTGAGGCTCTGCACCCCCTAAGTTCTCCCAAAGACCCAGGACCCCTGTTCTGTCTGACAGAGTGGCATGGAGATGACAAATAGGAAAGCAATGAACTCAAGGTAGGACAGCAAACGCAGGCAGGGTTGGCAGGATGACTGAGATGTGACTTGTGATGCTCTATGTCCCCTCCCCTGTTTTAGACTGGAAGTCAGCCTCTGTGCTCCCTCCTCCCTGGACAGAGTGCAGCAGGGCAGCAAGCAGAAGCTGCCTGGAGCCAATCCCTATTTCTTGTGTTCTTCAAAAGCCTGAAGGTGTGATAGCAGGAGGGAAAGGATTAGCTGCTGAAGTCCTGTGGGATAAAGGAAAGTTGGTAGCCTGGGAGAAAGCCAGAAGTCCATGTCCCTAGAGGAGAGAAGACCCTGCCCCTGGCTTGATGTCAACAGCACAGGGAAGTGGCAGGACCTCTGAGGGTAGTGTCTGTGTAGGGAGGCCCCACTCAGTCTCAGGATTTGCCGTCCCATTATAGGCTGCTCTGACCTTGTGGTCCAGAGCCACTGGGCTTGAGGAGACCATGCACGTTGGGACCTCAGCATCCCGGCCGTAACAAGTGGCTGCAGGGCTTGTCCAAATGTCCTGCTCTGTGTAGAAGCCCCAGGACCTTCACAAGCTCAGGCTGCAGAGGGAGTCTCCAATATGACTAAGACCGAACTTCTTCCAGCCTTGCAGAAGTACCCCAAATTAAAAACAAAATGTGTGCCTACCACACAAGTTATTCTCATTGGTACTGTGAATAACTGATGACTGGCCTGGCACCAAAGGCAGGTGAGCACACCTCCCCTGTGCCTGGACTAGGACAGAATTCATATGGAGCCCCATTCTGCCTCCCCCATCCTAACATACATGCACAGGTGCCTTTGGGTGTTGCTTCTCTCTGTTCCAGATATCCAATCCCAGAGCCAGCTGTCATAACTGGCCCTGCCAGTTGAGATGTGTGGCTCTGAGGACTGGCAAAGTCCAGATGTCCTCGGACAGAGCAGGGAGCTGAGGAGGGGAATGGGGACTTGGCAGGCAGATGGGGTGGGTGTGTCAGGGGCTCTGATATCGTTAGGCTGAGTGGTAAACAGACCCAAGTGGGCGAGTTCCACAATGGGGTCAGGGTTTACATCTCCTACGCACTGGGCATGGCCAGCTGGAGTTGCCCAGGTCCATGTACCCCACCCACACCTTGGCCATGTCCATGGAGCCCAAACAGCACATGGGAGGGAGCTGGTCCCCAGGTTCTGACAGTTGTGACCAAGACTTCAGAGCTTGTACATGGTAGATGTAACCAACCGGATGAAAAGAGCCACACCTCATGACTCTGAAGCAGCCAAGGGCTGCTCCCACAGCCACATGTGTGGGTCCACAGCTGAGGTCAGAGAGAAGAGCTCCCTGGGTAATGAGGTTAAAACCCTCCACCATACACCCAGGACCCACCCAGAGCTCCAGGAAGCCGGGGGAGAAGGGGCACCAAGCCCAGCCTTCAGTTAATACCACATACACCTGGCTGGCTGGCCTAGAGAAAGGACACCTGTGTTCAAATTCTCACTCCAGTGCTCAGTAGCTGTCTCCCTCCTCCTCCAGACCACCATGGCTTTACCGGTTAATGGGGGAAAGGGGCTTAGTACGGTATGTACAATAGACTGTTTTTGGAGGTGTGGTGGAGGGCAAGCCCCTTCTCCCCAGGCCTTATGATTCCATGTGGGGAGATGTCACCAGAACAATACTCCCTGTCTCCCTCCCCACGTCCCTGGTGGTGGGCAACAGCACTATCCCCAGTTCTAGATTTTTTGGGGGGTGAGGAGGAGCCATCACACATCGACCTCCCTCTAAGACTCATTCTCTCCTGATCTCTGTGCTCTGGGTAAGCTTGAGTGCTCTGCCAGCCCACACTGCCTCTCAGGTGAGCTGCCCCAGGTTTGATGGGGATGAGGGCAGCAGGGTTCCGGAAGGTGAGCAACCATAGAGCTAGGGCTGTGCATCGGCAGGGCCGGTGACAATGCTGTCGCGAGTCCTACAGTGATCTGTCTCCTGTGTCTCATTTCTCAGTTGTATCTGAGCTGGGGAGGGAAATAATGGGGTGTTGTTTATGAGCCCCTTAAAACTTCCACAGCCATGTGGCAGGCATGGTGTCTGGTGCTTTGTAAATGTACTATGTCACTTGATCCCCACAGTGTCTGGTGGAAATTGTTACCCTGTGAATCTGAGCCTTGGGCTCTGTGGTTCCCAGCCCCTCTCTCCTTCTTCTGCACTCCAGCCTCCAGGTGGGTATCAGCATGCTTCCCTCTCGTGGTTTGGTGAGGAATCATGGGACATTGTTTGATGGGAAGCCTTTGTCATCTGGAGAGCAATGAGCAAATCTTGGGCTCTCAATTTTGTTGTCCTTCACATCATTGATAATCCCAGTGGATTCTCTTGGCTCCATCTACCGAGGACCACAGATGCCAGAGGCAGTCAGGGCTCTGTTCCCTGCTCTTTTCAACCCACATATTCCCCTTAGATGATTTCATCTGCTGCATGGCTCCAGTTACCACCCATCTTCCCAGATTTGTGTGTCCAGCCCAGATAATGTGAGTAGGCCTCCAGGTGCGTGCCGCCCAGACACAGCTCACTTGGCAGACCCGCAGTAGGCACCTCATCTTCTTTCCCAGGTCTGTTTCTCCTCCAGTGTCCTCAGTCCCTAACACCAGATCTCCCTGACACTGTCTCCTCTCAGCCAGAGAGTATGTCCTGGCTCTGTCCGCTTCTCTCCCTCTTCAAAGGCCAGTGGGCTTTCCCACCTGGGTTATTGCCATGGCACCTTAACCCATTCCACTCTTGTCCCCATCAGATCCATTCTGTGCACTAGCTAGTATAATATTTGTGAAACACAGATCAGATCGTTTTACTTCTTCACTTAAAGCCCTTAAAATCTTTCTGATTTTAAGAAGATCCGATTCCTCGCATGGGCCTCTAGGCTCCGCAGGGCTGGCCCTGCCGCCTCTGTGGAGGGGCTCAGAACAGTTGCTCCCTTGCCACTTCAGCTCCAGCTGCAGAATGCTTTCCGCACCGCAGAGCCCCAGCTCCTTCCCACTCTCGGCCTCCACACGTCTTTTTCTCTGGCCTCTTATTCCCACTCTCTTGACCCGAGCGACTCCAACCATCTTCAGGTCTCCGATGCCACCCCTCCAGACTAGCTTGAGTTCCCCAGTTCATTGCTCCTGTGAAATAAAGAAAAAGCACTTATTGCGATTATGATTTTAATTTATTGGTACTTCAGATGACTGTCTTCATGGTGGGATTACAGCCTATGAACAGAGGAACCTCTCCAGCTTGCTTCTCGCCTATGTCCCCGGGTTTTGCACAGATCTAGCATACAGCAGGGTTGGTAAATATTGATTGAATGGATTACTTGGAAATGGCCATTAAACATTATAATATATAAAACATTATAAAAAAATTACACTGATTTTTAATACACTTGAGTTTTTAGAGAAGTTTCAGCAAAATTCAGCAGAATACAGAGATTTCCCATGCTCCCCTGTCCCCCCACACACAGCGTCCCCCATTATCAACATCCCACGCCAGCACGGTACCTCTGTTATAATCAGTGAGCCTATATGGACACATCATAATCACCCAAAGTCCACAGTTTACATTAGGGCTCACTCTTGGTGTTGTACATTCTGAGGGTTTAGACAAATGAATAATGACATGTATCCATCATTATAGTATCACAGAGCATTTTCACTGCCCTAAAAATCCTGTGCGCCCCCCTTTTGTCTCTCTCTCCCCACAAGCCCCTGGAAATCACTGATCTTTTACTGTTTCCATAGGTTTCCCTTTTTCAGAATGTCATATAATTGGAATTATACAGTATAGATAATTGTTTGCCCATTTTTAATCAGGTTGTTCATTTTCTTATTGTTGAATTTTAATAGTCTTTGCATATTAAGGATTTTGGTAAGTCCTTCATCAGATATGTCTTTTACAAATGTTTTCTCCCACTCTGTGGCATCTTGTCTCATTTTCTTGAATTATATTGATTTTTAAAGACAAAAGTAAACCTGAAGCTATTTAAGAGAGTTTGGAAAACAGATAGATCTGTGAGACAGATGCAGGGCCTTCTCCTTAGTTCTTGAACCCCTGCACAGTCACAGATCCGGACATAGTCCTCAACAGGAGAGAGCAGATCTGTCTGAGTTACAGGATATCTTCTCACCTTCCCTGATGAAGCTGAACAACGAAGGCAGTCGAGCCCATCACACCTGGCCTGCTAAAGCCACAGTCACCCATCTCATGTCTCCTGGGCTGGCCAGTGTCCAGGCTAAGGCTTTAGGGGTACAAAGGCCAAAAGTCCTTTGGATAAAGACTCCACAGGGCAGAATGGGGGTGGGAGAGGGGAAATCCAGGACTGTTGTCAGAGGTGGATTTACCTTTAAGCTAAGGATGCTTCCAGAACAGGGCCCCAATTCACAAGAGCCCTTTCCAAAGCCTCAGCAGGAACTCTAGTAATGTGAGTGACAGACTTCTCTTTGCACTGGGGATTCCCCTCTGTCACATATGTCCTCCCTCCCCCATTAGGTGGCACTGGTGGGGCCTCTAGCATTTGGGATCCAGCTATGTAAGGAGAAGTTCAGTTGGAAATACATTATTTAAACTATAATTTGGAAAAATGTTTTAAAAGTGTTGCAATAAAACAAATGAGAAATTATAGGTTTCCAATTTGGACAGAAATGTGATTTGGTCCTACCTAAATTTTTAACTAAGAAACTGAGGGGAAAAAAGCAGATAAAAATAAAATATAAGATAACTTTCAAAGATGAACAATGAAATCAATAGGAATTATTGTCAATCAAATTGAATTTTTAAATATTCACCTTTTACCCTGATGAGGAAGATGTAAGTCACTAATCAAAATAATAAATAAGCTCTTGGAGTGTTTAGTAATCTAATTAATTAAAAGGAGTGAGTCCTATTAAGATATTGGTAAGATATTTAAATTTCTTGCTGAATTAACTAAAACTGACAAAAATAAAAACACAAAACTCATAAATTCCATTGTAACATGGACTTAGATGTGAATATCATCATTCAGAGAGTATTTAAGATTAATAACCATGCAGAAAAACTTGAAATGCCCTAAAATCTGACAGCTCAGATATGATAGAAAGATGATACAAGTGTTCCCCAAATTTGATAATAATACTATAATTTACATGTCATTACCAGTGAGTTATTTTTCTAATATTTTAAACATTTTTGATTAGCCATGCCCTGAAGATAGACTGAAGAAGTATCTTTTTATTATAACAATAGAAAATTATTGTCGTATGAAGAGGAGAACAAAGAATTCTTAGCCAAAAATGTAAGGAAAGCATTACAGAAATATGTCTAGAAGTTAGTAAGAATGATGTTTTTGAAGGGCTCTGTGATGTTTATGTTATTTATCAGCTTTTTAAAAAATTGTAATTTATTGCGGTCTGTCTCATTTTAAGTAAATATTCACTTTTATACCTAATTTTTTTTTTAATACAAACATTACTTTTATTTACCATTTATTGGATAAAATGTTAAAAGATCCAATATGATATTAATAACTACAGATGTTCACAATCATTTTAATTTGGGTGAATATTTGTAACAGTCAATCACCATTGGCTGGAATGGCCTCATAAATAAGGTTATAAGAGAATCTTCACTTGAAGAAAAGAAAAATTTAAGATTTTTTTGTTTTAGTTATTATTTTTTCCCCACAAGGACATGTAGAGGAAAGATACATTAAACATTACTTCTTTCTAATTAAAAAATTTCTAATTTCAATATAGGCTAAACTAACGGCTTTTAGGCTTTTTTTTTTTAATTAATTAGTTTCAGGTGCACAAGACAAAGCAAAACTTAGACATTTATCATTTATATCCCTCACACTGTGTGAACCCCCCTCCCCCCATCCACTATCCCTCTGTACGTTCCCAAAACCTCTCACCTTCCCCTTATCCCCACCCCCCCGCCCCTCTAGCAACCCTCTGTTTTTTCCTCCATGTTTCCAAAACTGTTTCTGATTAGTTCATTCACTTATTCTTTTCTTTAGATTCCGCATATAAGTGAGATCATATGGTATTTGTCTTTCTCTTTCTGACTTATTTCACTTAACATAATGTTCTCTAGGTCCATCCATGTTGTTGCAAATGGTAAGATTTCTTTCTTCTTTATGGCTGCGTAATACTCCATTGTATAAATGTACCACAGTTTCTTAATCCAGTCATCTACTGATGGGCATTTCGGTTGTTTCCAGGTCTTGGCTATTGTATATAGTGCTGCAATAAACATAGGAGTGCATAAAGATTTTTGAATTGGAGTTTTGGATTTCTCCGGATAGATACCTAGGAGTGGGATTGCTGGATCATAAGGTAGTTCCATTTTCAGATTTTTGAGATATCTCCAAACTGTTTTCCATAGTGGCTGCACCAATCTGCATTCCCACCAACAGTGCACCAGCGTTCCCTTTTCTCCGCATCCACGCCAGCACTTGTTGTTTGTTGATTTATTGATGATAGCCATCCTGACTGGGGTGAGGTGGTATCTCATTGTGGTTTTTATTTGCATTTCTCTAATGGTTAGTGAGGTTGAACATTTCTTCATATGTCTGTTTGCCATCTGTGTGTCCTTTTTAGAAAAATGTCTCTTCATGTCCTCTGCCCATTTTTTAATTGGGTTGTTTGTTTTTTTGGAGTTGAGTTGAGTGAGTTTTTTATAAATTTGTGATATTAACCCCTTATCAGATATATCATTGGCAAATATCTTTTCCCAATCAGTAGGATCCCTTTTTGTTTTATTGATGGTTTCCTTTGCTGTGAAAAAGCTTTTTAGTTTGATGTAATCCCACATGTTTATTTTTCCTCTTACTTCCCTCGCGCGAGGGGATATATCAGTAAAAATCTTACTCCCGGTAATGTCTGTGAAGTTTCTTCCTATATTTTCTTCTAGGAATTTTATGGTTTCAGATCTTACATTTAAATCTTTAAGCCATTTTGAATTTATTTTTGTATGTGGTGTAAGGAGGTGATCCAGCTTCATCTTTTTGCATGTGTCTGTCCAAGTTTCCCAGCACCATTTATTGAATAGACTGTCTTTACCCCACCATACATTCTTGCTTCCATTGTCATAGATTAAGTGGCCATATAGGCATGGATTTATTTCTGGACTCTCTATTCTGTTCCATTGATCTATGGGTCTGTTTTTATGCCAGTACCATGCTGTTTTGATTACTGTAGCCTTGTAGTATAATTTGAAGTCAGGTATTGTTATACCTCCCACTTTGTTCTTATTTCTCAAGATTGTTGAAGATATCCGGGGTCTTTTGTTATCCCATATAAATTTTAGGATTATATGTTCTATTTCTGTGAAAAATGTCGTTGGTAGTTTGATAGGAATTGCGTTGAATATATATATTGCCTTAGGCAGTATGGACATTTTAACTATATTAATTCTTCCTATCCATGAACATGGTATGTGTTTCCATCTATTTGTATCTTCTTTCATTTCTTTCTTCAGTGTCTTATAATTTTCTGAGTACAGATCTTTTACTTCTTTGGTTAAATTTATTCCCAGGTATTTTATAGTCTTTGGAGCAATTGTAAATGGAATTGCTTTTTAATTTCTCCTTCTGATGTTTTATTATTGGTATATACAAATGCAACTGATTTCTGAATATTAATTTTGTATCCTGCTACTTTACTAAATTCATCTATCAGCTCTAATAGTTTCTTGGTGGAGTCTTTAGGGTTCTCTAAATATAGTATCATATCATCTGCATATAATGACAGTTTTACTTCCTCCTTACCGATTTGGATGCCTTTTATTTCTTTTTCTTGTCTGATTGCTGTGGCTAGAACTTCCAGCACTATGTTGAATAGAAGTGGAGAAAGTGGGCAGCCTTGCCTTGTTCCTGATTTTAAGGGGAATGGTTTTAGTTTTTCCCCATTGAGTATGATGTTAGCTGTGGGTCTATCATATATGGCCTTTATTATGTTGAGATATGATCCTCTATTCCCACTTTCTTAAGGGTTTTTATCATGAATGGCTGCTGAATTTTATCAAATGCTTTTCTCGTCAATTGATATGATCATATGATTTTTATTTTTCATTTTGTTAATGTGGTGTATCACATTAATTGATTTATGGATGTTGAACCACCCTTGCATACCAGGGATGAATCCCACTTGATCATGGTGTATAATCTTTTTAATATATTGCTGAATTCTGTTTGCTAGTATTTTGTTGAGGATTTTTGCATCTATGTTCATTAGCGATATCGGCCTGTAGTTTTCTTTTTTGTGGTGTCTTTGTCTGATTTTGGGATCAGGGTGATAGTGGCTTCGTAAAAGTGTTTGGGAGTCTTCCTCCTCTGGATTTTTGGAAGAGTTTGAGGAGAATAGGTGACAATTCTTTTGGAACGCTTCTGTAAAATTCACCTGTAAAGCCATCTGGTCCAGGGCTTTTGTTTGTTGGGAGATTGTTGATTACTGATTCAATTTCCTTGGTGGTAATCAGTCTATTCAGGTTTTCTGTCTCCTCTTGAGTTAGCCTTGGGAGGTTGTATGCATCTAGGAAATTGTCCATTTCTTCCAGGTTGTCAAATTTGTTGGCATACAGTTGCTCATAGAAATTTCTTAGGATTTTTGTATCTCTGTGTCTGTTGTCACTTCTCCTCTTTCATTACTGATTTTATTAATTTGGGTCCTCTCTTTTTTTAATGAGTCTGGCTAAAGGTTTGTCAATTTTGTTTATCTTCTCTAAGAACCAACTCTTGGATTCATTGATCTTTTGTATTGTTTTTCTGGTTTCTATTTCATTTATTTCCGCTCTGATCTTTATTATCTCCTTCCTTGTACTCCTTTGGGCTTATTTTGTTGTTCTTTTTCCAGATCCCTTAAGTGTGAAGATAAACTGTTGATTAGTGATGTTTCTTGTTTCTTTAGGTAGGCCTGCAGTGCTATGAACTTCCCTCTTAGGACTGCTTTCGCTGCATCCCATAGATTTTGGGTCGTTGTATTTTCATTTTCGTTTGTCTCGAGATATCTTTTGATTTCTTCCTTGATCTCCTGTTTGACCCATTCATTGTTTAGTAACATATTATTCAGCCTCCATGAATTTGTGTGTCTTCCAGTCTTTTTCCTGTAGTTCATTTCTAATTTCATAGCACTGTGGTCAGAGAAGACAATTGGTTTATACCTAATTTTGTATTCATATGTTTGTGTTCTTTTTCTTAAAGAAGTCCCCCAAATTGAATAAGGAATACTAGAACTTAGGGCTGCAGTGACTGACACAGGTGACAGGGATGGGTGCAGAGCCGACCCACGACACAGCTCCTCCACTGCCTCAGATGACCCTAAGTGGGACGCTGACTCCTGCCCAGCTCCACCCAGGGCCAACCTGATGATAACCTGCAGAAGCACAGCCTCTGTCCCTGAAGCTTTAGCACAGGGACCCTGCCAGGGAGTTCCTGTTTCAAATGGGGATTAGACCGACATCTAGTCACTGGATATCCAGGCACCAGATGAACTTTTGAGTCACTTTCAGCCCTGATTCTTTTTTAAAGACTAATGGCGGGCACCTCACGCTCCTGGAGAGCAAACGTAGTGACTCAAACTTTCTGGAAGACAAGTTGGCAATAAATATTCAACGTGTTCACACCCTTTAGCCCAGGGATTCCTCTTCCAGGAATCTATGAATAGAGATGGTCAGAAATGCAGACAAATATGTCAGGAAAATGAAGTTCCCATGGCATTACATGGCACCATGATGATACAATAGCAACAGTGTTTTAAAAATCCCTCTGTTTTGTGTCTTATAGCTAGGTACCCATATTTGGAAGAATTTACCAGAATATTTGCTAAAGTGCTTCTGAGTGGTACATTTGGGAGTGATTGTTGTTTTCTTCTGTGTGTGCGTGTGTGTGTGTGAGAGATGAACAGAGATGACTTTGATAATCAGGAGAAAATGCCTTTTGTAAATGACCCAGTTGTGGAAGGGATTCAATCAGACACCTATATTAAGTGGCTTACACACCTGCTCCTACAGGAATTTCTTAGTACTCACTGGTCTTTCTTTAATATAAATGGCTTCAGCAAAGAAGTGGGCCTCACCCACTTCCTTTCTCCAGGGTTCCTGAAGCCTTTGCTCAGACACTTTGATTTAGAAATTATCTCATAAACTTGCAGCAGACTTTTGCAAGATTCCTTGCATTCTAACATGGGGACAGCACTTATCCCAGGGTGGTAAGCTATTGTTCAAAGCCTCTTTGGGCAGCCAGGCAGATCCTTTGGTTCTTATGTCCACAAGAGCTATGGAGATGCACGGACCAGGATATCTAAGGGGGTGTAACCTGGAAACGCCTTCCTCCAGCAGGGGAGCCCTTTGTCTATGTGAAGAAACTTACCTCACTGCTCTGTGAAATGAGGAGACAGAGATTGCCAAGGCCCTGGTTCTGCCATTGAGCACTTCCACTGGAATGGTGCATCATGAGAGCTGCACAGCAGGGACGTGGAGACCATCAATCCAGCATGATTATCACGGCTCCATTCTTAGCTAGACAGGTCAATATTACTTATTCTAAAATCATCCTGAATGGAGAGCAGACTGTTCTCTAGTCTCCTGCAGTTTCTTTTGAAATAAGGCTGTGATTATGGAAATTCATAAATTAAACATGCTGTGTTGGCATAACTTTTTAAACAGAGATGAGGAAGGGAAAAGGAGCCAAAAATATTATTAGCAACTATGTTCCTGGTTTATACCTTGTGCAATATATGAGGTATGATCAAAAATTATGGTGAATATTTAAATTAAAAAATGTGTTACAGTAAAAGACACATTGCCATTAATCCCCGTCAAAATACTCCCCCTTGCTTCGAACACAATTATCCCACCGTTCTTGCTACTTTCTGAAGCAGTTCTGGAAGTCCTCTTTCATGAGTGTCTTTAGTTGCTCTGTCATGGCTGCCCTAATGTCTTGAATCGATTCAAAATGCTTACCTTTCATGGTCATTTTGACTTTGGGGAAGAGCCAGAAGTTGCACAGTGCCAGGTCCAGTGAATAAGGTGAATGAGGACACATGTAATATTTTTATTTGACAGAAATTGCTGTACCAGAAGCGATGTGTGACATGAAACCTTTCTGTTGTGATCAAGAAATATGGTGAATGCTGCTGCTGAGTGCCATCCAATGGAAAGGCAGGGATCTTCAATACAGTAAGCAGCGCAACAAACCTTAGTGACAGTGTGTGACAAGTTTCAGTCTGTTCGGTGCAGTCAGTTGGGTGTGAGCTACAGTTGAGAAAAGGTGTGTTTTAAAGCGTGTGGTAAATCATTCTCCATCATGACAATGCTCTGTGTCACACATCACTTCTGATAGGGCAATTTCTGCCAAATAAAACAAAACTGTGTGTCCTCACCATCTTATTCAACAGATCTGGCACCGTGTGACTTCTGGCTCTTCCCCAAAGTCAAAATGACCATGAAAGGTAAATGTTTTGAATCAATTCAGGACATCGAGGCAGCCGTGACAGGGCAACTAAAGACATTCATGAAAGAGGACTTCCAGAAGTGCTTCAGAAAGTGGCAAGAAGGATGGGATAAGTGTGCTTGAAGTGAGGGGAGTATTTTGAGGGGGGTTAATGGCAATGTGTCTTTTACTATAATAATTTTTTTTAATTTAAATGTTCCATATTGTTTGATCACACCTCATATGTGTGGGACAAGTCCGGGAGCTTGGCCTCTCAGCTCCAGGAGTGGGTGAGCAGCCTTGGCCCTCAGCACAGGGACAAGACTGATGCCACCACCCAGCACAGCTAGGGTCCCTGTCATGGCGGCCTCTGTGTATGATCCTCCCAGAAGGAGAGTCTCCCTGGACTCTCACAGCCTTATTTCAATGTCACAGGATTCTCCACTGGACAGGGGTGCCCTGGGGACCTAACCCACTAAGGAAGGGTCCCAGAGAGAAAAAGGAGGGCCAGGAGAGGTCATGGAGCAAGGTGCAAAGTGCAGAGGAAGGCCAGGAAGTCAGGAACACAGGGTGGGTTCAAGGAACTTCAGAGACCACCAGCCAGGGAGGAAGCCCCCTGAATTGGTGCCTGAGCACAGTGTGGCAAACACACGCCACCCTCTGAGAGTCTCTGTACCCACAAACTTCAATCTTCCTTATCAGGCTTTCACACAGAAGGGCTTTCTAGGTGTCTCTCCAGCCAGCAAAAGCCACCAACAGGCACAGAAATGAGGTGGAGCAGCCCCTGCAGGGGATCTGTTCAGCCTTTGTGGCTGTGTGTTACTCAGGCCAGGTCATGACATGGAGGAACCATCTGATACAGAGGCTTCATCTCCAGGAAGCACTGGGTTCAGCCTTCAAGCTAGCTCAGAAGAATGTCAAAGTCAGAAAAGATAGCTAATGTCTTAGAGAAACTGGGGAAACTGAGATCTGTGGGGGGGAGCATAACTCACGTAGCATCCCAGCCAGCAATGGCAGATTTGGAAACAGCTAGAAAACCACACTATGAATAACCATGGTTTGGCTTTGGTCACAACTCCCAGAAGGGCATTCCCCCTACATTGCCTGTTTATGGGCTTCCAAACCATCCACTTGGATATTCCCCATCACCAGCCTTTAATGTAATGAGCATGGTGTTTCTCACCATGTCTCCACCTTTGCCCATCACAGCAAGCAGCCCCATGGTCCAGGCCACACACACTTGGGGGCACACCTCTCTGGATGTATGAAGCCAGTCTGCTGTTAGATGCCAGGAAATAGTCTGCAAAGCTCTGATATTTATTACTTTCCAAATTTATCACAGCTCAGTCTTCTAATACAGAAAATATGGTTTTGATTTTATCATCGATGTATCCCAATGCCCCAGTCTATGTGTCCTCAAAGAGGACAGGCCCCTCTTGATGGGCAGAGCCTGAGGCCCTAGGCTGGACTCAGAGAGGGGGCCAAACCTTCCCACACGGTCCTGCTGCTGGGGAAGGTGCTGGCCTCATCCCCTCCTTACTGGCCATCTGCAGAAGCTCACCCAACCATGGTGGTCCTCTCCCAGCAAGTCCCCAGGCTAGCTGAGGCCTCTTGCTGTGCTTTCCCTGGTATACAGGGGCTACTAACAGGGGACAGAGCAGCAGGCATCATAAGGAGAGTTCTTGAACACTGGGTAATGCCAGCATTTTTAGCACAGGGCACTTCTCAGCACCGGCCATAAGTCAGGAGAAGCAGGCCCATGAAGGGGAGAGGTGATGAGGGTGGTCAGGTCTTTGAGGGGGGTGGGGCACCCAGCTGCTCCCAAGTCAGGCTAGAACCCTTGGGCCTTGAGGAGCCCAGCTGCCTCCACATGGCCATCCAGCTTCCCTCTCTTTCTTATTCTCAGTCTGTCTCTCTGTTTCCTTCTCTCTTTCTCTGTCAGTTCTCTCTCTGTCTGCCTCTGTCTCTGTCTCTCTCCCTCTTCCTCTCTTCTCCTCCTTCTCTTTCTGATCTCTCTACTTCTCTGTCTGTCTCTGTTTTCCTGTCAGTCGGTCTGTTTTCCTCTGTGTGTCTATCTCTGTCTCTCTCTCTCTCCTGTCTCTACCCCACATCACCTCCAGACTCATTTTCCCCTGGCAGCAGTTGCTCTGCGCCCAGGGCCATCTGGGGGCCTGCAGGGGCATGTCCTGCCCCACCTCCCCCAGCTGTGTCCTGACACCACAGAGCTATCCTTGCATCACTCTCTGCCCCCAGCAGCTGCAGAGCCCCCTTTCTTACACCCCTCCCCCACCAAAGTTCCTGTCTCCCCCTCAGCTTGGGGTAGAGAACAGTTGCTCAGATGTCTGTGGTCTGTCTGGAAGCTTCTAGAGTCAGGAGTCTCATTTCACCCTTTCCCTTTGTTTCCTCCAGATTGGATGGAGTTTTCCTGTGTCCACAGAGTGGCTGGGGCAAATCAGCTCTGGCCTTCTCTCTCCCAGGGTAAGAGAAGCCAGAAGCCAAGCTGCCCAGAGCCCCTGGGTCCTGTGGCGGCTGCTCCTACCAGGTTCTCCTCTCAAGCTCTCCACATCACTGACCTTGGTGACGGGGAGCTCTCACCCCGCTCCCCACATTCGGTTCTGAGTCTGTTTTCAGTCTGCTGAGACCAATGACCTTGGGTGCCTGTTCTGTCCCCCATGCTCCTCTCTATGGCAACTAAGATCATCTACATACTGAGGGTCATGAGCAAGGGTCAAGGGTCATGGGAGGCATCCTCATCAATGGTGGGAAGTGAACAGAGTGGCCTAGAGGGATCCAGGCAGGGAACATAAGCAGTGAAGAGTGATGGGGTCTGTGGCAACTCTTTCACCAACTAGATTGGGCAATAGCTCTCCTTTCACACAGTGTGACCTAATCTTCCAATTCTTTAAGAGAAACTGCAAATTAGGATTTTTATGTGAAAATTTTGGGACATAAACATTTTTTGAGAAGCAGTCTGTAAGCCAAATAAAATACATTGACAGGATGACTCTGGCTTGCACGTCACCTTTATTACCTGTTTGATGTCCCCTAGCACCCACGCGCATACCCCCGAAGACCATCACCTTGAGGGCTAGTGGAAGGCTCCCCGCAGGTCCCACACTCCCGTGTGCCTGCCTGGGTCAGGTGCTCTGCCCCTCCCACAGCACTCAAGGTGCTCAGATGGTCCCATGCCAGGGCCCATTGCAGTCGACAGCCCCCAGGCTGCTCAGCCTGCCTCTCGCCCTGAAGGCTGATGAGAACAAAGCCTCGGCAGCACAGTGGACCAAGCCTCAGGGAGTCTCCGGAGGGCAAGGGGCCATGACATGCTTGCTTGGGTCTCTTTCCCCTTTGCTGTTACTGAAAATGCTGTTTATACACAGCTACTTTCTGTCTCCACTTAGGCAACCAGGTCAGAGCGTCCTGCCAGGGGCTGAGCCCCACGACCCCCAAGGAGGCTCCTGCTTGCACATGGCAGCTCCAGTAGTGAGACACTTGATTTGCTGAGCTATAGCTGTGCAGCGTGGGCAAGTGACTTAGCCCAGCTGACCTGCTTCTTCATTCATGAAGTAGGAACACTCACTACCTCATGCGACATCCAGAGGGACAAAATTACTTAAATTCCCCCTAGCTTCCCCACATGCATACCTGACATAATGGATGTATCGAACCCTACTGTATGTGACATATTTGCAAAGAGCTGACAAATATCAACTCATCTGACCTTCACAACTGCCCTGCATTTCCGCTTTACAAAAGGAATCCTCAGCCCCAGAGAGGTTGGACCATCTGTCCCTGAGAGCACAGATTTGAGAGTGTGGTTAGTCTTAACGTGGAATCTAGAAATACCAGCTGGCTGCAATGACTGACCGCCAGCCTCTTTAACTCTCTTGCTCTAGAAATAACCACCTTCTGCAAGAGTCTGCCATTTGCCCTGGGGTACGACATGTGTGGGTACAGCTGCCTGAGCACGCCTTGGGGTCTGGTCTGCCTCAACTCTTGACATGGAACTGTGGGCCATCCACCACCCGCTCCCATTTCCAGCCTGTGTAACACAAGCCTAGTGTGTAACACTACCCACCTGGCCCAACCAACTTCTACTTATCCTTTAGAACGCAGTTCAGACACACCTGTTACTGGAAGCTGTGCCCAGCAACCCCTTCCCCACCCCCCACCCCCAGGCTGGACTGAACCCCTTTTCTTGTCCGCGCCAGCACCCATTCTTGCCTTGACAGAGTGCTCTTCATGTGGTATGAGCTCATGATACAGTGAGTAACATAATTAAGCAGAGGCAAGGCAGCCCCCTCTGGGGCACCTGCCTTGGCCTGACGGTCCCAGCAGCTATCCCTAGGGTCCCTGTTCCCTGCCTCTGATGCCACCCCAGACCACTGTTCCCACTGCCAAGCAAGCCACACCCTATGTGAAGGCCCTGGGGCCACAGAGCCTACAAGGATGGAGGTTGAGGTCTGTGTTGGGTGTCTTGTCCCGGATTCTGAGAGAAGCCCTCCAGTTGAAGCCTCCTGGCCTCCACGTTCCACCTGGCTCTTCCTGTGTGGACTGAGACACCTCCCCTTTCTATGGCTTTATTTTCACACCTGAGTCCGGATGTTTCTCATCAAGGACTGCTGAGCCTTTCTCAGGGCTGAGCAAGGCTGAGGGATCTGGGAGCCCCAGGCTCCCCCGTTGTGACGTGCTGTGGTATTAGCACAGAGGGTGATAAGGTGAAGGCGGTTTGTCAGCTAGGACTAGGGTTAGATTACCATCTAACCAACGTCAGAGATGGGCATGCACTCAAGAAATGTAAAAAATATGTATTCCAGCTGTTGAAAGTGTTTCCAGGAGCGGGTCGCTTGGTGGCAGAGCTCCCCCTGCTGGTCATGCTGATGATGCACCTTCACTCATAGGCATTCTCTGCTGCAGGGAGGGCCGTGGGGACTACCAGGAGTGCTGGGGTGAGAGCGATGCAGGATGTGCGTGCAAGAACCACTTCTCTCTCTGTCTGTCTCTCTCTGTCTCTCTGTCTCTCTCTCTCTCTCACACACACACACACACACACAGACACACACACACACACTCTGACACCTCTCTTGAGGATCCCCTCTACCCACTGGAACCACACACAAGCCAATCACATGGTCAACAAATTTATAAGCACCTACTATATGCAGACACTGCCCCAGAATCACCTTGTCCAGGGTACCTGCCCCTTAGGGTCTTCACTCTCTGGCTTCAGTTTGCCAAGGAGTCCGCCTGTCCTATATGCAATGTTCCTCACCCCATGGAACTGGCCGTTGCCTCTTACCCCTATTTCAGGTCACCGGCCCCAGGTCCACATGCCCCCACTAGGACAAGTGCCCAGTAGCTCAGCTAAGTGCTCTGTGTCTGTGCTTTCCTGCACCACCGGCAGGCAGACCACCCCACATGCCACATGCCTCCGCTGCCTGCTCACAAGCCTCCTTGAGAAAGGCCAGACTTGTCCCAGTAGCAGTCAAAGCCTTGGGTGCTAAGCCCAACCTGAGGACAGGCGTACTACACACCCTCACACAGCCGCCCTCCGAGCCGATCACAGCACCACGACACTCTCCTGCAAACACCTTTCACCCCCAGCCTCACAGCTCACCGGCACAGATGCACCCCGCTTTACATCCTCACACACAGCCCTTGCCCCTTATGCCCATGGACAGACTCACACCCCGTTTCTCTTCCAGACACCTCTGCCACATGTACCCACCCACTCGTCTGTCCACAAAAGACCCCCACCTGGAAACACCCACTCCCCTGACACACTATCATGCCCATTGTGGTCCCTGAACTCAGGGCTCTGAGGGGAAAGGAGCTCACAGGCCCCAGTGACCATTTTCCCAGAAGGAACCTTTGAAAGGCATTGAATTCATGGGGAGCTCTGGTCCTCCAAGAGGGCAACGGCAGGCTGCCAGGGCCACACTCCTGGGGGCAAGACAGGGCAGCCAGCAGGACCATTATTCACTCCTCCCAGCTGGAGCCAAGCAGGCCCTACTCCAGAGCCCCATCTCCATTTGAGGAGGCAGCGGGAAAACAAGGCCTTATACCCAGGGGCCCAATGGCCCATTTGAGTAGCTCCCCTCAAGCAGAAGTTTCCCACATCATCTTCCAGCCAGGGGCACTGCACCCAGGCTTTCTGCCTCCACAGCAACAGCAGCCTTGCTTGGCACTGTGTCTGGGCCCAGAGCACAGGGGAAGGCCGGAAGGGGAGGGGAGGGAGGTGAGAGGCTGTGCAGGCTGGCCAGGATCCTGGCTGATGGTGGCTTTTTCTGTGGGGATCCCTCCAGCCCTCAGACCATCTCTTTTCACCACCTTGAGACACCACGGCCTACACGGGGCTTAGGGGCCCATCAAGGTAAGTTGCCATTACTGGGGCCCCTCCAAGTAGCTATGTGAGCCCAGGCCAGTGATGGGACTTTTCCTGCCTTGTTTCCTCATGCCCTCCTCACTAAAATAAGCTTGGAGGGCCCAATTGGAGATTACAAGAGAAAATGTATGTATACTGTCCCAAGGGCAGTGCCTGGTACCGGTGAGGCCCTTCCAACATATTCTCCTGCACTGCCTTCCACAAAGAGTCTGTTTGCCCCCAATTTAAGCTTCCTCAGGACTCAGAAACTCCCCCAAAAGGAGTGAGCTGATCTCTCCCCTCCCATGGAAGCCCCATTCTGGCTGTTGGGCACAGTGGGGTGTGTTCTCCACTCAGCTTGATGCCCACTTTCTTCTTGGCCTAAAGGGCCGGGTACTGGCACTGTGTCTCCTGAACCCAGTGTCCCCAGCCTCTGGGTCCCACATCTCTGTTCCACTGCCGCCATCTTCCAGGCCACCCAGTCCTCTCTGTTCCTCTCACAAATTCTGCTGAGACACAGGGTGTCACATCCTCACACTCGGCCCTTTGACAGGACCAAGGTGCCTCAGCAGGGCCCTGGTGGAGGGCAGCAGGGGGTACTGAACATGCAGTGTTCTCAGTGATGTTCTTCGGGGGAGCACACAGAGACCTCGCTGGCAGTCTAGCTTCTTGCCCTGCAGCCCCTTTGGAGACACCCCCATATCCAGCTGTCTGTGACTTCCCCGTGCCTGCTCCTTACTCAGGTTGTAACCGGGCCACCTCACTGGCTCCTCGTGCTCCCCGAGCCTGTGGTCAGAAGAGTACCCTGCCACTTGCAGATCATGCCTGCAGTGGTCCTTGGAGCCTCCGAACAGGTGCCAAGAACTTGGTGTCACCTGCTGAAGTCCCGTGTAAAGGGGGCCCTCCTGTCAGGCTTGGACATGCATGTGGGTCTGCATGTGCATACATTGGGGCAAAGCTGTTTCCAAGGACCTCTGAGCCTTCCCACTGCCCCATATAGCCCACCCACGCCTGCTGACCAATGAAAGTGGGGCCAGTCAGTCAATCATGAGTCTCCTCCTCGCTCTGGTCCCACCCTGCTAAGACCTGTCTCCATTTCTTCTGAACTTTGATTCTTCTTCCTTCCTCCAGCCAGCTCTCCCACTACATTCAGTCCTGGGATTTAGAGATATGGTCTTGACCTTCAACTCAGCCCAGTACTGTGCCTTGGACTTGGCCCTTTGGCCTTTTCTGCCCAGTATATGCTCAAGTGGGCTGCCCAGAATCAATCTGGGCCTCTTAGGACCCATTTCCGTTGGTGGTCAGTGCTGTGGACAGTGAAACATTCTAGAGGAGAAGGGGAGGACCTGGGCTGGATTACGGCCTTATGCAGCCTTTCAGGGCTCCCAGTTCCCATCCCCCACAGCTGCAGGGAGATCCTGCGGATAGAGCTAGAGCTCCCATCCCCCACATGGTCACAGCGTATGTTCTCTGAAGGATCCAGCCTGTTATATTCTCAGCCATCCTGGAAGCTTATCATTGGGAGGACCCACCGTCCTCCTGATAAGTAGAAGGTAATGCAACAGACGGCTGGGGAGGGTAGAGGAAGAGGCAGAAAAGCCCTGGGCGGAAACGTAGGGATGGGAAGCTACTTTAATAGACACAGAAAAGCATCACTGGGAATAAGAGGAAAAAGAGGGCAAGCATGACATGAAGGATTGAGTAGGTTCTCAAAAGAGTACTGTACCATGCTGTGGCCATTTCTAGTGGCTGCTTCTCCCAGAAAGTGGAGCAAAAATCCACAGGCCAGCACAACCAGAGTGTCAAGCAGGACCCGGAAAGTCAGCAAGAAGTGGCTCCCAGGGGCACCTTGCAATGGGGTTCCTGTTGTCTTAGAGATGCTCTGTGACTTCCTAGGGAAGGCTGGGCGGCTGAACCCAGGAGCATGTTCCTTGTGAAGGGCAAGGCTTACCTGCCTCAGGGGAGACGTGACTAGCCAGTGCTGGGGCATTGAGAGTGAGGTGTGAAGCCCTTGTGCCACTTACAGCCACTCTACCTCACCAGTCAGTCCACATTATCCCTCATCCTCCCAATCGCCCAAACCTCCTCATCTCAGCATCCCCATCTCCTTCCATGGACCCACAGTGCTCCTGTGAAGCCCCTGCAGGGGCTCTGAGCGCGTTCAAAACTGTGGGGCCAAAAAGCATTTACCACGCCCATGCCCCCTTTGGACCATTTTTCCATAGGCACATTGCTCTGTAGCTCAGTGAGCTCAGGTGAGGAGGGGTGCTGGTGGCCCCCATGGTTCTGCTTAGCCCTGTTCATTGGATGGCCCTCCTGGATCTGCAGCACTTGTTTGCACCCACAATGTGGGGTTCAAGGCCCTGACAGCCCTCTCCTTTCTGAACATAGGTAGAGGGAGCTCATCTGGAGACACGTTTTCATCAGAGGGGATGCTTGGGGCAGCTACTGCTACTAGGGGTGTCCAGGGCTCCCCCAGGATTGTGAGAAGTACAGTCTTGGGCCTGGGGTTCTGCCCTGTGCAGCAGGACCCCTGAATCCACACCCATCATTGCCCAGTACCTCAGGCTGCTCTGTTTCCTTCACCTTCTGGGTTTGCTCTACACCAGGCAGGCTGTGAGCTCAGGGCCTCACTCCCACTGAGCCCCATGGCCAGGTCAAGGGGCAAAAGCCAGGTCTGCCAGTGACCACTGGATGGGAGGCAGCCTGCTAGAGGCTAGGGGCCCCACCCACCCCAGACTCACCTCTTCCATACGTAACACAGGAAACCCCAGGCAGTGGAAATGGAGCCTGGAATATCTATTCCAGTTTTCCCAGGAATATAAAAAGTATTGAACATGACAGCTCAATTTTTTACAAACAAGGTGGGGCATTTCTCTGATACCAAACATCTGAGTCCAACAATGAAAATGCCTCCAGTAGTTTGGACGGTCCCTAAAATCCAGATGTTGGTCACTAGGGAACTCAAACTTTCACATGAGGACTTTAGATTCTGAAGTGAGAAGCGTCCTCGAGGTCATCAGAGTGATGACCACCATTGACAGGTGAGTGTGTACACGGGGACCCATTTCCATGCTGTAGGATTGACCGGGCAGAATCAGGGAGGCCTAGGAGGGACTGAGAACCTGGAAGCCTGCTGTGCTCCTCCAGGGTCTCCTGCCATCACAAAACATGCCACCTGTGAGTGCCCAGCAGACATGGGTGCTCAGAAAATTCTGGAAAATGTCCACTGACTTGCGGTCAAATGGGGGAGTGCAGCCTCCTTGGCAGGCTAGACTCCCAGCTGCACTTCACCCGCATGTGCGCCTGCCTCATCTGAACCGAGGGAATTGCAGCAGGATGACTGGAAGCTTCTCCCAGGTCCTCTGCCAAGTGGGCCTGATGCCAGAGCTGTGATCCAGGGTGTCCCTGCCAAGTTTCCAGGCTCTTGTCAGGCTTCACTCCTACCCAGGGGGAAAACCCCTGCACTTCCTCACTTCTTTTGAGACAGATCACATCGAAGAGAGTTGGCTTGCATCTAAGACTAGGCCTATTTTCTCTACACACATTTTTTGGAAGAGAGAACAAATTGTTTTCCTCCTTTTTCATGCTGCTGGGGATGGGCTCTGGGGGAAACTGCTCAAAGGCACCTGTTGCAAACTCCTAGGGCTGTGCGGAGACAGTGCAAACTGCCCACTGCCACCAGCTTTGGGATTAAAAAGAGAAAACACCACTTGGGTTCTTTAAAGTCCAGTGACAG
Organism: Rhinolophus sinicus; assembly: GCF_036562045.2. Taxonomy (NCBI): domain Eukaryota; kingdom Metazoa; phylum Chordata; class Mammalia; order Chiroptera; family Rhinolophidae; genus Rhinolophus; species Rhinolophus sinicus. The sequence continues at coordinate 62,315,141 of NC_133757.1, forward strand.
TGTCTTCTAGGAAATACTGTAGCATCAATAGTGCCTTGAATGTCACAGGAGGTGAAGGGCACAGTGCATGTGGCCGTGACAAGGCAGGAAGGGCTGATCTCAAGCCAGCAAGGAGGGCGCCTCTCCCAGAGGGTCCCACAGTCTTGCATTCCTGGGAATTCAGGGCAAGGAGGAGAGGGCTGGCCCCGCTGGGCAGACCCACAGTGGCTGAGCCTCTGAGAACAGCCTGGCCTGGCTGCCAGTGTCGCAGGGAGAGGGCAAAGCTGAACTGTGGTCCCCTGGCAAGCCTGCTTCCACAGCCTGAGGGATTGGTGCTCATTTAGGTGAATCACTTGTTCACAGGCTCAGCAAGCATCTTCCAAAGACCTCAGTGGGGAAAATGCCACCATGCAAGGTGTCTTTTAGGGGAAAATCACACAAGAGCCACCCTGAGTGTCTCCTTAATGCACTGGAGAGCAAAGCAAGGATCACACCTGGGCCTGCTCTCAATGGGCTTCGTGTCCATGCCATCCCTGGGGGAGCCCTGGACCCAGACTGGTGTAGGCAGAGCCCCCAGGAAGAGGCTGCTCCTCAGCAGAGGCTCACTGGGTCAATGCAAGCAGGGCAGGACCATTCCTTTCACACAGAGTTCTCCCCGGAGGGGGCGTAGAACAATTGTGGGGTAAAGGACAGATGTGTGAGCTTCTATTATTTTTTAATCGAAAAAGAAAAAGAAAAGGATATAGCTGAGCTTTACAGACAGGATCAGGCTGGCAGAGGCTGAGTGAATGTGTGCACCCTGCTGCCATTTCTAGGAACACTCTCATCCCCCCACACCCTCAGACCTGAGGCCTACCCCCTCCATGCGGACTCTTCACTCCCCTCCCCTGCTCCACCATTTCCTCCTTGGTCCTCTCACCGCCAGGAGCATGTAGTTGACTCCTTTGTGCGGCTTATTGTTGGTCCTCCCCCACCCCTGCCCACTGGCTACACACTGTTTCTTTGGTTCAGGCTCTACTCCGTGCTTTCCACATATCAATTCATTTGACTCATTCAGCGTGTCCTGTGAGGCAGGTCCCCATTGTACAGATGGGGAAACAGGCCCAGAGATGCTAGCAGCTTACTGTAAGGGATCAGTTGGTAGACGGTGGAGCACAGAGTCGATCTGGCTCTGTCTGGCCCCAGGGCCTGTGGGGTTAACCCCTGGGCCATACTGCCTCCAAAATGTAAGTTATATGAGGGCTGGGGCTCTTGTCTGTTGTCTATGCAGCTGTACTCCCAGACTTAAAACAGCATATGGGCTTCATAAATATTTGTCAAATGAATGAAATGCATTACCTCCCTGGCCCCGACATTGGTTTTACAACCCCCCCCCCACACACACACACACACAGGAAGCACCCAAAACATGCTGGGATCCACCTGTGGGGTCCCTTCTGGCTGCTTCAGAAGCCCCTGGGGCCTGTGAAAGCTGAGCAGCCCCACTCCAGAGTGAGGGTCAGGCTGTGATACCAGGAGGCGGTACCCACGTTGGGAGCAAGGCCTTTGGGCCAAGCAACAAGGTGGAGAGACAGGCTGGAAGCACTTTGCCGCTCCTTCCGACCTCGTGTACAGCTCTCACCTCTTCCTTGCACACCCTAGAGGTTGCGGGCCTCGCTGAGAAGACAACAGTTTGTTACTGGAAACTTCGGGGCAGTGGAGGAAGTAAAAATAGTTAACACTGGGGTGGGATCCCACTTCCTCACTTAGAAGCTGTGTGATCTTGGGCGAGTGTCCCAAACTCTGAGCTGGATATCTCTGGATATAGAGTGCCGGGCTCCGGGCCTGTCTGCTGTTCAAGGTTTCTGCCTGAGAAGTGACTTTCTAACCGTGGCAGGTATATAGGCCATCTTAGTTTCTGGGCCTGTAGTCTGGCCAGTTTGGGTCTGAGTCTCCCTGTGCGATCCCTACATCCAAAGCTCCCTTGCCACTGTCCTGCAGCGCTTGTCTGCCCTTCCCAACAGGCCTCAGTGCTCTTTTAGTCAAGCCCAAGGCTGCTACCAAGAGTCTTTGTCCAGTCTGACTTTCTAAAATCTTACTAGACTTCTTAAAGTAAGGGACATTTGACATCTTTATCAGTAGTTTCCTTAAATCAAGCTGTTGCGTAGATGGCTCCAAATCTGAGGATGTTTTTCAACATAAAAATTCATTTCAATTTTGAAAAGGCTGTTCTGTTGTGAATTGCTTTTGAAAATTCACCAACAGGTGCTCAGAGGACTTTTGGATTTGACCAGCAGGGAGGAATTTCCTCTTGATAAAGGATTTCAGGGGTAGATGTTGTCTCACTGGAAAAACAGAATTTCTTCCAACATTGGTTTTATAAGGAAGCTGGTGCCTAGGACATGATGTGTACTTCACTTCAGGAAACCAAAGTGTCTTGATAAGTGGAAATATTTTTCAGTACATAACCTGCTGTTGCAAATCTACTTTTTAAAAAAATAAACACAGTGCCATCATCTGTTTCAATTTCTGTGGTAAGTTTACACAAAAATAACTTAAAATCATGTGTCATCTGGGTAGCAGTGAACTCAACACAAATGAGTATTGGTTTCACAAGTGAGCTCAGATTTTTAAATATACGTTTAACTTGTTTGTTAACAAGAAGTAAGCTAACTTCTTAAAAGCCAAACAAAATGCAAAATGTAAGATGTAGGAAAGATTGGCATAAATAACAATTTCTGTGCATGGGAAGTCTGCAGCTATTTACCAGGTAGGCCTGTGATCTTGTGGAAACCACCTGGCAACCTTCGTTTCTTGCTCTGCAAGGTGGGGATGACAATATCTACCTCTCAGTATTGTTCGTTTGTTCATTCAATAAACATTTATCAGGGTCTCTATACTCTGGATGAGCCCCCCGACAGCAAGTGCCCAGGTCCCCAAGTCAGGATGTCAACCCAGGTCTGTGAGTCCTTACTTCACACGCTACGTGACAACATGTTGGCTCTCCACTTTTGAGGACATTATTTCCTCCTCCCATCACTCAACAACTCTGTTGAGCACCTAGTGTGCATTCGGCTGGAACACTACTCTAAGATTTGGTGACATCGCAGGAAGTAGAGTCCCTGTTCTTACAGTCTTATGATCTGAAGTGAGAAGAAAAATATTAAATAAATAAATAAATAAATAAATAAATAAATAAATAAAAAGTTTAATGAAGAAATAAAAGCAGGGTCAGGGAATAGAGAGGTGAGTCCTAAGTCTTTTCTGTCTTTCATCTTAAAAGAATGCCCTCTGTTCTGTGCATGATTCTCTCCTTTTCCCCTAGCCCCACTGAGTCCCAGCAACAGGGCTGACCACACCCACTTGCCTTCCTCCCTTCCCATCAACCGAGGCAGGACACTCAGAGATCCCACAGAAGGGCTGACCCATCATGCCTCCAGCCTCGCAGACTCAGCCAAGGGAGTTCTCTGGGCCCAGGGAGAGAGGTCATGGCCCCTGTCCAGTGTCCAAGCAGGCCAAGTGGGCTCATGTGAGGAGCACTGTCGCCTGGGGAGGGCAGAGTGGCAGGAGAGGGTGGGTAGAGGGCAGGTTAAGATGTTTCTATCCATGCTCCTCGGTGGGTGGAGGCAGGTGCCCAGCATGCCTATGGGGCAGAACTGAGGGCATGGACCCAGCTTCAAGGAAGAGTGTGTGACAGTCTCAAATGGCCTAAGAAAGGCTCACGTTGCAGGCAACAGGCAGTGTGACCACTCCAGGGACATATTATGGGCCTGGTCAAGGAGACTGGGTCTACGGGGGACTGAGGCAGGGCAATGTTCGGGAGCAGCAAAGCAAACAGGAACCATGAGGACCCAAGGTTGGTCCAGCCAGTAGGGTCCATCAACTAAGGTGAACCCAGCTAATCAAAGTGATCCTTAAGTGCATTTTTAGAACCAGGCTACGTAGGTTCACATCCCACTGTGCCCCATCAGCTGTGTGACCTTTGGCATATTTCTTACAAGCCTAAGAGAAGGCTTCCTAATCTGTCACATGGAAGCAGTGACAGGTGCCTTACAAGGCTGTCTTGAGAGTTAATGAAATAGAGAAATTTCAACATCTAACCCTAGCAAGTGGTCATACTACTAGCAGGGGCTGATGCCCAGCTGGGTACCCCCAGCACCCACCCAGCAGGCATGGGTGCAGCACTGTGCTGGGCAGCACATTCTCATCCTGCCCACCTACCACGGACTGTTTATGTTAATGTCACAGCTCTAAAATATTACCACTGGAGGCCATGAAAGTTAAAATGAGTTTCCTTTCCAGAGCCACGTTCCTCTGCCTATAATTAGCACAAGTTTCCAAGAGTGTCACACAGACGCGGGAGGAGCTGCCTGGTGGGCTAGGTTTGTTAGTGTAAGGCATTCCTGGGGCTTCTGTGCAGCCCTGCCGGTGCTCCTCCACCCCTTGCTTCCCTGGCCCCTGCCCTCAACAGCCACCAGGCCCTCATTAAGGGATTAGAAATGTCGGCTGTGCAAGGTCTCGGCCATGTATGCAGAACTGCTGGGCTCTCTGCGCTGCTCCCTCTGTCCCTTATCAGTGGTGCTCGACTGATGTTTGTGCTGGGAAAATCAAAGCAGGGCTCGGGCGGAAATTATGGACCACTGGTATCATGCGCTAATTAAAGACTCCGGGGTCAAACATCAGGGAGGAGACCAGACTTCCTCCATTCTCAGTTCCTCTGCTAATGGAATGTCAGAAAGCACTGCCTGGGCTGCAGGCTGAGGAAGCTCACATTGCCAAGGCCCATGAGAGCATGATAAAAGGGTGACACAGTCTGCTATGCCTCAGGGAAGATGACAGGTCTTACTTAACCAAGTGCAGAGGGGGGCGCACTTATGGGGGCCTAGTGCCCAGGTCTCAGAAGGTGTGACTCCCAGAGCCTGGCCACATGCTGTGAACACCCCAGCAGTCATCCATCTTTAATGGTCATCTACTTTCAGTGCAGGAGGGAGGGAAGGGGCCTGGGGGAGGGTGTTCTCATGTTGATCACAGTACATTTATAATCTAGTAGGATGTTTAGGACCGTTCTGAGCATCTATATTTCTGTCATTAAAAAAACAGATTAAAATTCAAGGATGATTCTGAATAATAAAAAACAGCCAAACATACGAAGTCTGACAACTAAGTTCGCGAACTTATTGCAATGATGTTGTTAGCCTTTTTTCGATATCAGAGGGATCATTCATTACGAATTTGTACCAACTGGACAAACAGTTAACCAAGTTTACTATTTGGAAGTGCTGGAAAGGCTGCATGAAAAAGTTAGACGACCTGAACTTTTCCCCAACAATTCATGGCTCTTGCATCACGACAATGCACCAGCTCACGCAGCACTGTCTGTGAGAGAGTTTCTAACAAGTAAACAAATAACTGTATTGGAACACTCTCTCTATTCACTTGATCTGGCCCCCAATGACTTCTTTCTTTACCCAAAGATAAAGAAATATTGAAAAGAAGACATTTTGATGACATTCAGGACATCAAGGATAATATGATGACAGCTCTGATGGCCATTCCAGAAAAAGAGTTCCAAAGTTGCTTTGAAGCGTGAACTAGGTGCTGGTGTCAGCGCATAGCTTCCCAAGAGGAGTACTGTGAAGGTGACTGTAGTGATATTCAGCAATGAGGTATGTAGCACTTTTTCTAGGATGAGTTCACAAACTTGGTTGTCTGACATCATATGCTTTGTGGTGCAACCCAATTATTCTGTGGGAAGAACTTCTGAGCCCCTCTCTCTTTCTTTTGCCTGTTCTTAAGGCCCACTTTTGTTAAACATGCTCCTCAATTCAGCTTCCTCTGACAGAAAGGACCTCACTTTTATTCAGCACATACTATTTTCTAGGACATGCTTTGCCAACTAAGGCCTGCAGGCCAAATCCATCTAGTTCTCTATTTGCAACAGTTTTATTGAAACACAACCATGTCCATCCATTTATGTATTATCTATGGCTGCTTGCAGGCTACAACAGCAGAGTTGAGTACTTGCAAAAGAGACCTTATGGCCCATGGAGCCCAAAATATTTACTATGTGGTCCTTTACAGAGAAATTCCACCAACTCTTATTCCAGGAGGTTTGCAAAAATTGTTTTGTTGTATCCTCATAATGTTCCTGGGCAATAATCCCTGGTTTCCATTTGAAGAGAAACGACTGAGGCTGAGCAAAGTCAAATAGAACCCACAGTTGGAAATGGGGAGAGGTGAACCTTGCACCCACATCTATCTGACTCTGAAGATCATATTCTTAGCACTTGTTTCTTTCACATCTTTGGTAGAACAAGCTGAGGGTGAACTGTCACCTTGATCATGTTGCTAGGGCATCTAGAACTATGGCTCCTGTCTAGCAGGATGTCTAGTAACAGAGTCCAACTTCTCATTGTGGAAATTCTTGTTAAATTGAAAGGCCAATGACTTCTCCTTATTATCTCCCAAGATCCCCAACCTTAATCACACAAGCAACTAACTCCCTTGAGTTATCACATATAAGTCAATCAGCCTTTTTCTCCTCCCTCTGATCCAGGCATTAAGTATTTGGCATGCAAGCCATGTCTGTGAGGCTAGAGCACATGCCCACGGGGTCCTTTATGGGACCATCAGAAACTTCCTCACTGGGCAGTAAGATTCAGAATGAGGAAGTTGACTGTGGTAACGGAGAAACTGCGGGAGGCAGTGTCGCGTCCAGTGCAATACAGGCAGTGAGAGAACGACAAGGGGTGGCAAAGGGTTAAGAAAGAAACAGAAGTCAAGAGATGTATGCACTAGGGGGCAAGGGTCTCACAGCCTCAAAGAACTGAGAGCTCCAAATCGGGTCACCTTGTGGCTTTTATTGATGTGCATACAAGGAAGTAACATTGTTTTCTCTATGGTCTGTGAATTTCATACATTATACTAGGAAACTGATTCAAACCAATCACCCTTGCCTGCAAGCAGTGGAACCGTAAGTCTCAGGATGTACCTCCCCAAGGGACAAAAGTTTTATGCTGAAACTTACTGATATGAATAGATGGAGAATTGATGTTATCACATCATTGAATTTCTTCCCAAGCAGGTTGTGGGAAGGAATATAGCCACAGAGGCATAAGCTCTCCTTAGCCAGGGGAAGGTGCGGGTTTATGCCCACCTCTACCAACCCCGTGGGTTCTCCGGATGATCCCCACGTGACTGTGTCTGGCTTAGGTTGTTCCCCTGTGGGGAATTTCACCTGTCATTGACTAACCAGCCATCTTTTGGGGCCAAACAGGGAGACATAAGGTGTAAGCACAAAGGTGAAGCAAAGTCCCTGAAAGGATTAGTCTCACAGACTCTCCTTTCTTTAGGGTCAGGTACAAGGAGACAGATGGGTAGGCTGCTGCGTGACAACAAGGCAGGACCTGTGATTTCTCAGCTGAGGGCCTTCTGGGAGTCAAGAACTCAACAAACATGATCATTAATCCCTAGGATTCCCCTGAAAGCAAATGTATTAGCATTGGGATGCTTCTGTCATCTGTGTTGACTGGTAGGCCTCTGAATGTGCATATATACTTAGAGAACTGGCCTCAAGGTGAATCTTGGGGGACCCAGGTCCCAGTCCCCAGTCTAGGAACTGAGCAGGGTAGGTGAGGCTCATTCATCTCCTGCCACCTGCTCCCACTTGGCCATGTCCCCTAAACTCTTTCATCCAGCAATGAGCTCCACCAGCATCCAAGGGCAAAGGAGGCAGCCCAGAGCAGTGGTGCCAGAGTGGCAGCAAAAGTAGCCTGGGCCCCATCCTCCCAGCTGACCTCGCCTGCCCTGATTTCTGCCTGTTCTCTAAGCATGTGCACCAGTCTTTTTTGTCAGTAGCCTGATCTCTTCCAATATAAGTTCTATTTCTACTGATGCTGACCCAGATCTGTGCAGAAACAGAGCTTGGAGACATTAGGTGGCTCATGCAAAGTGACATAAATGGGCAATTTCCAGTCAAGATGGTGGAGTAGGTAAATGCTGTGCTTACCTCCTCTCATGACCACATCAAAATTAAAACTAAACTATAGAACAACCATTATCAAGGATCTCCTGAAGTCTAGCTGCACTGAAGCCCTACCACTAAGGAAGAATCAACCTTAAGATTAGTAGGTGTGGCAGAGACATGGAACAGGCTAGACCCACATCCATGAGTAGCCATTAAAAACCAGGAGGGATATCTCAGCTATGGAGGTCCCCCCAGAGGAGCAAGGGGTTCCAGCCCAGGGTTTCAGTGCCAGGGAGAGAAGTCTCCATAACTTTTGACTGTGGAAACCAATGGTGATTGTAACTGTGTGAGATCAGGGAGGCTGCAGTCCCAGGTGCTCTTCTTAAAGGACCCACACTTGGACTTATTCACTGATGAACTCACTGGCTCTGAGCTCCAGTACTGGGGCAGCAGCTCAAACAGTGCCAGGGATGCACAGGGAAAAAATGAATTGTCTGGCTTCAGGACAAAGGATGGATGGACAGCTTTCTCAGATAGGGAGGAGCTGGTGGAAGCCATTGTTGTTTTTTTGTTGTTGAGCCCTCCCCACTCCTGGCATGCAGACACAGGTGGCCGCTGTATCTGAGTTTCCACCAACCTAGATAACACTGTTTGGTTTCCCCACCCTGGTGATTCCCTGAGAACCCACCCCACCCAACTTTGAGGCACAGCTAACATGCTTCCAATGGCTTTTCCATACAAATGACCAGTCTCGGCTCATGCTGCAGATTTTCCTAAAAATTTCTCAAAGGCTCACAAAACCCAAACAAGCAGTATCTGGCTTCAGCATGTCCCATACCACTTGCTGAGCAGCCCTAAGCCCAGCACTAGCAACAGCAAGCTTCATTTACAGCTTGGCCTCTCGAGGCACCTTCAAGCCAAGCATGAGCAGTGTCAATCTTCAGATTGGATTGTGGCTCATGCCAGGTGTTCCCAGGAAGGACAAAAGCTGCAGGTAAACTTGACCTGCAGCTGGTCCTCCCCCAGGATGTCCCAGGACTGGAATGCCCGGCAGCCAGCTTTGGACCCAGAGCATCATCCAGCCACCTCCAAGGATGACACAACAAAAGGGTACACTGGGCAGGCACCAGAGACATACTATGTAGGATCAGCCCCTACAAAGCAGCTCCTCCACTTGTAGTCATGGCCAGACCTCACAATCAATAAGCCTGAGGGTAAATCCCTCTCATTGATGTGCAAACAGCAACCAAGACTCAACTACAACAGAAAGGCACACACAACCCACACAAGGGACACACTTGGAGCACCCAACTCTGGTGACCAAGGAGACTGTGCCACTGGGGTCCACAGCACACCTACTGCGTAAGGCCACTCTACTAAACCAGGATGTATAGCAGCCCTAACTATACATAGAAACAAATATAGGGAGACAGCCAAAATGAGGAGACAAAGAATCACGTCCCAAATAAAAGAACAGAATAAAGCTCCAGAAAAAGAACTAAACAAAGTGGAGACAAGCAATCTACCAGACACAGAATTCAAAACACTGTTTATAAGGATGTTCAATGATCTCAGGGAAAACTTCAACAAAGAGATAAGAAACATAAAAATGGAGATAAAAACATAAAAAAGAACCAGTCAGAAATAAAGAATACAATAACTGAAATGAGAATATATTAGAAAAATTAATAGTACATTGGATGAAGCAGAGTTTCGAATCCATGATTTAGAAGATAAGGTAGTAGAAAACACTGCATCAGAACAGCAACAAGGGGAAAATATATATATACATATATATATATATGAAAGGAGGATTGTTTAAGGGGCCTCTAGGACATCAAGTGTACCAACATTCACATTATAAGGGTACCAGAAGGAGAAGAGAAAACAAGGAATTGAAAACCTATTATAAGAAATAACGATGGAAAAGTTCCTTAACCTAAAGAAGGAAATAGACATACAAGCTTAGGATGCACAGGAAGACCCAAACAAGATGAACCCAACAGGCCCACATCAAGACACAGTGTAATTAAAATGGCAAAGCTTAAAGACAAAGAAAGTACCTTAAAAGTAGCAAGAAAAAAGCAGTTAGTTACCTACAAGGGAGCTCCTGTAAGACTATCAGCTGATTTCTCAACAGAAACTGCAGGCCAGAAGGGATTGGCAGGAAATATTCAAAGTGATGAAAAGCAAGTATCTACAACCAAGAGTATTCTACCCAGCAAAGCTATCTTTCAGAATTGAAGGACAGATAAACAGCTTCCCAGACAAGAAAAAGCTAACGGGGTTTATCACTACCAAACAAGGAACCTTAGAGGGACTTCTTTAAGATTGAAAAATAAATAAATAAATATATATATATATATATATATATATATATATATATATATATATATATCAAGAATATGAATAATAAAATGACACTCCAGCAGGGCTCTGGCACTCTTTCTTGTCTGACAGGGATCTTGGGGTCTGAGAGATTTTTTTTTTAATGCCTGAAGCATACATAACTCTTGAGCCTAAGTATACATGGACAAGACAAATCTGGATCTTACTCCCTCCTCTTAATCCTGTGTCACCTCCTCCAGACATGGGCTGGATGATGGGCTGGGCACTAGGGGAGAAGGTTGGGTTCCTCAATTCGGGACCCATGGGTCAAGGACAGGCGTCCATGTACGTCCCTTGGCTTTTGACTCTATTCATTTTGGGTGCTCCCATAGGAGGTGAGCTGCTCTCCCCTTTTCCGTGGAAGAGTTGGGCATAGGGAGGAGATCTGCTTCTGAGGTGTTCACACCTGCACCGCAAAGCCCATGCTGAGCACTTCACTTCCTAAAGTGACAAGGACTTCTGACCATCTCATTTTCAGTCTCAAAAGTAAAAATAAATGGCTTTAGAAAGAATAAATTTTACTTTTTTTGAAGAGGAACTTAAGAAATTAAGTCACACACTTCTTCAGGCCTCAAAGTTGCCTTCGAATTCCTGTTGAAAACTTGGACAGGGGACTTGTAACAGCCTTTTGGACTGTCCTTATTGACTCAACATTTTATTTAAATTGCACTTAGCACCTGCCTCCAATTACTCAGCTCTGGCAGAGAGCTGAGTCTTGATTAAATGCTCGGCTCCACTTTAGCACAGCGTTACCTCAGGCGAAGGCCCAGCTCACGCAGGCCGTCATCTGTCTTCATCAAGGCCATCCTCCAGTGGCCTGACAGCAGCTGCTCAGGAGGTAATAGGACAGCGAGGGCCCAGCGGCTGAGATGCTAACGACAGCCGCTGCGGCGCCCGGGGAGTGATTTGTATTCATTACTGTTCTCCCCAATCATTGTCCCGGGCTGCTGGCAGGCAGGCACGGACAGCCTGGCCAGGCTGTAAAACCAAGGAGGCAGGTAGGTTAATGACAGCGATGATGCCGATGACAGTGACGATGAGATAAGGCGGCGGCTGCCGCTGCTGATGCTAATGAACCCTGCCACTTTGGGAGCACCCGCCATGGCCAGATACTATGCCAACCATATGACCTAAATCTTCCCCATGTCACCCCCCAACAGCAACTCTATGAGATTGGCATTCTCAGGTTCTTCTTCCATTTTGTAGCTGAGGAAATAGAGATTGCCCCAGATTACCCAGAAAAACTCAACCAGGTCCTTCTGCCTTAAAGCCCACTTACGGTCTCCTCAAATGCTTGGGAAAATGACCCACCCTTCACCTTTCGCTGCCAGGAGATACTCCCTGGCACAGCGGGACTGGCTTCCTGTGGCCACAGGGAGGGCAGGTTTGAGCTGGGTGACTATCGTCATGAGCTACCACCTCAACCCAGTTTATCACTGATGAGTCTCTTGATTAAAACAGGATTCATTATTAAATGTAGCCGTGTGTGTGTGTGTGTGTGTGTGTGTGTGTGTGTGTGCACGTGTGTGTGTAGCTGAATGTTAGAACTGGAACATGGGAAGGACTGTGGAATAGTGGGTAACATCACGATTCATGGGGTCAGCGAGAGCTAGGCTGGAGTCACAGCTCCACTCTCAACACCGTGATCCTGGGCAAGTCACTTGTTGATTAAAGCCAGTCTCAGAGCCACAACCTTGGGATGGAGCCCCAGGGCTCCCCTTTTACCACTGAGGAAATGAAACTCCCTAAACTTCCAAGCGATTTCATTCATATGAGGAGGCACTTTCCCCATTCAGCTCCAGAGTCCTGCTGGTCCTCCCTCCTAACTATCTCTCTGGCTATGCTTTTCTCTCCCAACCCACTCCCACTGGCCTAGGTGTACCCACTCACACATTATTCAGGCCACTGCTACGGGAATAGTCTTGCTAAAATGCACATAATACCACTCCCCTGAACAAAGTTGTTTAAGGACTCTTGTCTCCTTCCTGGTAGAGTGAAGCCCCTCAGAGCTCCATGCAGGTCCCCTTGGCTTGGCCCTTGCATAGCTGCAGCCTTGTCTCCCACCATTGTGGGCCTCCCCTTTGCTAGTCCAGTCACAATGAACCACCGGAAATCCTTGAGCCTGCCCAAGGGCCCTGCCATCTCCACAGCTTAACATCATCTCCTCCCTAGCCTGCAAGGGTCTTCTCTCCTCTCTATACCCATCAATTATCAGAGAACTGTCCTGAGCCTTGCACCTACTTTCTGTGCCCACCTCAACCTGTCCACCATACCAACCCCAACACCATGCTTTCTACCTGCAGCTGAAAGTGTCCACTTGTCCTTCATCACCACCAGACTACAGGTGCCAAGTCAGGAACTGTGACACATGCATGTCTATATGTCTGCACAGCGCCTGTCCTTGCAGGTCCTTGAGATGCATTTGACTTTTCCTGGGCTTCCCTTGGCACATTTACTTCAAAGTTGTATAAGTGACTTTGGCATTGTCTGTGCCCACCCCTCTTCATCCTCAAAATAGTCATAGGATATCCGGCCTCCCAGCTTGTGATTTCCTTTTTAATAAGATCCCCCTCCCAAGAAGCAGAACCGTAACAAAAGGCAAATGAATGAAAGGAAAATAGAATCAAGTCTGAAACCTCCACAAACCACTGCCTAGGGAAAGCTGTCTCAAGGTGCTCTCTCAGTGACGTGACATCTGGTAAGAACAGGCCATGACCATCCACCTTGCTGAAAAATACCTAGTAGAGTCGTCTGGAGAATGAGTCACAGAATCACCCCATCACAGTGCTAAGGGACTTTCGAGCTCCACCGGACCCAGGTCCAGTGGGAGGAGCCACTTCTGCATTATCCCAAAGTGGACCCCCCCCCAAGACACCCCCCCGGGGGGGGGAAGCTTCTGGGATAAGTAACAGCTCTGAAGTTAGAAAGCCCCTTCTAAGTCTTGGCAGACACCTCCTCTGTCTCTCTAAGGGAGCTACAGAGCCACCCAGATGAAGTGCCGCTGGGAAACAATTTGCCTGCTCCCTTTACCCCTCCTCTGCAGGCAGAACGGCCCTTTCAGCCACTACCACTGGCTGTGGTCCAGGCCCCTCGCTTTCCCTCTCAGACTCTTCTAGAGACACTACCTTCATGGGGTCTGAGCAGCCTTGAGGAGGCCTCATGCCCTCATTCAGGAGGGTCCACCTCTAGCGATGAAGGGAGCACGGCAGTGCACTCTGGCAGCCATGCCTCCCGCCTGACTCACACTGAGCCACTGCCTTCCCCTCGGCCCCACCCAACTGGAGTAACAGAGTTTTGCTCCCCAACCTCAGCACGCTATGTCCCTGATTCTTTCACATCATTGTACCTAAGCCAGAGTTGATTCAGTGAAACACAGTGATCTCAGGGGCTGTGCTTATATAAAGCCCAGCAGAAGCCCCCAGTCCGCCTCTCCTGATGCTCCCTGGGGAGCCCTTCCCACCTCCCTCTGCATCTCTAGCCCCATCTCCTCTGGCACCAGACCTGTATTTCAGTCTGAAAGTTCTACGGGCAACTCAAACTCACCATGTCCCAAACTGAACTCATTAATGATTCCTCCAAACTCATTGCTCCTATTCCCTGCTCCAAAGAATGACATCACCACACCCCAATCCCCATGCCAGAAACCTGGGAGTCATTGAGATGTCTACCGCACCAATTAGTTAGCATTATGGGCTGCATTTGCCTAGTACGACTCAAATCCAGCCACCCGCTGCCTTTCCACCATCCTTTCCCTAATTCAGACTCTCATTATCTTTTTTCTGGACTATTACTGCAGTGGGCACCTAACTGGTCCTTCTAATTCTGACCTTGATCCCTTCTAATCCACCCTTAACACGGTTCTCACATCGCTCCTTCTAAGTGTCCAACATGATTCTGGCTTTAAATACATCAGGGATTCCCCTCCCCATAAGCTTCAAGGAAAACGAACTTCCTAACGTGGCTCACGCCTGCTTTTCATGTCCTTGCCTTTCCCTGCTGTACTCACAACACTCTTCTGATGTCTATGTGATTTCTTCTGTGGGGGCTCCTTTGTCCTCCATCCACCACTGTGAGCGTACTAGCAGGTAGTGGCTTCTTAACTTGAGGTACACACATAATTGCCTCTAGGAACTCGTTAAAGCACAGAATACTGAGAGCTTCACCCAGTGAGTTGGGGTGGGGGCCAAGAATTTGCATTTCCAACTTCCGGTTCTCAATGATGCTGATGCTGCTGGTCTGGTCTGCAGCCACACTTTGAGAGCTGCTAAAGGGCTTCAGTAAGCACTCAGAAAGGACTCAGTAAATGTCAGCTGAATGAATGAATGAATGAATGAATGAATGAATGAATGAATGGCATACAGACTGACCAACCAAAATTTTGCAGCCATTCATGAGGACTCTCTTGACTCATATGTGTAAATAATCTTGGGTGAAATTTTTGAATAAGTTAAAAGAGACAAAGCTATAATGTGTCCTTATTATGGTCTAATCACCCATCTGAGTTTTGCTCCATGATGGAGGTCTCACTACATGCCTGGAGGAATTAGGATCTTCTTCAGGTGCAGAGGTGATAATTGGAGGGCCTGGACCTAGGATCTCAGACTGCATTCTTGTTACATCATTTGGATTTCTTTATAGACTGAAGAGCTTAAAATATCACCAAAAGACATATTTCTGTGATTTTCCAATAGCTCTGATTCCTGTTACCATGTCCTGTTCCCAGGCCACTGCCAAGCTCAGTGGACAAAATCCAGCAAGCATGGGAGCTCAGAAATGCACACAGCATATCCTTTCTCAGGGAGGGAGTGTAGAGAATGGAAAACAGGATGTGAAAGACCCAGAAAATGCTAGAGAAGGTGTTACCATGGGGCTAGCTCATACTGGCCATAATTGTGGAGACTCCACACGTTCCACAGTCGTGGTCAGGATAAAGAAGATCCCAGTGCCTGGCCCAGCTGTGCTGGCCACCATTGTCCCCTGCTTCAGCCATCATAAGGCCTGAGCCCAGGCTGGTCTCCTCTGGTCTTTGAAATAGAACTAATTGGAGTGGCATCCATTATCCTATTCCTCAGTTTACTTTAACTATAGCCCCTCCGTGTGATCAGGACCTCACCCAGGGGACAGCCGGTAGTCGCCTTCTTTCAGAGTCATCAGGCCGAGAGGAGGAATTCCAGCCCTTCTTTAAAGAGAGAATGCTTCCCGAATCGCTGAGATCCATTTCTCTTGGGATGCTGTTATGGGCTGAATTGTATCATCCCCCAAATTCATATGTTGACGTTCTAAATCCCAGTATTTCAGAATGTGACCATACTTGGAAATAAGATCTTTAAAGAGGTAACAACATTAAAACAAGGTTTTTAGGGTATGCCCTAATCCAATATGACTGATGTCCCTATGATAAGAGGAAATTTGGGCACAGACATGTGAATGCATGAAGGGAAGACCACGTGGGAGAAGACAAGCCAAGGAGAGAGGCCTCAGAAGAAACCAACCCTGTCAGCACCTTTATCTTGGTCTCCCAGTACCAGGCTGTGGACAAATAAGTGTCTGTTGTTGAAGTCCCCCAGTCGGGGGTACTTTGTTAGGGTAGCTCTAGGGAATGAATGCAGATGCTCAGGAGCTTGCCAATGGGTAAAGAGTTCAGGTGAGGATGCTCTGGGCAAGAGGTCCAGGGGCGTCGGGTCCCTGAGGCCTGTGCCAATGCCTGCACAGTTCTCCCACTGGGGAGGACCTCCCAACTCTGGTCCCTCTGGGCATCTCCAAACATCATTCAGCCCAGCCTGGTTCCCCAGAGCTGGTGAGCTTTTTGAAATATTGTTCATTAATACAATTAAGAACAGGTGAGTTTGAGCCAGATCTTCTGGGTAACAGTCTTGTACTGAGTCCTAGATGTTCATGTTTTGGCCCTATCCCCCCACCCCAGGCACTGCCAGCTCTCCTGGGACTTCACAGAAGATGAGTAGGAAATGGCTGCTGTACCCACAGCTGCAGGAACCCTGGGGCACTACTCAAAATCACTGAGAACTCTTCTCTTGGTGGGCACTAGTGCCAAACCCTCAGGCAAAGGGAGCTCCCCCAAGGGGACTGTGTGAGGCCACCCTGTGCCTCCCCCCAGGTGATTCTGAGCTCCTCACAGCTCTCAGACCCCCAGAGAGATGTGCTGCCCTCACGCTTCTTGCCCCTTGTGCAGGGTTCAGGAGTTCACCTTGCCTAAGGCTGG
This sequence comes from Rhinolophus sinicus, assembly GCF_036562045.2. NCBI lineage: Eukaryota > Metazoa > Chordata > Mammalia > Chiroptera > Rhinolophidae > Rhinolophus > Rhinolophus sinicus. The sequence continues at coordinate 62,331,673 of NC_133757.1, forward strand.
CATCTGTGGGGTCACATACCAGTGTGTCTGGAACATGGTCGTGGAAGGAAGACTGTAGGAGGTGAGGTTGGAAAATGAGGCTGCAGGCTTATGCTGTTCCAACACTGCTCCCCAAGGCCACCACGTGTCCTATACTTCAATTCGATCCTGATACTAACGGCCCAGAGTTAGAGCAGAACCCACAGGTTAAGGGCCTGGTCCCCCAGGACGGCTTCCATTTCAGACTCCGGCCTCAAGTCTCAGCCAGGTGTCCTCAGGCCACCCACACCTCTGTTCAGCTGACTGCTCACTCAGGGTTCCCACCAACCATCCCCCCAAGGTTTGATAATTTGCTGGAACAACTCAGAACTCAGGAAAGACTACACTCACTAATACAGTTTATTATAAAGGACACAAAGGAACAACCAGAGGACGAGGAATGCATGACAAGGTCTGGGGGTGGACGCAGAGTTCCCATGGCCCCCTTGTAGTACATCCATGTGTTCACCAACCCAGAAACTCCTCAAGCTGCCTTTTGTCAGGGTTTTTCTTGGGGTCTCATTGCTTAGGTACTATTGATTAAATCACTGGCCACATGATTGAACTCAGTCTCCAGCCCCCCTCCTATCCCAGAGTTCAGAAATGGGTGGGGCTGGAAGTTCCAACCCTCTAATCTCCTGCTTGGCCTCTCTGGTGACCACCCCTCCCTTGAACCCCTCTGAAGGTGCACTGTGGTAGGCGTGTGTTTTGAGACACCTCTGAACATCATTCAGTCCAGCCCTGATTTCATCTGGGACTCAGGGCAAGTATAAACTCATGTATGGTCAAAGGGGCTCCATATGAATAACAAAAGACACTCCTATAGCTCAGGAAATTCCACGGGTTTTAGGAGCTTTATGCTAAGCACCAAATATATGTTTTATTTTATGCCAAGGCCCCCCGAGGGAAATGTGGGGGGCTTCCTTCCTTTCCAGTGAGACCTTCCAGGACTCCGGGAGAAAGTCTTACCCTCAGCCCACAGGTTCCCACCTCTCTCTCCCTGCCAAGGACTGTCTTGATACACAGGGCGGGGTGGGGGGGGGTTGGGGTGGGGGGCCTTCACTGTCCTGCCTGCTCAGACACAGGCAGCCTGGAATGCTGGGCTGGGGGCGGGCTACAGATGCAGACCAAAGGGCCAGGCCTTTGGGGCCAGGTGAGTCCTGCTAAGGTGCCGCCACTCTTCTAAGTGGTGGGAGTCCTGGAAACAGGGATGATACCGGTGGAGAAAGGCCATTTTGCTGTCCATGTGGGAATTCCAGTGCACATTTTTGGAAAATTTTTTCACTAAATATTTCTGGAGTGGCATTGGGCTGTTGGGACCTGAGGCAGGTGACCCTGGAGGCAGGAGACCGACTGTGGGGAAACTTAACCCAGTTCAAGCAGAGCAGTGGGGAGGGGAGGGGGTCCCCATGTTTCAAACATAAAACTAAGCATAGCTGTGTGATCAGCTGGCTGGGGTGGGTGGAGGAGGGCACTCCACGCATCCTGTCTGGGACTGTGTGCACAGCCTTCGGAATGAGGAGGGCAAGAGAGAGGGTGGCAGTGGCAGCTGCATTGCAGACAGGCTGAGTATGAGGAGATGGGAGACCAACTAGATTTGTCAGGGGCAGGCCTGGATGGTGGACCCTCCCACAGACCCCTGAGCCATTGCCCTGCTCTCACCTTCTGCCTGGGCACGATGCCTCAGCTGGGAGCTCTGTCACATGCCAGCCCAGTGAGCCTGGATGGCACCTTCCCTGCTCTGCCTGGGCTGTTCTTCCTTGGGGCAAAGATGGCTCCATCAGAAGGTTTCTCAAAGGATTTAGCCAGGCCACCTGCCTGAAGCACCTGGCTCAGAGGTAGGTGTTCCCTTCCCTCCCAGCCCCGTGCCTCCCTCTGGCTGTCACCACGCCACCTTTGCTTACCTCAGAGAACACAAAGAGAGCTAGATTTCCTGACTTGGGGTGTCTGGGGGTAGCCAATGTGGGAGAACCAGGAAGTTATGGGATCAGGCTTGGGAGCCCCAGACAAGCCCCATGAGTGCTTGTAGCCACAGATCCCTTTTCCTTTAAGAAAGAGGTGGTTAATGCTCACCTCCATGGGTTGGGTGACGATTACAGGAGATGGGGTTTTATTTGCCTGGTGCCTAGCCCCACGTCTGATGTGATTCTGGTGATAAAGGCCACAAAGGTCCTAAGAGCAGAAGTGGGTCTGAGGGGCTGGAGCAAGCAGCCACCAGCCTCCCCAGCAGACAGGGGAGGAGCAAAGCGCCTCCCACACATACACCATGGCAGAAGCCCCCCCAGCAGCACAAGAAGAGAGTGAGCTCTCGGGGCAGGCCTGGCTTCCTCCACCTCCAGGCTTTGTGACCCTGAGCAGTTGCTAAATCCCTCTGAACCTCTGTTTCCTCACTGAACAGGTGTTTGTGAAGCTCCAAAGCAGTAAAGTGTGTAAAGTGCTCCGCATGGGGCAAAGGAAGACTCCCCTTCCTCCCTGAAATGAACAAATGCAGCACTACGAAGTGTAATATGAAGCCCATGATCAAATGGGATTCAGGTTTGATGGCAGTGGTTTCCAGCTGAGGCTCATCTGTTGGCCATGAACTTCTGCCCCAGACGGAGCAGGGGACACAGTTTCAGCAGTTGACAGTGGGTCAGTGTGAGTCCCAGGACCCTCTCTCTGATACTGAGGCAACTGCACAGGCAGGCACCGCCACCTAGTGGATGTGGTTAGCACCGTAAATCAGGAGGTCCGGTGATGGGTGGGGTGGGTGTCTCTCTCTCTCTCTCTCTCTCTCTCTCTCTCTCTCTCTCTCACACACACACACACACACACACACACACACACACACACATCACCATGAACGTATACCACAGGCCTCTACCCAGACCTGCACCCACACACAAACATTTCCCAGCCTCCTCCCCTCTGGGTCTCATCTTGGAGCTGGCCATCAGCAGCCATAAAGCAATGTTTCCTTTCTTTTTCCAAAAACTAATGCAGTGACTGTATGAGGACAGCTAAATTGTCTGAAAAGAAATGGGGTGAGGTCACATTTGCCAAGGGCCTAGTATATGCCAGGCTTCAGTCATGAGGTAGGTGTCACCGGCACACACGAAGGTTAACTTACCCAAGCCCACCCAGCCAGCAAGCGACTCTAAACCCCAGGCTGCACAGCTGAAGCCTTCATTCCTCCGAGCTCCATAAATTATGCAATTTTTTTAAATGGTTGCTATGGATCCTGTAACTTCCTTCTTGAACTAGGACTTTATTTGAAACAGAATCAACTTGGCCCATAATTCTATGTTTGTTCTTAAGATGATTTTCTAAGTGACACCAGGACACAACTTCCCAATAGTCATTGTTGTACCTACCCTGTCCTCAGCCTCCACCCAGCAATGGAGTGTGTGTGTGCATATGTGTCTGAGTGTGTGGTTTGTATGTCTGTATGTGTGCATGTGTGTGGTGTGTGATAGGAGTGTAAGTGTGCATGTGTGTGGTGGGTGGGGTTTGTGGCATAAGTGTTGCAGACAGAGTGACATGGGGTCAAATCCCAGTTCTGGCACCCGATATCCTGGGTGTGCCCCCACTTCCCAGTGTTCACACTCTTGTGTAATCCCACATCTTGAATATGGACTGCCCCTAGCGACTTCTAATGAACAAAACGTGGCAAAAGTATGTGATGTCACTTCCAAAGTTAGGTGATAAGAAAAGACTCTGGGTTCTGAGCCATGTGCCTTCTCTTGCTTTCTCACTCACTTGTTTTGATGGAAGCCCGCTGCCATGCTGTGAGCTGCCCTGTGGAGAGGCCAATGTGGTGAGGAACCTCATGAGATAGGGTTCAGTCAACATGTACCCTGTTTCCCTGAAAGTAGACCAACCTGGACAATCAGCCCTAATGCATCTTTTGGAGCAAAAATTAATGTAAGACCCGATATTATATTATATTATATTATATTATATTATATTATATTATATTATATTATATTATATTATATTATATTATATTATACCTGGTCTTATATTATAGTAAAATAAGACCGGGTCTTATATTAATTTGTGCTCCAAAAGACGCATTAGAGCTGATTGTCCAGCTAGGTCTTATTTTCGGGGAAACACAGTAGCAAGTAACAGAATAGCACCAACTATCACTGTGCTGGGACGCATCCCCTCTTCGTTTGGGTCTGGAGATGAGACTGCAGCCCCAGCCAAACTTGGATGCAGCCTGCGAGCGCCCCTGAGCCAGGGCGCCAGCTAAGCCACGCCTGGATTCCTGATCCACAGAAACTGTAAGGTGACAAATGTATTCAGCCAGTAAATTTGGAGTAATTTGTTTCACAGCCCTAGTAACTAACACACTGGGCCTTTTCTTTGCTCTCTGAGCCCTAGTTTCCCTGCTATAAAATAGGGATTGAATCATATCACATGCTTAACATAGCACCTGGCCCAAAGAGAAACCCAGTGGAAGTTTCCTTTCTCATTTCCACACTGCAATGTACTGTTGGCATGTTGCTTTCCCAAACAGCAAGGTGTGCTGGGAAACCCTAAGCCAGGCTCTGTTTTCGAGGCTGAAGGAAGGCCCATCCCTTCCCAGCCTGTGACTGGAGCACAGCCTTCTGCCTCTGAGAATCAGAACTCAGCAGCTGGCTGGAGAACAGATCTGGCAATGTCAGCTTGGGCCACATTCCATTGCGGGGGATGGGGAGTGGGGTGGTGGTGGTAGTCACCCCCAACCAGATGCTCCTTGATCTCTACCTTTATAGAAGGGCACAAAACCCTCTCCAGGACCAGAATGGGGCCAGCACTCCAGCACTTGGAGTCTGTTGGGTGCTCGGGACCAGGTGCTGACAGCCTCAAGGGCATCCTTGCCCTGTCTTTGTCACGGTGAGCCCAGCTGCCACCCGCAGCTCTGGGGAAGTGCACCTGCCCAGCTCCTGTTGCACCAGCCACACCCAGGCACCACGATGTCCTTCTGTCTGTCCTCCTATAAGAGCAGGGCCTCCCTCCCCTGCTGCCACCCAGGCCAGCCCACCTGCCTGCCAATCTAGTCTCAGTGGAAAGATCCCAGGACCTGACTCTCCAGGGTGGGCCAGGGAGCAGCGTTCGAGGTGGGCTGTTGGGTCTCCCCCTGGGTGAGGTTGGCTGAGCCCCTCTTCTTCTGCTGTCCCTCAGGTCATGTGCACTGATCCCCACCCATGCAAAGTGCAAAGAATTCACTCTGAGACCTATGTGTGGTTCAGGCTACGAGACTGGGTTTCCACCTGCTTTATGCCCCCTCAAAGCAACTGGGGAGAAAAGCATTATGTGTCCTACTTTCTAGATGACAAAAGTAAAACCCCAGGGATGAGAGTCTTTGGTAAGGTCACAGGGCAAAGTGGCAGTTCTTAAACATTCTTTGATCCCAATTCTCTGACCGTCCTTCCACTGAGAGGTGGGGTTTATGCCCTCTGTCTTTGAATCTAGGCCTGGGGCTGCTTGGCTAAGAAAACACAACCGAAGTGATGCTGTGCGTTTGGGGCAGGCTGTAGGAAACGGGCAGTTTCTGTGTCCTGTCTCTGGGGACAGACCGCTGCACTTGGATCTCCACCACCATCCTATCAGGAAGAGCACGGAGGGGCTCATGTGGAGAGGAGCCAAGACCCTGGCTCTGGCCAAGCTCGTGCCTTCAGCCAGCACAGCTCACCTGCCGAGAGGTGAGACACCTCAGAGTGGACCCTCAGCCCCCGTCAGGCTGTCGCAGCTGGCCAGGTGGAGAAGATGAGCCTGCCCTGCCGAGTCCTACCCCAGTCCACATTGCAGTTTCCTGAGCTAAATAAGTGTTGGTCGTTAAGTCAGTAGGTGTGGGGTGACTTTAAAAAATTAACACAGCAAGAAGTGGTGAACACAGTTCAGTAACATCAAAGTCCATGCTCTTCTTGATTCCTAGCATGGAGGCTTCCTGATTCTATCATTGCTGTGAGCTCACAGGTGCCAGCCTTGAAGACACCCTCAAATCTAACTCTCCATGTCACCAGGGCCAAGAAATTCTTTCCAGGTACTTCCTCACTGCATTCCACCTTCTGCCCCTGTGGTGGGGGAGAATGCCGAGACGACCCCTCATGACCTTTTCCCTTGTACGATCACCTTCCCTTGAGTGTGGGGGAGACTTGAATATCATGAGCTTCACTCCCAGGATGAGGTCATTTATATGGCAAAGGGACTGTGCAGATGGCATTAAGTCTACTAATCCAACCAGGTGACCTTCAGATAGGGAGATTTTCTGGTGGGCCTGACGTAATCACATGAGATCTTTAAAACACAGATGTTTTCTCCGGCTGGTGGGGGATGAAGTAGTCAGAGAGATTTGAAGTGTGAGGGGTTTCAGGCATGAGGGAGGGTCTCCTTTGCTGAGATGGAGCAGGGGGCCAGAACCTGAGGCTGGTCGCTAGGAGCTAAGAGCTGTTCCCAGATATCAGCCAGCAAGAAAACGGAGACCTCGGTCCCGAACCATAGGGCCCTGAATTCTGCCAACAACCTCAGGCAGCTTGGTAGCAGATTTTCCCCAGAGCCCCCAGCTAAGATCCCAGCCCAGTGATTTCAGTCTTGTGGGACCCTGAGCAGATGATACAGTGGAGCCCACCTAAACCACTATCCTACAGAATGATGATATGATAATTGGGTGGTGTTTTTACTCACTAAGTTTGTAACTTGTTACAAAGCAATGAAAAATAAATACGACCCCATTTCTTTTGCTTTCAGATTCTTCCTTCCTTGGAAGTATCCTTCCTTTTTTCGTTGCAAATGGGGTGACATGTCAGTTTTCCAGCCATGGCTGGGATGGGTCTACAGCTGGGGCTGGAGCCCCTGGAGCCTGGCAGAGCCATTGAGGGCAGGCTGAGCCTCCAGGTCTCAGGGTCCAGGAGATGGTAGCATCAAGCCTGCTGCATCCAGGTATCAGACTCCCAGACCTGCCATTCAGGTGCCTAAGTCCAGCCTTAGTTAGCGAGACTCTGATGGCCTGGACACTCCCAGTTCCTTCATTTCCAGGAGAATACTAGCTTCCTGTTCAGACCAGACTTCCTTCCCAAAGGTTCAGTCCCAAACTCTTTATACAGCTCCTTGTCTAAGCCCAGCCTCTCCGTGTCTCTTACCTTCTCTAAACCCATCAGCACTCTGGTCCGAATCCACAAGGACACTGTCGGAATAGCAAACTCTCCTGCTGATGTATAGGTGATGTTTAATGTGCTCAGAGCCCCTTCACCTCCTCCCCTTTCCACACCTGGCCACTTTCCTTGGAAGCAGACAACACAGCACTTCCCATGCCCGTTTTCCAGATGGGCATCCTGAGGCTTAGTACAGCAAATGCAGAATACAGCACTGAGGACACCACCTCACAGAGCTTTCTAGTCACTTTATATCATTGCAATTACTTGTTAGGTTTCCAAAGACAATCGTTTTTGTCTTGTATTACCACTGAAGTTATCTGCATCTGAAAGAAGTCCCAGCCTGGACGTGCAGTAGGTTAGTAAGAAAACTGCTCTGATGATTGCAAAAGTCTATTAACTTATCCGATCAAGCAGGGGATGTAGTTTGGATTCTCCATTTCCTTACTAATTGTCTTGTTTCTATGTGTTTTCAGTTTATATAGAAGTAAATTAAAATCTAACATCATGATTATAGTTTTCAGTTTCTTGTAACTGTCAGGTTTTGCTTTACACACGTTTAGGCAATATATTCCAGGGCCACGATGTTAAGTGCACATAGCTCCTAACAGCAGATTGCCCCTTTTAGAATAATGTATCATCCTCCATTATTTCCAAAATGTCATTTGCCTTAAATTCTATTTTATCTGTTATTCATATTGCTTCACCATCATTATTTAGGGTTGTGTATGCCCGGTATATGTAGTTTTGCTATCCGTTGATTTTTCTGCGTCATTTTTATTTAGTTGTGTCCCTCGTAAGCAACACATGCATGGATTTTTTAATTTTTAATATGGTGATACCTGTCTTTTCATAAGATAATCTGTCTACTTTTTGTGTGATTATTGATATATTGGGACTCACCTCAGCTATTTTATTTTATAATTTCTGTTTTCCATTGCTTCTCTTTTTATTTTCATTTTTCCTGCACAGTTTTTGCTTCTTTTATGGTTTTGAAGTAATTATTACTTTTCTGTTCTTGTAGTTGCAACCTACACATGACCTACCTTTGCGACCTACACACGGAACTTGACTGTTTTCTCTGAGCTAATCTACATTATGCATTATCTCTGTCCTTCCTCCCAATCACCATACGCCCTCACCAGACTTACCTGCCCACCCACTGAGCCCTTGTCCTCAGCTTGTTATTTCCATCTGAACTCAATCTTGCCTCTCATCTTTATATACAAAATATTACTTTTCATTTTTCTAATCAAACGTTAATCATACTTTCTGGCATATGTTACCGATTCCATGCTCACCTGAATTTCCTGCATTTCAGTGTCCCTCTCAGGCCAGCTTTGTTCTGTGAATTTGCAGGCAGGCCTCATCTTGCACAGTTCTGATATGCATGAGTTTCTGTTACCCTGCTTTCCAGATTTTTCCTTTGTCTTTCGTTTTCAGATTTTTTACTATGATGTATCTGTCTGTGGATTTCTTGGGAGTGAAATAACATCAATGCCCCAACAACATGGTTCAAACTTAAGTTAATTACATAATAGTAGTAATTAGCTTAGTAATTAGTAATAGTAATTAACAGTAATCCTATTAATTACTGTGAGTAATTGCAAATATGTATATATACACACATATATATATATACACAAACTTTGCTGCCCACGCTTTAGTCCACAGATCATGATCAGTGACCAACCATGTGACATTTCAAGGTCTGTCACAAATGGTCACTGCGCTTCCGTTATTCAGTTCACACCCAGACAACAAAACATACAGTGGTACAGTCTCCTTTTCTCCCAGTGACATTTTATAAAAATGAATTTAAGAAAAGGAATTAAAGTAACTGATTATAAAAATAACTGATCTGATAATCACAAGGCTGTACATTGGCCAAAAAAAAACCCAAAACTGAAAATGAAACAAAAAAACAAAAAGCGATAGTGCAATAAACAGACTTTGAACAGGCAAGCACTGTTCAAACAACTCTTTATACATGTAAGTTTCCTACAAGGAAATAAAACCACTTGAATCCTCCATGTTTCTAACATTTTAAATGACAGTATACTAAATATGTATTAGTTCTACCATATTCCTCATTTTCCTATATATTTATGACATGCAGTAAGAGAGTATTACTTAATGACTTGACAATAGTTTTTAAAGGTCACTGAAAAATTGCAGTTTGTCCCGTTGATCCTTAAGAAGTTGCCGTGATTTCAGCTTGCAGGGTTATCTTTCTAGTCCCACACAACTGAGCGTCTGATGGATGTAACTTGTTGGTATATCTTTCTATGCTTACTTCATATTTCAGTTTAACATGACATGAAAGTCAAGTAATAATTATTTTCCATCAGGATTAGGAAATCGTTACTCCGTTTGATCCTGGCATCTCTTGCTGCCAGTGGGAAGTTTATTTTCATGCTGTCATTCCTTTAAAGGTCATCTTTTCTCTCTTGTACTTTTCTCTTATTTGATTGAGGGACTGAGTGATTTTGCTTTTTATTTTGAAATAGTTATATATTTGCAGACAGTTGCAAATAGTGTAATGAGGTACTATATCCCCTTCTCCTGATCTCTCAGTGGTTTCACCATACCTAATGCTAGTACAATATCAAAATTAGGAATTTGGTATTGAGACAATGTGTGTGCAATAGTTGTATGCCATATAACACGTGTGTAGATTTGCATAATCACCACAGGAACCCAGATACAGAGCTAGTCCACTGCCACAAAGATATCTCTCATTGTATCATTTTATAGTCACACCAACACACTCCATCACTAACTCCTAGCAACCATGAATCTGTTCTCTAAAATATAATCATTTAAAGACTGCTTTACGAATGTTCTTTTAAAATTATGACTGTTTTTCAAATTAAAATTATTGGGGTTACATAGGTTAATAAAATTATGTATATTTCAAGTCTACAATTCTGCAATGCATCATCTATATAGTGCATTGTGTGTTCACCACCCAAAGTCAGATCGCCTTCTGTCACCATATATTTGATCCCTTTTTCCTCTTCAGCCACTCCCCTCCCCCTTTCCTCTCTAGTAACCACTAAACTGTTGTCTGGGTCTATGAGTTTTTTTGTTTGTCTTGTTCATTTGTTTCTTTCAGTTTTATATCCCACATATGAATGAAGTCATATGGTTCTCAACTTTTTCTGCCTGACTTATTTTACTTAGCATGATAACCTCAAATTCCATCCATGTCGCAAATGGCAGTATTTCATCTTTTCTTATGGCTGAGTAGTATTCCACTATATATATATATATATATATATATATAGTGGAATACTACTCAGCCATATATATATACACACACACACACAAAGACACATCTTCTTTATCTAATCAACTATCAAAGGACACTTCATTGTTTCCATGTCTTGGCCACCATGAATAATTCTGCAATGAACATAAGGTTATATATATCTTTACAGACAAACATTTTCAAATTTGGGGAGGTAGATATCCAGAAGAGGGATTGCTGGATCATAAGGTAATTCTATTCATAATTTTTTGAGGAACCTCCATACTGTTTTCCATAGTGGCTGCACCAGTCCACATTCCCAGCAGCAGTCTATGAGGTTCCTTTTTCTTCGCAGCCTTTCCAACACTTGTTATTACTTCTCTTGTTGATAATAGTCATTCTAACAGGTGAGAGCTGGTATCTCCTTGTTGTTTGGATTTGCATTTCCCTAATAGCTAGTGAAGTTGAGCATATTTTTCATATGTCTGTTGGCTGTTTGTCTTCTTGGGAGAAGAAGACATACAAGGTCCTTTGCCCATTTTTTAATTGGATTGTTTGTTTTTTTGTTGTTGAGTTGTATGAGTTCTTTATATATTTTGGATATTAGCCCCTTATCAGAGTCATGGTTTGCAAAAATCTTCTCCCATTCAGTTGGTTGCCACTTTGTTTTGTTGATAGTTTCTTTTGCTGTGCAGAAGCTTTTTAGTTTGATATATTCCCATTCATTTATTTTTGCTTTTACTTCCCTTGCCTTTGAGATCAAATTCATAAAATCCTCTCTAAGATCAAGGTCCATAAGTTTAGTACCTATCTATGTTTTATTCTAAGTAATTTATTATTTCAGTTCTTATGTTTAGGTGTTTGATCCATTTTGAGTTAATGTTGGTATGTGGTGACAGACAGAAGTCTAGTTTCATTCTTTTGCACGTGGCTTTCCAATTTTCCCAGCACCATTTATTGAACAGGGTTTCTTTTCTCCATTGTATGTTTGTGGCTCCCTTGTCAAAAATTATTTGATTGTATGTATGTGGATTTATTTCTGGGTTCTCAATTGGAGATCAACTGCAAAAAGAAAACAGTAAAAGCCACAAATACGTGGAGATTAAACAACATGCTACTAAAGAATGACTGTGTCAAAGAAGAAATAAAAGGAGAGATCACAAGATACATAGAAATAAATGAGAATGAAAATAAACATATCAAAACTTTTGGGATGCAGCCAAAGCAGTAATAGGAAGAAAGTTTATATCATTCCAGGGGTGCAAGGACGGTTCAACACATGCAAATTGATCAATGTGATACATCACAGAAACAAAATAAAAGATAAAAATCATATGATCATATCAATAGATGTAACCTTTTGATATTTGCTTTTTGCACTCATTGTAATGCTTACTAGGGTCTTAATTTGCCCTTCTTTAGTGGCTAGTGATGTTGAACATCTTTTCAGTGCTTATTTGCCATGCATATATCCTCTTCAGTGAAATATCTCTTCATGTCTTTTGCCCATTTTCTGACTAGTTTATTTTTACAGTGGATTTTGAAAGTTCTTTGTATAGTCTAGAAAAATGAGTCCTCAGTCAGAAATGTGATTAGCAAATTTTGATTTTCCCTTCATTTCTGAAGGATACTTTCAGTGGACATAGGATTCTGGGTTCTTTTCTTTCAGCACTTAAAATGCATTGTTCCACTGCTTCTGGTTTCTGTAGTTTCAGATAAGAAATCCACCTCCATCTTAATTGTTTTTCCCTACATGCAATTTGTCATTTCTCACTGCTTTCAAGTTTTTTTTTTGTTTTGTTGTTTTTTGGTCTTCAGTTTTCAGATTTTTTACTGTAATGTATCTTCTGATGGATTTCTTTGGGTTTATCCTGTTTGGGGTTTGTTTAGCTTCTTAATTTGTATATTAATGTCATTTTCACATTTGAGAAATTTTAAGCCATTATTTCTTGGAATACTTTCTCAGCCCCACCTTCTTTTGCTTCTTCTTTTGGGATATGATGGCATAAATGTTAGATCTTCTAGGTGGTCCTTCAGTGTCCTGAGGTTGTGTTTTTGTTTTGTTTTTTTTCAATCTGTTTTCTAGTCCAGTGGTTAGTTCCTACTCTTCATCTCCCTCTACTTGTCAGAAGCATCTGATATCATTATCCTCTCTCTCATTCCTGAAGTACTTTCCCCTGATGACATTTCTCCTGGTTTTCCTGCCACATTGGGCAGCTCTGCCTTTGTCTTCTTTCCTGGAACTTTCTCATCTTTCCAACTGTTATTATACATCATAAGTTCGTGATTTTTAACTCTTCTTGTTTTCAATCTACATTGTCCCAGTTATAGTCTCATGACTTTTTATAGAAAAAACCTAAACAATGCCTAAACTTAGTTTTCCAACCCTGGTCTCTCTCTAAACTCCAGACTCATTTGGGACCTCTCAACATCTGCATTTAGATGACAATAGACCCAACAACTCATTTTTCCACCTCCTGTCTTAAAACAATAGTCCCTGATTCACTATTCTCCTTTCCATCTCTACTCCAGTCACAACACGTGGTGACTTCAATATCCACTCTGAATTCTCAACATCTTTTCCCCATCACGTTGGAACTTAACATTCTCAAATCCCACCACCTTTCATTTCCTCCATCTCAAGAATACCAATTACTTTCTCAATAACTGATCCGATGACTCATATTTACCTTATCCAATCACACACATTATGCTGTAAGTTGGCATCAACACCTGGAACACTCATAAAGAAAACAGTTTACCTCCCACTTGAAAAGCCCTCTCCCTTGCTACAGCCCCGCCATGTTATCTATGTCAGCATGGTGGTGTCACCAGGTCATTGGAAAATAATGCCACCCCCTGTCAGCACCATTTCCTTACCTGTCTTCCTGTCATCTACTTACCTCCCCAAAGCTCTCTGTCTTCTCAGAGGATGGGAGCCCCAGATTCCCAACACTTCTCTTGACTCTGTCCCCTGCCTTTAATCTCTAGGCTAGGGTGAGGATAGGACATCAATCTCCATGCTGGTGACTCTTCTGGAACTCTACTTCCCAGGCCCACTGTTGGCCTCTGATGTCACTCTTTTCAGTTACACTTATAGACACTTTTTTTGCCTTGGGTCTCTGCATCACTCAAGAATCACTCCAGTTCTGAGGTCATGCCTTCTGATGTTTCCCTTGTTGACTACAATCTGCCTGCCCATCCACCTCTCCCCAGTTCTTCTTCACCTGCTTTCTGTCCCCATAAAGATCACCCAGGTTTTCATCCTGCAAGTCCCTCCTGAAATCATTTTGATCTCTATACTCATATACAGCTCCAAATCCCTGGCTTTCCTGACATTTTTCCATTCCTGCCTGTCAGGCACCAGCACTGGATAAGCCATCACCTGGTTTCCTCTCACCCCTTCCTGACCCATACATCATGGAGGTGGGAAGCTGTGTAACTGTGTGCCTTGGATCCTTGACAAATCAGTCCTTACTAACTTCCCCTGGCCCCTCAAGGCTGCTGCACACCCACTTCTTCATCCTTCACTGGTGTTCCAACAGATTCCCCCAGCAGCTGTTCCCAATCTTCCTCCTTTCCCCAAGTTCCCATACCCACCCCCATTTCCTGAACTCACAACAGATGAATGCACTTCATAATTTATGGAGAATTTTATCCGATAATGATATTCTCACCTTCTCTCCCCTTTTCCTCAGAATGTCTCTATCTTCCCCCCATGGGTCTTTATTGAGAAATATTCTTCCTCTTTTCAAGACAAACTTTTCCCCCTGTACTCTGGATCCCTCCCTTTCCTGATTCCTTCTTGACCTCTTTCCATTTTCCTGTCTTATAACTTCTTTTCAATTTTTTTCACTTTGTTGAGGTATAATTGATATAAAAAATGCACACATTTAATTTATACATTTTGATGATATTGGACATATGCATACACTTGTGATACCATTACCACAACTAAGGTACCAAGACACAAAAAATATACATCACTTCCAAGAATATTTCCTTAGCTTCTTTTTTATCTTTTCTTTCTTTCTTTCTCTTTCTTTCTTTCTTTCTTTCTTTCTTTCTTTCTTTCTTTCTTTCTTTCTTTCTTTCTTTCTTTCTTTCTTTCTTTCTTTCTTTCTTTCTTTCTTTCTTTCTTTCTTTCTTTCTTTCTTTCTTTCTTTCTTTCTTTCTTTCTTTCTTTCTTTCTTTCTTTCTTTCTTTCTTTCTTTCTTTCTTTCTTTCTTTCTTTCTTTCTTTCTTTCTTTCGAACACTTAACATGGGATCTGTCCTCTTAACATATTTTAAAGAATGCAATAGCATATGTTAACTATAGGTACTGTTGTATAACAGATCTCTAGGACTTACTCATTTTGGATAATAAACTCTATACCCATTGAAAACCAATTCCCCATTTCCCCCTCCCCCAGTCCCTGGCAATCACCATTCTATTCTCTGCTTCCAAGAGTTTGACTATTTTAGATAGCTCATATATGTGGGATGATGCAATATTTGTCCTTCTGTGACAGGCTTATTTCACTGAGTATAATGTTCTAGGTTCATCTATGTTGTTGCAAACAGCAGGATTGCTTTTCTTTTTTAAGGCTGAATTACATATATAGCATATTTCTTTGTCCATTCATCTGTTTTGTACATTTAGGTTGTTTCCAAATCTTGGCTATTGTGAATAATGCTATAATGGATGTGGGGTTGCAGATATCTCTTCAAGGTCCTGATTTCAACCCCTTTGGGTATATATCTAGAAGTGGGATTGCTGGGTCCTATGGCAGTTCTATATTTAATTTTTTGAGTAACCTCCATACTGTTTTCCACAGTGACTGCACCATTGTATGTTCCCACCAACAGTGTATAAGAGTCCCAATTTCTCCACGTCCTTACCAACACTTGTTGTTCTTTGTTTTTTATAATAATCGTCCTAACAGGTATGAGGTGCTATCTCATGTGGTTTTGACCTTCATTTCCCTGATGATTAGTAATATTGAGCACCTTTTCATGGACTCGGTGTTCATGTGTATGTCTTCTTTGGAGAAGTGTCTATTTAAATCCTTTGCCAATTTTGTAATTGGGTTATTTGACTTTTCACTATTGAGTTGTAGGAAATTCTTATATATTTTGGATATTAGCCCCTTATCAAATAGATTGTTTATACATATTTTCTCTCATTTCATAGGTTACCTTTTCACTCTGTCGATTGCTTGCTGCTTCTTTCCCTTTTTAGTTTAATATAGTCCCACTTGTCTGTTTCTGTTTATATTGCCTGTGCTTTGGGTGTCCAACCCAAGAAGTCATTATCAAGATCAATGTCAAGAAATTTCCCCCCATGTTTTCTTTGCAGTTTTGTGGTTTCAGTTCTTACATCCAAGTCTTTAATCCTTTTTGAGTTGATTTTTGTGTGCAGTGAAAGATAAATGTCCAATTTCATTCATTTGCATGTGGTTGTCCAGTTTTCCCTACACCATTTGTGGAAGAGACTATCCTTTCCCATGGTGTTTTCTATCTTGTAACATCTCTTTTTCCACAAAACTCACAATAACTGAGTTTATCCACTTAAGTTAGAACATTTCTTCAGCCTTATTGCCTTTCAGATTCCAACCCCATTTCCTTCCCTGCTTCCCTCATGATTGTAAAGCTGAATAGTGAATTGTGCCATCACTACTTCTCACCTTCCCCTGCATTCTCCCTGGGCCCACGGCATTGTGTCCCGGCTCCACACACACTGAGGAGGAGGTACAGTGGCCCCTTCATGGGTCCCTTTCTCTTTGCCTCCTCCACAGTATTACACGGTGATTTCCCAAGTCTCAGTTCCCCTGACATTTCCAGTGCAGGCTCTCCTCCTTTCTCACACCAAACCTCAGTTTTCTCTCTGGAGATCTCTAGAATTCTGCCCTTGAACTCCTCTCTTGCTACATGTCAGCTATGATTCTCAATGGGGGAAGCACAGCCCTTTAAAACTGGGGCACTTCTGAGAGAAAGAAGTGCCACTAATAACTATGTAGGACAATAGGTGTCAAGTAGGACCACGCTGGTCGCCCACCTGTACGGGCTGCTGCCAGTACCTGGGGTTTGTTTAATCCGATTTGATAAGACACAGAAATGATTGTCATGAAGGAAGAAGGTTGTTATACTCACAGATCCCTAGAAACAGGAGGTGCAGTTGCCCTGCAGAGTCATGTGGGAAGCCCCAGTGTCAGTCGGGAGGCAGAGGGAGAAAGGAAACTGTGGGCAAAAGTCTATATTGTGGTTTCCATGGGGAAGAGTGGGCAAGGCAGGGTGAGCAGATTGGCCAGTTTGAATAATTTCAGCAGCCTCTGGGGCACAGGGGTGTCCCTAGTTGTCTGGTACTTGGCCCTGGAGTGGTTAGGGCAGGTGAACAGTGACCCAAAGTGTGAAGCCAATAAAGGAGGTGGTTGGGGTGCAGTGGTTGGCTTGCACTTGAAAAGCACAAACTTGGGCGAGTTGTTTACGATCTTCAGGAATTGGCTAGTCCTGGGAGGGGCAAGTCCCCACGGTGTCAAAGCATCAAAACACAGAAGATAGAGACATGACTAATACAGGGATCTCTCAGAGTCACTGAAGAGACTTTTCTGAAAAGTACGTGCTGCACTCTCACGCCCCTCACACCTCGCAGGGTAAGAATGACTGCCTTAGTGAGCCAGAGTTGCTTATGTTTGTGCCATAGCCCTCACGTGTGTGAGAAAAGGAAACGTGAGAACCTCTGCTGTGCACACCGTCACCCTGACCCCCGCCATTTGTGCTGACTTGACTCACCTAATACCTCAATTCCAAATCTGTATCTTAGCCTCAGGATCCCCTGTAGTCCCGAATTGGAGTTCACCCTTCTGCCTGTGACTGTGTGTACTCTCATTTGTTCCTTCGTCTGCAACTCTTTCTGCCCCACTTCCACCTATCAAAGGCCCAGCTTTCGTTCAAGGCTGCGTTAAAATGCTATTTCCTGGGAGCTTATCTCAGTCACCCTCTGTCAGGCTGGGCCACGCAGCAGTTAACAGCCCCTCCCAACACGTCCTCAGCCTGCCTCCTGCCATGTCCATCTCTCCTGTCATGTGTGAGCTTCCTTTCTGCTCATGGGGGAGGGGTGGGGCTGGGAGGTGGGATGGGGGCAGCCACACTGCTGAATCAGATGCTCTCAGATTGAATTCTGCTGTATTCCCTGGAGTAATGTATGTGTGCTGATGTGCCAATGTGTTGCTCTAGGGCAACAATATTTAAATAACAGAAACCTTTGGGAAACATGATGTCTTAGCTAGTGTTTCCCATGATATATTACAGGGAAAACGGGCTTCCTGGGTGATAATGGGCAGTATGCAGAATACACAAATGTGACTCTGGATTAAACAAAGCTACAGTTTCTCCGAGCTTCAACACTCCTCACAGCTTTAGATACCAAGGAATCTTTACTAAAGACAATCCTCGCAAGGGCAGACAAAGTAAGTTCAAGGATTTTTTTTGTTTCGCTGTTTTGTTTTGTTTGTTTTGTTTCTGCAACTTACTTGGCCCTTTTCTCTCAGCCTCTTGTGTCTGGTGGTTTTGAAAAACCCCCCTTTAGTCTAAAAGAAATGCTGTCAGGAGGCTGTGGGGTCATACATAAGCAGGTGGGTCCTCCATCATCCTGCCTGTCACATCAGCTGGACCATCACCTATTTCACTGGCGTGCAATCATCCCCAGCCTCTAATTAAGGTGACCTTTGTCCGGAGAAACTAATATGTCCCATCTGCTCCTTCTCTTTGGTCACCCCCAGGGACATAAGCTAAGCCAGCCCTGTCCCCTCACCTTCACTCCAGTCAAGCTAATCAGCTTGCAGTTCCCTGAATGCAACATAATGTTTCTTGCCTCTACCCCTTTTCTCACACTACGTGCTTCAACTGGAAAACACACGAGGTATGAAAATTAAGTTCGCAAACTCATCCTAGAAAAAGTGCTACATACCTCATTGCTAAATATCACTATGGTCACCTTTGAGGTATCCCCTTGGGAAGCTATGCACTGATGCCAGTGCCTAGTCCACCCTTCAGAGCAATTTTGGAACTCTTTCTGGAATGGCCATCAGAGCTGTCATCATATTACACTTGATATCATGAATGTCATCAAAATGTCTTCTTTTCAATATTTCTTTTATTTTGGGGTAAAGAAAGAAGTCATTGGGGGCCAGATCAGGTGAGTAGGGAGGGTGTTCCAATACAGTTATTTGTTTACTGGCTAAAAACTCCCTCACAGACAGTGCCATGTGAGCTGGTGCATTGTCGTGATGCAAGAGCCATGAATTGGTGAAAAGTTCAGGTCGTCTAACTTTTCCACGCAGCCTTTTCAGCACTTCCAAATAGTAAACTTGGTTAACTGTTTGTCCAGTTGGTACAAATTCATAATGAATAATCCCTCTGGTATCAAAAAAGGTTAGCAACATCGTTGCAACAAATTCACGAACTTAATTGTCATATCTTATATATAGAGAGCGCCAAACAAAAAGTATACACATTTTAAGAAAGGAAAAAACTATATCAAAACTATGCTGACTGTAACAATTTTGAGCACCTCTTGTAATTGTAGATGTCAAACGTGACTTGTATTCATCTTTTGTTATTGATATATGTTGAGTATTACAATTTTAATACAGTATTTTCTTTTTCTTCACAGCTGGGGTTGGCTTGTTTGTTTATTATTTATTTATTTATTTATTTACTTATTTATTTAAATTTATTGGGGTGACAATTGTTAGTAAAATTACATAGATTTCAGGTGTACAATTCTGTATTACATCATCTATAAATCCCATTGTGTGTTCACCACCCAGAGTCAGTTCTCCTTCCATCACCATATATTTGATCCCCCTTACCCTCATCTCCCACCCCCCACACCCCTTACCCTCTGGTAACCACTAAACTATTGTTTGTATCTATGAGTTTTTGTTTCTCATTTGTTTGTCTTGTTCTTTTGTTGTTTTTGGTTTACATACCACATATCAGTGAAATCATACCGTTCTCTGCTTTTTCTGTCTGACTTATTTCGCTTAGCATCATACTCTCAAGAACAATCCATGTTGTCACAAATGTTCCTATATCATCTTTTCTTACCGCCAAATAGTATTCCATTGTGTATATATACCACAACTTCTTTATCCATTCATCTATCGAAGGACATTTTGGTTGTTTCTATGTCTTGGCCACCGTAAACAAAGCTGCAATGAACATTGGAGCACACGTGTCTTTATGTATAAATGTTTTCAGATTTTTTGGGTAGATACCCAGGAGAGGGATTGCTGGGTCATATGGTAATTCTATTTGTAATTTTTTGAGGAACGTCTACACTGCCTTCCATAAGAGCTGTACCAGTCTGCATTCCCACCAACAGTGGATAAGGGTTCTGTTTTCTCCACAGCTTCTCCAAAACTTGTTACTATTTGTCTTGTTGATGATAGCCATTCTGACTGGGGTGAGGTGATATCTCATTGTGGTTTTGATTTGCATTTCTCTGATGATTAGTGATGTTGAGCATTTTTTCATATGTCTATTTGCCATTTGTATGTCCTCTTTGGAGAAATGTCTCTTCAAGTCCTCTGCCCATTTTTCAATTGGGTTGTTTGTTTTTTTGGTGTTGAGTTACATGAGTTCCTTGTACATTTTGGATATTAGCCTCTTATCGGAGGCACTGTTTGCAAAAATCTTCTCCCATTCAGTTGGTTGCCTCTTTATTTTGTCGATGGTTTCTTTTGCTGTGCAGAAGCTTTTACGTTTCATATAGTCCCATTCGTTTATTTTAGCTTTTACTTCCATTGCCTTTGGAGTCAAATTCATAAAATGCTCTTTGAACCCAAGGTCCATAAGTTTAGTACCTATGTTTTCTTCTATGCAGTTTATTGTGTCAGGTCTTATGCTTAAGTCTTTGATCCATTTTGAATTAATTTTGGTACATGGTGACAGATAGCAGTCCAGTTTCATTCTTTTGCACGTGGCTATCCAATTCTCCCAGCACCATTTATTGAAGAGGCTGTCTTTCCTCCATTGTATGTTTTTGCTTCTTTGTCAAAAATTATCTGTCCATATTTATGTGGTTTTATTTCTGGGTTCTCAATTCTATTCCATTGGTCTATGTGTCTGTTTTTCTGCCAATACCATGCTGTTTTGATTATTGTAGCCCTGTAGTACAAGCTAAAGTCAGGTAGTGTGATACCTCCATTATTGTTCTTTTTTCTTAAGATTGCTTTGGCTATTCGGGGTCTTTGTGGTTCCAAACAAATCTGATGATTTTTTGTTCTCTTTCCTTAAAAAATGCCATTGGGATTTTGATGGGGATTGCATTAAATCTGTATATTGCTTTGGGTAATATGGCCATTTTAACTATGTTGATTCTTCCAATCCATGAGCATGGAATGTCTTTCCATTTCTTTGTGTCTTCTTCAATTTCTTTCAAAAATGTCTTATAGTTTTCAGCATATAGGTCCTTCACATCCTTGGTTAAGTTTATTCCTAGGTATTTTATTCTTTTTGCTGCAATTGCAAAAGGAATTGTTTTTTGTATTTCTTTTTCTGAGATTTCATTGTTAGTATATAGGAACGCAATGGACTTTTGTACATTGATTTTGTAGCCAGCAACTTTACTGTATGCGTTGACTGTTTCTAATAGCTTTTTGGTGGAGTCTTTAGGGTTTTCTATATATAGCATCACGTCATCTGCAAAGAGTGATATTTTAACTTCTTCATTCCCTATTTGGATGCCTTCTATTTCTTTCTCTTGCCTGATTGCTCTGGCAAGGACTTCCAACACTATGTTGAAAAGCAGAAGTAATAGGGGACAGCCCTGTCATGTTCCTGAATGTAGAGCAAAGGGCTTCAGTTTTTCTCCATTAATTATGAGATTAGCAGAGGGCTTGTCATATATGGCCTTTATTATGTGAAGGTATTTGCCTTCTATACCTATTTTATTAAGTGTTTTAATCATAAATGGATGTTGTATCTTGTCAAATGCTTTTTCTGCATCAATCAATATAATCATATGATTTTTGTCCTTTATTTTGTTTATGTGATGTATCACATTGATGGATTTGCGGATGTTGAACCAGCATTATGCCCCGGGGATGAACCCCACTTGGTCGTGATGAATAATATTTTTAATGCATTGTTGTATTCGATTTGCTAGAATTTTGTTTAGCATTTTTGCATCTGTATTCATCAGAGATATTGGTCTGTAGTTTTCTTTTTTTGTGTTGTCCTTGGCAGGTTTTGGTATCAGGGTAATGTTGGCCTCATAAAATGAGTTAGGGAGTACTGTCTCTTCATCAATCTTTTGGAAGAGTTTGAGCAGGATTGGTATTAGATCCTCTTTGAAGGTTTGGTAGAATTCATCCGTGAAGCCATCTGGTCCTGGACTTTTGCTTTTGGGAAGGTTTTGGATGACTGATTCAATTTCGTTACTGGTGATCGGTCTGTTTAGATTTTCCAGTTCTTCATGGTTCAGCCTTGGAAGGCTATATGTTTCTAAGAACTTGTCCATTTCTTCTAGGTTATTGAATTTGGTGGCATATAGTCCTTCATAGTATTCTTGGATGATCCTTTGTATTTCTGTGGTGTCCGTGATAACTTCCCCTTTTTCATTTCTGATTTTGTTAATTAGTGTCTTCTCTCTTTTTATCTTAGTGAGTCTAGCCAAGGGTTTGTCAATTTTGTTAATCTTTTCAAAGAACCAGCTCTTTGTCACATTAATTTTTTTCTATTGTCTTTTTGTTCTCTATTTCATTTAGTTCTGCTCTGATTTTTGTTATTTCCTTTCTTCTGCTGACCTTGGGTTTCACTTGTTCTTTTTCTAGTTCTTTAAGGTGTAACATGAGGTTATTTATTTGGGATTTTCTTGTTTCTTGAGATAGGCCTGTAATGATATAAATTTCCCTCTTAAAACTGCTTTCGCTGCATCCCAAAAATTTTGGTAGGATGTATTTTCATTGTCATTTGTTTCTATGTATCTTTTGATCTCTCCTCTAATTTCTTCTTTGACCCAGTCATTCTTTAAAAATATGTTGTTTAATCTCCATGTATTTGTGTTTTTTCCTGCTTTCTTTTTGCAGTTGATATCCAATTTCAAAGCCTTGTGATCAGAGAATATGCTTGGTATGATTTCAATCTTCTTAAATTTGCTGAGGCTGATTTTATGTCCCAATATATGGTCTATCCTTGAGAATGTTCCATGTACACTAGAAAAGAATGTATAGTCTGATGTTTTAGGATGAAGTGCTCTATAAATGTCAATTATGTCCATTTCATCTAATGTGTCATTTAGGGCTGCTATTTCGTTATTTATTTTCTGTTTGGATGATCTATCCATAGCTGTCAATGATGTATTTAAGTCCCCTAGTATAATTGTGTTTTGGTCAATTTCTCCCTTTAGTTCTGTTAGTAGTTGCTTGGTATATTTCGGTGCTCCCTGATTGGGGGCATAAATATTGATGACTGTTATGTCTTCTTGTTGTATAGTCCCCTTTACCATTATGAAATGTCCATCTTTGTCTCTTGTTATCTTTTTCACTCTGAAGTCTGTTTCATCTGATATCATTATGGCTACACCTGATTTTCTCTGGGTACCATTTGCTTGGAGTGTCAATTTCCACCCTTTCACTTTGAGTCTATGCTTGTCCTTGTAGCTGAGATGTGTCTCTTGGAGACAGCATATGGTTGGGTTTAGTTTTTTATCCAATCTGCTACTCTGTGCCTTTTTATTGGTGAGTTCAGTCCATTTACATTTAGGGTGATTATTGATATGTGAGGATTTCCTGTCATTCTATCTTTAGTTTTCTGGTAAGGCTGTGTCTCCATTGTTTCTTTGCCTTTTTGTTGTTGTCTATTATTTCTGTGTGGTGGTATTCTATGATGTTTCCCTCTGTTTCTTCTTTTATTACAGTATATATTTCAGTTCTGGATTTTTTTGAGTGGTTACCCTTAAGTTTATGTAAAAGAAAGTTTGATATTTAGAGTATTCCATTTTCTTCAGCACGCTTACTTTCTCCATTCCCATATTCGGTTCAGGCCTTTACTCTCCCCTTTTTATGCTTTGGTTGCCACAAATTGTCCCTGTTGATGGTGGTCGAATAGCCTCCTTTAGTATTTCTTGTAGTGCAGGTCGTGTATTAGAAAATTCCCTCAGCTTCTGTATGTCTGGAAAGGTCTTTATTCCTCCTTCATATCTAAAGGATATCTTTGCTGGATATATTATTCTTGGCTCATAATTTCTCTCTTTCAATAGTTTGAATATTTGGTTCCACTCCTCCTGGCTTGTAGAGTTTCTGCTGAAAAATCTGATGATAATCTAATGGGCTTTCCTTTGTAGGTTACCGTCTTCTTTTCCCTGGCTGCCTTGAGGATTCTTTCTTTGTCGTTGATTTTAGACAGCTTCAATACAATGTGCCTTGGAGAAGGCCTGTTGGGATTGAGGTAATTAGGTGTTCTATTTGCTTCTTGGATTTGAGGATCCAGTTCTGTCCACAAGTTTGGGAAGTTCTCATCGACAATTTGTTTGAATATATTCTCTGTTCCCTTCTCTCTTTCTTCTCCTTCTGGTATGCCCATTTTTCTTATATTGCTCGTTCTGATGGAGTCAGAAAGTTCTTGTGGAGTTCTTTCATTTCTTTTAAGTCTCAAGCCTCTTTCTTCTTCCATGTGTGTAATTTCCAGGTTTCTGTCTTCGATGTCACTGATTCTTTCCTCGACCTGGTCAACTCTACTACCTAAACTGGTTATTTCCTTCTTAATTTCTTCTATTGAGTTCTTAATCTCCAGAAATTCTATTTGGTTCTTTTTTAAAACTTCAATCTCTTTTGTAAAATGCTCATGTTGTTCTTTGATTGTGTTTCTGAGTTCATTAAACTGCCTTTCTGTGTTTTCTCTCATCTCGTTGAATTTTTTCAGAACTGCAATCTTGAATTCTCTGTCATTTAAGTCACATATTTCCATATCTTTAAGTTCCTTTTCTGGAGAATTTTCACTGTCTTTCTGAGCTATCTTGTTGTCTTGGTTATTCATGGCAATTACTGATTTATTATTTCTCTTCCTAGACATCTAGAGGAGTGGCTTCTGCAACAGGTTGATAGGAAGAGGTCTTTCTTTTGTTTTCCAGTACTTGTTGGTAGAATGTTTTATTTTCTGTCCGACTGCAGCCTTTTTTTTCCTCTCTCACACGGTAGTTCTATGTTTTCTCTGCACTATTCCACCTTCTCACGCAATGGGGGGATTCCCTGGGAGACGCGCTTCTCCTCTGTTAATAGTTCGTCTAGGTCACAGGGCGCAGTGTCCCGGTGGGTATGCGGAGAGCTTTTGATGTTCCAAAGCTCTTCCAGCTGCTGATTCAGAGCCCGTATATTTCAGCAGTTCTGTTTACTCCTGCAGGGATCCGCCCAGATAGGTGGGGCCAGGGGCGGGGTGAGTTGTGAGAGGTGGCCCAGAGCAATGGCGGTGACCACCACCACAGCCGGTCCTGCTTCCACAGCTCCC
This sequence comes from Rhinolophus sinicus, assembly GCF_036562045.2. Lineage (NCBI taxonomy): Eukaryota > Metazoa > Chordata > Mammalia > Chiroptera > Rhinolophidae > Rhinolophus > Rhinolophus sinicus. Next base: position 62,356,556 of record NC_133757.1, read on the forward strand.
TCCCCTTCGCCAGGACTAGTTGGGCTGCGAATCTGTCTGTGGTCCACAGTTCTCAGAACAGCAAATATTCTGTTCTTTTATATGACACTTCTACTGTCCCACTTCTAGCACCAGGCAGGTGGGTGTGGAGCAAGTTCTGGGAGGGTAGGTGGGGGGCGGCTAGTCTCAGTGCCTAAGGCTTCCATTCTCTGCTTGGCAGTGAGGGCTTAAACCACCATTTTCAGCCTTCTTCCCTCAGTCTTTTCTCTGAGGTCTCTGCCATGAGCGTTGGGTTCAGCCGTGTTATATGCTGCCCCCTCAGCCATGTGGGCCATAAGCGGAGCCCTAGCAGTCTGAGTTCTTCCCTCTCCTGTAGTTGTGGTAGTTCCGGGATGCTGCGAGCTTGGAGCAGTGAGCTAGGTCTGCGTCCTGCACCCACGCACCTCTGTCTCCGCACTTCTGCCTTCCCTCCTCCCCCACTCACGAGATTCGCCCATCTTTAGGTGAATTCAGTAGTGGGCCTCTTTGTCTTTCCTGTCTGCTGTGCAGGGAGTCTTTTGTGGAGTTATTGTTGTTCAATTAATTTTAAATTCCAGGGAAGCTTTACAGAGGCTCATCTCATGCCGCCATTTTGATGATGTCAATCCAGTTTTTCCCTTTCTTAAAATGTGTACACATTTTTGGGCACCCTCTGTATATAAAACCTGATATATATAACCACATATACATATGTAAGCATATATATGAAGTTTGAAATGCACATGTATTAGGATATACATAAGAAAGAGAGAGAAAGTGGACAAAGTAGACATAACAGCGCACATTAATTCCACTATGAATCCATGTTACCAACATCTCAAATGTCCTACATTTCAAACCTACCATGTTTTCTCTTGTCAGCTTGCTCTCCTGCCCTCCAAAATGACTATTTCTAACTTCCATTCTCTTATAATCTCCCACTCCCCACATTCCCCCGCACTCCAAGCAGACGATCCTGTTCCTACCTTCCAGAAGGAGCTCTCATGGTGATATAAAGTCCCCATTGGAGCTTGTGAGCCCAGCCCGGCTCGCCCTCAGCTCTTGCCCTCCACCCTCACCCATCCAGCCACCTAGTCTTCTTTCAGGTCCTCCGACACAGTCGGCTCCCCCACACCCGCACCAGACTCCTGCAGGATGCTGGGTCTCTTCTGTTTGGTAGCCCAATTTCACCCTCAGGAAAGTTTCTCTCACTCATCCTGCAGATGTCAGCTCAAACCTCACCGCTCTCATGGCACTTGTCCCGAACCCTGAGAATAGGTCTGGTTCCTCTGCCATATGTTGTGCTGGCACCTTTTTCTTTTCATACCTCTCATCTGTTCAAATAGTCAGTATGAAATTTTTAAGTATATACATTTTAATCTTCCTGATGAGTTTGAAAACACCATGTGAATAGGCACCATACCTACTTTTGCTTATTAGGTTGCCCTTGACACTTAGGAAATGCTCAATAATATTTACTAAATGAAAGAAAGGAAGGGGGAAGAAAGAGTAAGTGAATGAATGAATGAAAGTTTAAAATGCCTGTATTGGAGAATCTTGACCTGATAAGAAATAGTTGTGGTTTGGCAAAGAGTTCCTCCTTGGTCAAACTTAGTGAAGCTCCTTTGAGCCCTCTTCTTGACTAGGCCTTGTCTTCGGCCTGCTGAGCCCAGTTTATAGAGACCACCCCCCACACCTTGAAATCTAGTCAAGTTCCTCATTCCTGTACCCCGCCCCCCAATATCTAATCAAGTTAGTTCCTCTCACTAATTTTCTGTCCACTGATCCTTCACTCTGCCCTTTGGCTATAAATCCCCAGCTATCTTTGCTCAGTTGGAAGTTGAGCTCAGTTCTACAGGGTAGTCTCTCTTTCCTACTGCAGTAGTTCAAATACAATCTGGCTTGCTGTTTTTAACAAATGTCGGTGATATTTGTCTTTGACAGGCTTCCAGTGTGCACACATAGACCTCTTGCCTTTCCTGCTACTGCCTTGGGAAAGTCCTAAGCATTCATTTGTCATCTTTACATTTGTAAAATGGACATGCTGCCCACTCAAATATCCAAGCAAGGGCTTTTGTGAAGGGTCAGAAGGCCTGCCACAATGTGTTGTGTACCAGCCAAGCCACCTTGATTGGAGGCGATGTGTCAGTGCTTCTGTCTTAATGAACACATCCATCTTGCCGGAATTGAGGCTGGGCCCACACACCTGCAGCAGGAAAGTGTTACCAGTCTAAGTTTATCCTCTTCGCCCTGGGGCTGCCAGAATCAAAGGTGACTTCTCTAGAATAGGACCGATCCTACTGGGCACTGGGGAGAAGAAAGGGAGTGACCACTGGCCCAGGAGCTACAGGCCATGCTGGAGGCTCTATGCTAAGCCCTCTATCCATACTAATTCAATCCTGACAGAATGTCCTTAAGTAGATGTTATCACTGCTCCATAGCTGAGTGCTCAACCACGTGGCCTGTCTCTTCACGTGGCCGCTCAGTACTAACTAGTCTAGCTCAAGCTTCTTCATAGCATGGCGTTGGCTTCCCCAGAAGAACCGAAAGCTGCCAGTCTTCTTAGGGGCAGACCCATGACTGGCTTAGAATTGTCACTTTATCCACATTTTATTGGTCAAGGCAAGTCAAAAATCCACCTGAGTCAAGGTTCTGGGGATAGATAATACTCGGATAGCAGAGCAGTGTATAGGGAGGGGAGGAATTGAGGGTCGTCATCTTCAGAGACCACTTACTGTTCACCCTGAACCTGGAAGTTCTGCCTTGGGAAGGAACTCCTGGTAAATGTTCTGCTCACCAAGGTTAGGAAGTAGCCTTGATCCCATCTGTGGGATCATGGATAGGAAGGGATTGTACTATCTGGGCTCAGTGCAGCGGCTGACAGACTCGGATAAGGATGAGAAGACTCAGTACTGAAGTCCAGGACAAATTTACACTTGCTTACAGTAAGCCTGCATGTCACAAATCCAAGATGGCCTTTTTAATACCGTCGGTCTGCCTAGCATTGGGCCACCGGAGGAGGCTGGGGACCTGCAGAAATGGCTGTGCTTGCTGGTGAGGCTGACTGGGTGTGGGGGACTTATCAGACTCCAAACCTCACCTTCCAAGCTCCCAGAACAGAGCCTCAGAGGAAAAAACACCTCCTGGTTGTTCTCATTCCCCAGACGGCTGTGTTTTTATGATGTGTTAAGTTTGGGGGGGGGAAAGAAAATTCCTCCAGCTGTGGAGTTATCCCAGCTGACAGCACTGCGGGCGGTGATTTATGATCTGCTGAGTGCCAGCAGTGTGCTCAGCTCCAGAAGGGCCTGTGAGGGGGAGGCCTGCCCAGGGCGCTGCACTCCTCGTCGCAGGTAAGACCTCCATTGAGACCCTCCAGGTTGAGGTTTCTCTCTGTGGGTTCATGCTTTCCATGTGCTGGATGTGTCTCCAGGCCCATGAGCTATTGGCCTGCTGCTCCTGTGGCTGTGAGAGGTTAATGATCCGTTAGAATGTCTCAGAGCATGGTCTTGGTTCCTGGAGATTCACTGGCTTCAGCAATGGCCTCCCAAGCTGCAAGCCCTGTGGGCAGCTGTTCCTGGCCTCAGACCCCTACCTCCTCCCCCCCTCACTGCCTGGGCCCAGGGTGAGAAGGGCCTGTTTGTCCCAGAGGCTGACCTGGTGACTTCAGAGGAGACTTTGTTTGCCAGCTCCCCCATTTCCACTGGTTTGCTTTCCACAGGAGGCAGAAGGCTGTGCTAGCAAAGAAGACTTCGCCGCAACCGACTGGGTGGTTTGAACTACTTGGTTATGGGGTGAGGAGCCATGCCAGGCTTCTGAGCACAGTTACCTCTGTGCCCTTTAGAGAGAGGCCGTGCAGGAAGGGCATGCACAATGACCACTCCCTGTACACATGGGGGTGGGATGCAGTGGGAGAGCGACGGGATAGGGCGGGGCTTAGAGGAAGGAAACCATGTAGACGTGGTTATAAAGGACCTCAGCAAGGCCTGATCTGAGGGCCTCCCACTGGCCCTCCTCGATAGCACGTAATCCACCCGTGAAACTCACCAGCAGATCCCTCGCACCTCGGAAGCTTTCTGTGACTCTGGGTCCGTTTTGACTGAGACAGGTAAGCAGCCGGAAGTGGTGAGAACTGGGGCTTCTGGTCCTGCTGCCTGTGTCAGGGACATAGAAGTCACCTGAGCCAAACCATAGGTGCTGGGCTCAGAGCAGCTCTGCAGCGTGAGTGCTACTAGCACGGAAACAGCAGGTGCACACAGGAAGTGCCAGGACAGCGTGTTTCTACTCAATGTGAGGCTCATTTTCAGCTCCAAATCCAGGCATAAAATGACTCCAGCAAGAGAACTTGAATTCTCATACACACTACACACATATCACCCTCACCTTTTCTCATCCCTGTCCACAGGGGGACCCTGAGCACCACCAGGGGAGCTGAGGGTTGAGGTTGAGGGAAGAGAACCACAGTGCTGGCTCTGATGGTAATTGCATATGACAGAGCTTTCGTTTCCAAACAAGGACCAATAAGCCTCTCTCTCGGGGTTACTGTGAGTTTCAAAAGAGGTGATTGGCGGAAGTTTCTGTGATCTGCTGTGATCTTGTTCTGCTGGGAAGCATGGACCTCATGCCCACGTGGCTGGCACCACTCTCCCTGACAAGTCACACAAAGTACAGGCATTCAAGTAATATTTAGAGTAAGGGTGAACTCTTTCTGCTGCCCATTCTGATAACATTTATTTATTTATTCACTCATTTAACCAATGTTTCTGAGTCCCAGAAAATACAGTAAGCGCTGATAATACAAAATGAATATGGCAAAGTTGGAACTATGTTTGACCAAAGTTATTCCAGGGGTAAATACAGGAAGACCTCAGAGATATTGCAGGTTCGTTTCAAGACCACAATAAAGCAAATATCTCAATAAAGCAAGTCACATGAATATTTTGGTTTCCAGTGCATGTAAAAGTTATGTTTACACATACTATAGTCTGTTAAGTGTACAATAATTTCATTATATATAAAAACAGAAAAACAAAAAAAATGTACATACCTTAATTAAAAAAATACTTTATTGCTAAAAAATATGCTAACCATTGTCTGAGCCTGCTGGAAAAATGGCACTGATGGACTTTGTAAAAAGTGCAATAAACTGAACTGCAATAAAATGAGGTATACCTGTAGTGAAATTATCACCCCAACAATAAACTTAAAATTGTGGTGTTTTTTTCTCAGGTGAGGGGGTGGATTTTTGTTAAGAAGAAATTCACCTGGATAATAAAATAATAAGTTTTGAGAGGAGATGTGCCCTGCCTAGTGCTGACCTCCTTTTATCTGAAGGGAACATGGGTTAGAAGAAGTTAGTATATGACCAAGAAAGAGATGTTTGAAAGCTGAACCCCAACTTTTCCGCAACTCTGCACGTCCAGCCACACACAGACACCCACACAACAAGAAGTCCCAACACCAGCAGCCCATTCATTCAGCTGAGCCCCGCTTTTTCCTACAGGCAACTTCATCGTGTTGGCTCTTCCAAGTTCCTTTAGCCCTGTTTTGCTCAGCGGTGGCCTATCACTCGGAAACAATCATGGAGCTAAAACGCAGTAGTTAGAGACCCCGCGACTCATTTAAAAAATGTTTTAAAATGTCGGGTGTTTTTAATTATTATTATTATTTTAAAGTACCAGCTGAAATCTCCGATACAATTAGTCGCTGTATTTTAAAGGCCTTTATATCACTGAAAATTTTCTAACCGCAGGTACCTGACTGAAACAAAAATACATTACTAGGGTTAGAATTCAATAAAAGTCATTTAATTGTTAAAACTCAGTGGGGGCCCTACAAGTTTTATAGTTTCTGTCAAGACATTGCTAATGTTCATATCTATTCTAATAGGTTGTATTTTTTTTAAGTTCTCGTTTTTTAAATGCCATATTTTGGATGTGATCCCTTAAGTT